>NW_012111586.1:4298090-4334032 GCF_000951035.1 Colobus angolensis palliatus
GCCACCACGCCCAGCTAACTTTTGTATTTTTAGTAGAGACAGGGTTTCACCATGTTGGCCAGGCTGGTCTCAAACTCCTGATCTCAAGGGATCCCCCTGCCTCGGCCTCTCAAAGTGCTGGGATTATAGGTGTGAGCCACTGCGCCTGACCTGCTGGCAGATGAATTTGAAGAGTTGGACTGGGGGCCAGATGCTGAAGGACCTTGTGAGGAGCTTAGATTGTATCATGAAGGCAGTGGGTATCATCCAGTGTGACAAACTGAAAAATGACCTGATCCGATTTTAGAATAATAAAAATCAGTAACATTTATGGAGCATTTAATACATGCTAGACACTACATTACCTCGTTTAATTTATCTGATGAAATCTTCACGACCCTGTAAGGAAGGTACTTAATATTATTTCCTAAATTTACAGATGAGGAAACTAAGTTAGCTCCAGATAACTTATTTTTTTAAGTAGCAAAACCAGGACCCAGTCCCAGGTTTGGCTTATTCCAGAGCCTAAGATCATACATTTTCAAACAGTCAACAAACACTGACTGACATCTGCTGTATAGGAGGCACTCTGCTAGGCTTAGCATTTGAGGAAAGAAAAAGGGCCAGGTGCGGTAGCTCACGCCTGTAATCCCAGCACTTTGGGAGACTGAGGCAGGCAGATCACCTGAAGTTGGGAGTTCCAGACCAGCCTGACCAACATGGAGAAACCCCATCTCTACTAAAAATACAAAATTAGCTGAGCATGGTGACACATGCCTGTAATCCCAGCTACTCGGGAGGCTGAAGCAGGAGAATCGCTTGAACCTCGGAGGCAGAGGTTGTGGTGAGCCAAGATCGAGCCATTGCACTCCAGCCTGGGCAATAAAAACGAAACTCTGTCTCAAAAAAAAAGAAAAAAGAAAAAGACACAGAGCCTCTTTACTCACTAGGCCCAGCAGTGTAGCTGTAGAGACAGACAGCTCGTTATGAAACAGCGTGACAGTACCATGCGGTATGCACCAACAGCCAGGAGAACATGTTAAAGACAGCAATTACTTCTTTTTCTTCACATGTGTATGTATATGTGTGTTGGGAACAGGAGACAGGTTTTAAAAGAATAAATGGGATTTCACCAACCGCTCATCCTTTCTCTTCATTTCATAACCAATACTTAAAAAAAAGAAAAGTCCTCATTTACTATTTTTCTTTCCTTGTATCCTATTTACTACTAAATCTTCTGCCTTCCGGTTTCCCTTCCCACCTTACCAAAACTGTTCAGGCAAAATCATCAAGGAACTCACTGTCCAATTGCCAAATCCTGTGTCTGCTTTCAGTTCCATCTTCTGCCACCTCTCTGTGGAGCACAGTGGATACTTCCTAAACCCCCTTCCCCAGTTGTCAATTCACCGTTCTCGCCAGTCGTGCTGCCTCTTCACAAGTTCCTTTGCTGCCCACCTCTTCATACTGGTGTGTCACAGGGCACCATCCTGCATGCCTGTTCTCCCCTTTCCCCTTCCTCCACTCTCTCTCTGATGTGTTGCCACCTGCTCCCGTGTCTTCAGTTGTCATCTCTACGCTGAGGACTTCCACATGTGGCTGCCACTCTTACTGTTCTCCTAAGCTTCAGATCAGTGCACCCAGCTGCCTGGTGGACTCCTCCACTTTGACTTCCCCGTATTGGTTCTTATTCTTTGGTTACACGTAATAGAAATCTGACTCAGAATAGTTTTAAACAGTAAAGGGAAAACATTATAAGAGTAAAAAGGGTAGGTCTTAGAGAATTGAAGCGAGGGATATAACCAGGCCTTAAGAAGGAACCAGAACTGGAAACCAGAAGCTCCAGGAAGCTCAGGAAGTCTTCATTCTTTCTTTTCCTGTATGCATCTTTTCTCTGTCTCCATGGTAGGTACAGCCATCCCTTGTCACAGTTCTCAAACAGTTTCTGCCACACTGATGTTAACAATTGTCTTTCTATCCTTTTTTTTTTTTGAGACGGAGTCTCGCTCTGTCACCCAGGCTGGAGTGCAGTGGCCGAATCTCAGCTCACTGCAAGCTCTGCCTCCCGTGTTTACGCCATTCTCCTGCCTCAGCCTCCCGAGTAGCTGGGACTACAGGCGCCCGCCACCTCGCCCGGCTAGTTTTTTGTATTTTTTAGTAGAGACGGGGTTTCACCGTGTTAGCCAGGATGGTCTCGATCTCCTGACCTCGTGATCCGCCTGTCTCGGCCTCCCAAAGTGCTGGGATTACAGGCTTGAGCCACCGCGCCCGGCTCTATCCTTTTTTAAATTCCTAGGAAAGTGATCCTCCCTGGTCAGCTATTAGAGGTGGGAGGGAAGGTGCAGACACACAGTACAAATGTGGCTCCTAGAAACCAGAGCAGTTCTCAGGGAACAAGAGAAAGGCCTCTGGACCAAGCAGATACCCAAGAGACTCTCTCATATAGGTGCCTGAAACTCTGCATGCCCAGAACTGAGCTTATCTTTTCTGCCTAGCTGTTCTTTCTCTAAAACCAAATGCAGTACATTCTTTACCTATCACCTAAATGGCTTCTTATAGTTACTATTTCACGTATTCATTGAAATTTTCCTAAAATTGAAGTTGGAGTTGCCTTCTGTTTGTGCTGCTTTCACCCTTATCTGCTTTGGTAGTAGCCCACGCCTGTCCCTTTGTCTGCATTCTTCTGCCTTGACCCACGCCTTTTTCTATTTATTTATTTATTTATTTTTGAGACGGAATCTTGCTCTGTTGCCCAGGCTGGAGTGCAGGAGCGCCATCTCAGCTCACTGCAAGCTCCGTCCCCCAGGTTCATGCCATTCTGCTGCCTCAGCCTCCCAAGTAGCTGGGACTACAGGCACCCGCCACCTCGCCTGGCTAATTTTTTTGTATTTTTAGTAGAGACGGGGTTTCACTGTGTTCGCCAGGATGGTCTCGATCTCCTGACTTCGTGATCCTCCTGCCTCGGCCTCCCAAAGTGTTGGGATTGCAGGCGTGAACCACCGCACCCAGCCGACCTATGTCTTTTTCATCTGAATTATTAGAGTTGCCTGCTAATGGGTTTTCCTGCATTTAGGCTTGCCCTGTTTAGTGTACCCTCTACACTGCAGCCAGGGTGATCCTTCTGAAGTACCTTTCTGGTCATATCACCCTCAGCTTTGAGGTCTTTCTACTCCTTACAGTCTAGAGTGGAAAGTGAACATCAGTGAAGGCGCCATTGAGAGTTGCCCCTTGAGCTGGGGTCTGCAGGGTAAGTGAGGCTTGTTGGATGGAGGAGCAGGTACAGCTGTATGTCTGTGTGGCATTTATTGGTGTCATGTAGTGTTCTAAAGCTCAAATGGTTCCCTGTGAGCAACTCGCTCTCTCTCACAGTCAGCCAGCCTTCTCTGAGTTCCTTGCTTGGCGGAGCCCTCTGTGCTACCGAATTGTTTCTCCCTGGATTCAGCTCTGCCCAGTCTGGTCCTGCTTAGCCCAGCCACACTGGGCCAATAGATTGCTTAAGCAACCCTTCTTTTCTCTATAGGCTCATGAGCGCTCAGAGAGCTCAGAAGTGGCTTTTGTGATGCAGCTGGTGAAAAAGCTGATGATTGTCATTGCCCGCCCAGCACGTCTCCTGGAATGCCTGGTGAGTGGACTCTAGGAAAGTCGGGTGGGCAGATTTGGAGGAGGGCTATGGAGGAAGTACCCTGGTGACAGCAGAACCGTGGTGGTAACCACTGCCATTTCTGTCGCTTAGGTCCTTGTTTAAATATAATTTGCCACCAGTGGGAGACTAAACAGATTTTTGTGAGGACAAATGTATGGTCCTGAGGGGATGTGGCAAGGAGAAGTATTAGTCTAGCCCACCCTCACATGATCAGGGCTCACCTCAGTGGGGGCCTTGGGGTTGAGGAGCGTCAGGAACATAGCCCAGTTAGGTTGCACAAGTTGAGTCCTTCATTTAATTTTCAGCAAACTTGACTGAGTACCTACTTCGTGCTAGACACTGGAGATACAGACATGAATAAAGCACAGTCTCTGATCTTGGGATGTCTCCTCTAAGTGGAGTTGGGAAGCATAGGCATGAGGACATGTAAATAGTAATTACAGTACTGCAAGAAGTGTTACAGTTGAGGTCAGTATGCAATGCAGCGGGAACCTGGAAAAGGAAGTGCTTTAGTCTTCCTGGAAGGAACAGTCAGTGAATGCTCCCCTGGGGGATATGAGGCTTATTCAGCAAACTGAAGGATGAGTCTGTTTCCCAGATAGAGAGCATGGGAAGGGGCATTCAGTGCAGCACAGGGTGGGTTTGAAGAAGTGCTGAGGGGTAAGCCTGGAAGGTAGGGCTGTGACAGGGTCACGGAGGGTGTCGGGTTCTCGGCTCTGGAGTTTTGCATTACCCTTACGGCCACTTGGAGGCACCAGGAAGTTTAGGTAAGAATGTGACATGGCCACATTTACTTTTTTCTTAAACAGTATTATTAAGGTATAATTTTCATACAATAAAATATATCCCTTTGATGGTACAGTTCATTGAGATTTAACAGTATACACTTGTAGAATCATGGCCACAGCTGACATAGAGAATATTTCTATCATTTAAGTTCCCTTGTGCCCCTTTGGAGTCAGTCCCCTCTTCCTCCTGCTCCCAGACAATAACTTACCTGCTTTGTTTCACTAGGGATGGGTTTGCCTTTTGTACAGTTTCCTAGAAATGAAACCATGTTTCTGTGTGGTTTCTGCAGTATGTTCCGACTCCTTTCACTCAGCATGTTTGTAGAAATTCATACATGTTGTTGCATTATCAGTAATTGGTTCCTATTTATTTCTGTGTAAATATTATATCAGATTTAGTCCTAAGAAAGATTACTTTGGCTGCAACATGGATAGTGAATTGGAACAGAGGGCACGATGAGCCAGGGACATCAGGGCAGAGGTACTCAAAGCAATTCATGTGAGATGGGGTGGCCAGAACTCAGACAATGAATAGTAGGATAACAGAGAGAAAGAGGTGGATTAGAGGGGTATTTATGAGAGAGACATTCTGACCAAATAGGAGCTAAGGAAGAATAAGAAATTAAAAGGGCTTCCAGGTCTGGCTTAGGTTATATCCAGATAGGTACAGTTCTCCAAAACAGTGAGACCACAGGGAATGAGAACAGAGTTCAGAGCAGAGGCTAGTGCTGTGATAGAGCAGAAAGCCTCTCCCTCAAGAACACTAAGTCCTTGGCTAAGCAGGGGCTTGGAGTCAGACCTGGGCTGAATGCTGGTTTTCTGTTCCTTCCTACCTCTGTGATTATGGACAAATCAGTGCATCCCTGCGAGCCTTGATTTCCTCAGTGAGGTCAAAGAGTTGCTAGAAGGTTTAACCCAGTGTGTGGCACTTAGTAGGCACTCAGTTATTATGTGCAGACAAGGACTGTGCTTTTCAATGGATCTCCAGCCTCTAGCACACAGGAGGTGCCCAGTAAATATTTGAAGGTATGCATGCACCTGCAGGGCTGTGCCAAAGCTCTTATGAGTCATAATTGAGTGTGTGCCAGGACTGCTGTGGACTGGGCATCTGAATACACCAGACGGTGCCAACTGGCCGATGTAAGGCATGGGACCAGATCAATAGGCTGAGCTCTCTTTAGAGTAAAACCTCTAGTTCTTATTGCCAGGAAGATAGCATATGCTGAGTATGTCCCATCTGGAGATGACCTGTAAGACATCTTCGTCCCCATTCCTGTGATCCCTGAATCATGTTATTTCTGAATATTGAGGGGTGGGAGTGTCCTGTCACAGAGAAAGTCTTGTTCATCTCAGTCTACTATATGCTCTAAAATCAAAGAGGCCAGCAGCTTTCGCTTCTATCTGTCACCACTGACTACCTCTCTCCCTTGGTACAGGAGTTTGACCCTGAAGAGTTCTACCACCTATTAGAAGCAGCTGAGGGCCACGCCAAAGAGGGACAAGGGATGAAATGTGACATTCCCCGCTACATCGTTAGCCAGCTGGGCCTCACACGGGACCCCCTAGAGGGTGAGCATACTGCCTGGTGGCTGCAAAGAGGCCCCACCGCTGCTGGCAAGCTCTGACAGCAGGGAAGCTGCTTGGAGAAGAGACTTAGCTTGGACGTGGACACAACATGGCCCCGGGGGCCTCAGGAATTTAGGATATACACTGTGATCTCTGTGACAAAACAGTCTTTCCTTTGGAACTGCTGTTCACATCTGCCTGGTAGATCCCAGCCTGGATTGCATCGGCCCGGCTGAGTTGCATTTAGAACCTCAGTTCCAAAGAGGTCAACAACAGAGAGCCACAATCACATTTGCAGAAATGGTCACCTCCTCTGCAACTCTCTTGCCTCCCTTCTTGGCCACCTTACAGGTCTTCCTGTGTCTTTAGGGTGGTCCAACACAGGGCTTCAGAGGATACCACCATTCTTCTGGGCTTCCTGCTGGACCCCTGCAGCAACCATGGGCTTCCAAGTCCCTGGTCTGTAGGTGTCCTGCTTCTGCCTTCTATGCTTCGCAGCCCCATCCAGTGAAGCAGTCTTGGCCAGCAGGATGGGAACTAGTAACCCAGTTTGAGGTCCTGTTTTCCAGGAAATGTCCCAAGTTTATAGAATTTGCCAGGCCCTGTGAATGGCAATGGACTTCTGGAAATGGGAGTAGCAGTAGGATTTGGCTTGTTTCCTGATCCAAAAGCTGGGACTACATTGGGTATAGTGCCATGGGACTGAATTTACGTCCTAGGCTGATGCAAAAAGCATTAATGCCTACCCTACATGCACCTGTTGTGTGATCTGAGGATACTGCTGAGATACCTGACATTGCCACGCACTCTTCTCTTGTGTCTTTGTTTTGTTTCCAGAAATGGCCCAGTTGAGCAGCTGTGACAGTCCTGACACTCCAGAGACAGATGATTCTATTGAGGTAAAAAGCCTGAGCTCCTGCCCCATTCCTGGAGCCTGGGCCCTACGAAGCAAAGAGCTATGAGTTCTCTTTAAGAGAATATCTGAAGAAGGGATGGGGGAATTGGTGACCGCAAACACTGAGAAGTCATTCTACTCCCAGAAGAATGGGCAGGGGACTGCGCTAGAGCTAAGAGCTGAGAATGCTAGAGCCACAGCTTCTGCAAGGATATGGGCTCTGAGAAGCATGCCTGTCTCCTGCCTTTTCCCTTGTCTTCCAGGGCCGTGGGGCATCTCTGCCATCTAAAAAGACACCCTCTGAAGAGGACTTTGAGACCATTAAGCTCATCAGCAATGGCGCCTATGGGTAAAGGCAGGGGTCAGGGTGTGGCCAGGACTGAAGCCAGGTCAGCCTTTGATCTCTTCCATGTGAGAGTGTATGCTGCCCAGTCCTCTGGGCAGATGCCGTGGGGTGGACCTTCTCACTCCCAGAAGCCTCCTGGGTGGGCAGGAGTTCAGATTCCTCTGACATTGATCATTGTTCCTTTCCTAGACAAGATTCCCACACCTCTTATTACCACGCATCCTCCTCTCCCTGAGCTCTGGGGAAGCATTGAGCCATGTCATCAGGACATGGTCTGTCAGAAAGTTTAAGAGTTCTGTGGGCCAGTGGGTCCCAGAGCCTTCTCATTGGTATGCATGCCCCTGCCCCTTTGTTCTGTGCATTAATTAAGGTGTGAGAGAAGGCAGTTTGGGTGGCAGAGAGCACAGCTCTGGTGCTGAGGGTCCATGGGGGATGGGCTGGACTGTGTTTCCCAGGGCTGTATTCCTGGTGCGGCACAAGTCCACCCGGCAGCGCTTTGCCATGAAGAAGATCAACAAGCAGAACCTGATCCTACGGAACCAGATCCAGCAGGCCTTCGTGGAGCGTGACATACTGACTTTCGCTGAGAACCCCTTTGTGGTCAGCATGTTCTGCTCCTTTGAGACCAAGCGCCACTTGTGCATGGTGATGGAGTATGTTGAAGGTACTGAGGCAAAGGTGGCCTGGCATGGAGGCCAAGGCACAATCTGAGCCTTAAACAGGGACCAGCAGCTTTTTTACAGAGGTGAAGTTTCAGGGCCCAGCTTTCCAGTCCACCTTTGGCATTGGTTTCTGCCTCAGGATCACAGAGACCATTTGGCCACGGTGGGCACAGAGCTCCCTGCCTCTGCCATGAGAGGCACTCTGGGATAGGAAGTAGCAGGCCAGCAGCTATAGAATCCTGCACCCCAAAGCCTGCACTCGCTCTACTGCTGGTATCAGACAGCAACAGAGGAGGCAGCAGAGCTGCAAAAGCCCAAGATTGGGTGCTCGGAGGATTGCATCTGGACCCTCAGAAGAAAGGAAAGCCATTAATTACCCTGACTGGCTTGCAAAGGGGTAATTTAAAACCCTTAAAACCATGCAAAATGCTCTGAGTAGAACAGAAGAGCAACATGGGGCATAGTTCTGGAGAGAGGCAGCAGCTTTGCCAGTGGCCTTCCCTCTCACCTTCTCACTGTGTGTACAGCCTCCGAAGATATTGTGCCTAGTCTTGAAGCTGAAGCTGAAAAAAACTGTCCTTTAGTGTTTACTAGGTACATGCTGGGAGTTCACAGTGTTACTTTACTCAGAAACTAAAAGCCAGTAAGAAGGAAGTAACATGAACAAATGTTAATGTCTCAGCCAGATGTGTTTACACTATGCAGTATTCCTGTCCTAAAATATTAGGCTGGTACAAAAATAATGGCATTTTTGCCATTAACTTTTAATAAAAATCTGGGTTCCTTTCCTATCTGGCCTGAAAAATGTCCATGACAGCTATCAGCAGATTCACTTTACTTTGCGCCCCGGTCCATACCTTGCGTATTAGTCCATTTTCATGTTGCTCATAAAGGCATACCAGAGACTGCGCAATTTACAGAAGAAAGAGGTTTAATGGACTTGTAGTTCCATGTGGTTGAGGAGGCCTCACAATGATGGCAGAAGGTGAAAGGCACGTCTCACATGGCGGCAGACAAGAGAGAGCTTGTGCAGGGAAACTCCCCTTTATAAAACCATCAGCTCGGCCAGGCATGGTGGCTCATGCCTGTAATCCCAGCACTTTGGGAGGCTGAGCCAGGCAGATCACCTGAGGTCAGGAATTCAAGACCAACCTGACCAACATGGCAAAACTCCATCTCTACAAAAAAATGCAAAAATTAGCTGGGTGTGGTGGCGCACGCCTGTGATCCCAGCTACTCGGGAGGCTGAGGCAGGAGAATTGCTTGAACCTGGGAGGCGGAGGTTGCAGTGAGCTGAGATCACACCACTGCACTCTAGCCTGGGCGACAGAGCAAGACTCTGCCTCAAAAAAATAAATAAATAAAAATAACCATCAGATCTCTTGAGACTTATTCACTATCACGAGAATAGCATGGAAAAGACCCACTCCCATGATTCAGTTATCTCCCTCCAGGTCCCTTCCCACAACACATGGGAATTATGGGAGCTACAATTCAAGATGAGCTATGGGTGGGGACACAGCCAAACCATATCACCGTGTCTCCCACCCATGCCAGCATCAAAGGGGCTAGAATCAGAGTCTCCAGCACCAGGATATTCCATGAAGCTGTCTCCTCTGGGACCTCAGAAACTGCCAGAAGGGAGCTGGCTAGAGCAGGGAACTGGATCCTTTCCTCATAGTAGCCTGGGCTTGTTGCAGGGGGAGACTGTGCCACTCTGCTGAAGAATATTGGGGCCCTGCCTGTGGACATGGTGCGTCTATACTTTGCGGAAACTGTGCTGGCCCTGGAGTACTTACACAACTATGGTATCGTGCACCGTGACCTCAAGCCTGACAAGTATGTCCACAATCTGTGTCCCTTGTCCAGGGTCTCCCTCTTGGGTCTCTAGATAAAATGTTGGCAAGCACAGTAGCTCTAAGTCTATCCAGATGGCTACTGGGAAAACATGCTCCTCTGTGTGTCCATCTAGGCCTAGTTCTCTAGCCCCCCGACCACCCCAGATGCAGATCATTGCCTCAAGGTCTGGCTGGAATATTATAAGGCTTCGGTGACATGAAAGAGTCATTGAGAGGCCAGGCACAGTGGCTCACACCTGTAATCCCAGCACTTTGAGGGGCTGAGGCAGGTGAATCATGAAGTCAGGAGATCGAGACCATCCTGGCTAACATGGTAAAACCCCGTCTCTACAAAAAATACAAAAAAAAAATTAGCCAGGCGTGGTGGCAGTTGCCTGTAGTCCCAGCTACTGGGGAGGCTGAGGCCAGAGAGTGGCGTGAACCCGGGAGGTGGAGCTTGCAGTGAGCCGAGATCACACCTCTACACTCCAGCCTGGGTGGCAGAGTGGGACTCCGTCTCCAAAAAAAAAAAAGAAAGAAAGAAAGAGTCATTGAGGAGCCCCACTGAAGAAACCAAGCAAGAACAAAAGAATAAGCACATCTAGTAGATGGTTAAACACGTTTACTGACATTTACATCTACTCTGTGCCAAGCACTATATTCTGGGTTTTAAATATAGTCCCTGGCATGTAGAACTTAAGTCTACAGTGGGAGACAGAAATATATATATATGAGCTTCTTCTCAGAGGGTATTAGTCAAGTGGAAAAAGGAAGACCTGCTTTCTAAAGCCAGAGAGCAGAATGTGCAGAGGCACACAGGTGCGAGAGAACAGCACTTGTTCAGGAACTACAAATAGTACAATGTGGTGACAGCTTAGACGGTGAGAGAGTAGTAACAGAAAAGGCTGGAGAGAGCGGCAGGAACTAGTTCATCAAGGGCCCTTTTGTTACATTTGGGTTTTATTTTAAAGGGGTCTAGAGAGTCTTGGAAGGGTCTGCTAACCAACGGTATGATGGAGCGGCATGCCCAGATTGTGCTTTAGGTTTAGAAAGCTCGCTCTGCCGATGAAAAGAGACACTGAGACCAAAGCCAGCAATGCTGGCAGCAGAGCAGGGGGTCAGGGTAGAAAGAAGAGGGGCAGCGTGGGGAAACAGGAAAGAGGACCAGGCTGGGGTGAGGCAGGAAGGGAAGCAAAGGAACAGAAGAGGCTGGGGTGTGTTCCAGATTTCCAGCTTCCTGGAACTGGGGCAGGGTGATAAGCCTCTGTGGGAGAAAGTGGCTTTGACATAAGACAGACCTGAATTCAAATGGCCACTCTTCTGCTTATGAAGTCTGAGTTTGAGTCTATTAATTAAAATTTCCCTGACCCTCACGTACCTCCTTTCTAAAATAGGGAATAATGACACCTACCTTTGATGTGTTACTCTAGAAAACCTTTCAGGGGCCAGAATATTTTTAAAGCACTTAGCACAGAGCTCAATAGATAACCAAAATTATAGTTTTTCACTGAGGAGGAGAGCCAGTTGGGAGGCATGACTTTGTTTTAGACAGATTGAATTTGTGGTGCCTGTAAGACATATGGGCAGTTGGGTGGGCCTGGAGCTCAAAAAGGAAGTCACAGCCAGAGGTACTATTTGGGGAATCATTAGAATAAAAGGGTGGCAGGGTAAAGCCTTCAGCACAAAATGAGTGACTCAGGCAGAATATATAAAGGGATCTTAGTTCTAGTTTCTCCCAACTAACCCTCCTCCCAAGACCAGCCATGGACATGGAATAAAATTATGTGCCCCTGGCCCCTCTCCCTGAAACAGAAGTATTATGGGCCACTCAGATCGGGAGAGGGGACTAGGAATGGCTCCAGCAGCTGCCTTAGGATGAGGCTGATCTCAGCTCTGTAGAAGAAACTCTGTTGTTCAACTGAATGACTCCTGCCCCCAATATAGAATACAGTTAGGGCCGTGAACAGAAATGGAGTTGTGGGAATGGGCAAAAGGCAGGTTCGTTGCTTGTGCAGAATGCAGCACTCACACAGCCAGAGCGATTTACGTGTCCACACCTGCCTGTCCCCCCTGCTGAAGCTACCCAGATTATGTCTCACAGTACCCCCATGGAAGCCTGAGTGGGGAAATTGGGCATATACTAAAATCAGTACTCTCAGAAAACCAGGAATAACTTCATAATTTTATTTCTCCGGTCTCCCAGCCTCCTAATTACATCAATGGGGCACATCAAGCTCACGGACTTTGGACTGTCCAAAATTGGTCTCATGAGTCTGACAGCGAACTTATATGAGGGTCACATTGAAAAGGATGCCCGGGAATTCCTGGACAAGCAGGTAAGGAAGGATAGTTGATACATTGGAGGTTAGATTCTAGGCCCTTGTCCTGGTGCAGTGGCTCATGCCCATAATTCCAGCCCTTTGGGAGGCTGAGGCAGGAGGATCGCTTGAGGCCAGGAGTTCAAGACCAGCCTGGGCAACATAGTGAGATCCCATCTCTACATTTGTATGCACATACATAGATTCCAGGCCTTTGAATAAGGCCTTGGGGCCATATGCCTACCTTGTAGCTAGATGTTAAGATTGGGAACCCCTATCTTTTCTACCTTTGGGTTCCAGAGAAGCATTGAGACAGGTAGCACATTTGGAACACAGGATGAGCCATGAGAATCATATGGATATAAAATCCAAAGTCATCTTCCTCCTCAGGGTTTGGAGAAAATAGGTCATGTAACTGTTAGCACAGAGTTTCATATGAAGTCAGTCCCGAATCTCCCAGCCTGAGTCAAGGACAAGGCTCTCCTGGAACCTGAGGTTCTTGGAACACAGGTTTGAATTTCCACTGGGCTGTGGCCCAGTGTCCTGAGAGGCAGCCTCTGGATGTTCCTGGTTTGACATTTCAGGTTGTGACTGTTCACCAGTCCCTGTAGTAGTTACATAACTGGTAGGGTCTATTCTGTTAGAGGCTGGAGTGCAGAGGCCAATTGTGGGATCAGATGCCAGAGGTGGGTGTTGAGGGCTTAAGGGATGGTCGTTCTGGGCTAGAATGAGACAGTTTTGTTAATTAGGAAATACCTACTGACAGTTCCGACTCTTGTTCCCTGGGGCTTCTGTTGATCTTGTTCATTAACTAAGGTGGGCTGAGTCTTCATTCAGAGAGTCTTCTGTTCGAGGTGGGAGCATCCCGCGTCTCCCAGTCATGCCAGTGAGCAACCTCAGGAGGCTGAGCCAGCCTGGCTTTTCTGTGCCCAGGTATGCGGGACCCCAGAATACATTGCGCCTGAGGTGATCCTGCGCCAGGGCTATGGGAAGCCGGTGGACTGGTGGGCCATGGGCATTATCCTGTATGAGTTCCTGGTGGGCTGCGTCCCTTTTTTTGGAGACACTCCGGAGGAGCTCTTTGGGCAAGTGATCAGTGGTAGGTACCATCCCGCTGGCCCAGTGGGGATACAGTCTGGATTCACAACTATGATGTGTGCAGGCAGCTCATGGGGCCTGTGAGCTCTTGTTCTGAACTCACCATGTGTTTGTGATGTCTGCTGCTTTGGGGGTGGGTGTCTCTGTGTTTCTGCGTGTACATACATGTGCACACTGTGTCCCCTAGGGCCTCACGTGTCTCCCATATATACCTGGGTGTTCCTGTCTGTGTATGTGCGCATCCCGTAAGCGTGAGGGGTATGTCTGTGTGTGTTGTGGAGTATACAAGCAGAGTGAGCTAGAGCTTTGCAGTGCCCGCCATGGGTCAAAGATCAAGCCATGGTCTAGGAACCTAAAAAAATTAAAGACTGGGGTCCCAGGCAAGGCATTCAGGGACTCCGGGCTGGGTCCTTTTTGACTCCTTTCCTTACATTGTCCTGGGACCCTCTTCTACATCTCTCCACTCTACCCACAATTTCTCCTCTCCCTCTCACCCCTGATGACTTCAGATGAGATTGTGTGGCCTGAGGATGATGATGCACTGCCCCCAGACGCCCAGGACCTCACCTCCAAACTGCTCCACCAGAACCCTCTGGAGAGACTGGGCACAGGTAGGGCAGGCCCCGCTAACTTTTCTCACTACTTAGAAAAGGGGTAAGGGAGGCTGAGTCCATGTACCCTGGAGGTTCAGGCTTCAGTTATGGGCAGCCCCTCTGGATCTTGAAACTCTGCCCTGCTCCCTGTAGGCAGGGAAGGGAAGATGCTTGAGCTGACTCCCTGAGTATAGCTTCTCAAGGTCTGGCTTCTTACTAGGTTTGCTAACCTGGACTCCATGCGGCCCATCCTTCCCCCTTGCCCATGCCCTCCCTTTCCACAGGCAGTGCCTATGAGGTGAAGCAGCACCCATTCTTTACTGGTCTGGACTGGACAGGACTTCTCCGCCAGAAGGCTGAATTTATTCCTCAGTTGGAGTCAGAGGACGATACTAGCTATTTTGATAGTAAGGCTGCCCATGGGTGGGGTGGAGTATGGGTCCTACCTGTTTGCCTAGAAACGCCTGTGCACACTGAACTTGGCATTGGGAGCAACTTCTCAGGGCTCTGCTGAAATCTAATGGGGTCACAAGGAGGCCACCAGCAGGGCTCTGAAGGAAAGTGTCCTTTATGTCTGGCCCAGCCCGCTCAGAGCGATACCACCACATGGACTCGGAGGATGAGGAAGAAGTGAGTGAGGATGGCTGCCTTGAGATCCGCCAGTTCTCTTCCTGCTCTCCAAGGTTCAGCAAGGTGTGACTGAGGAGGCCCAGGATGGGCAGAACAGGCTGGAGGATCAGAAGAAGAGGGCCCATCAAAGGGCACACCTGGGGCAGGCTCAGGGAGTGGGAGTTGGGGCCACCTCTAGAGAAAGAGGAGCTGAGGGCTGGGGCTACATACAGCTATATATAGGTGCTTCTAGAACCACTGTAGTCCCTGACATGAGATGCCAGGTCAGATCTGTGGAATAACCGCTTCCCCAAATATTCAGGGATGTGTGGAGGAGGGAAGGAGCCGACTGGTTCAAATTCCTAGGTTTGCTATGCTTTATGCCACTTGGGAGATACGGCTGCCAGAGCCCATCCCCCAGTGCATCCCCTGTGCCCACAGGTATACAGCAGCATGGAGCGGCTCTCACTGCTCGAGGAGCGCCGGACACCACCCCCCACCAAGCGCAGCCTGAGTGAGGAGAAGGAGGACCGCTCAGATGGCCTGGCAGGGCTCAAAGGCCGAGACCGGAGCTGGGTGATTGGCTCCCCTGAGATGTGAGCACCCCAGAGTTCAGCCAGGGTGGGCGACACAGCTATCCCTGCATTGTCACAGATCATGGGAGAGATTCCGATGCCGCGGAGGAGTGCAGGTGGCAGTGAGGGGGCATTCACAAGGGTGACTCCTAGAGGAATGTCTGCGGAGGAAAATTCTGTTACTATAACCCTTGTGTGCCCCCGAGGAGACCTGGCAGGAGGAGGGGGACCACCTGGGCCATCTCACCCCAGGCCTTGTGTCTCATAGATTACGGAAGCGGCTGTCGGTGTCTGAGTCGTCCCACACAGAGAGTGACTCAAGCCCTCCCATGACAGTGCGACGCCGCTGCTCAGGCCTCCTGGATGCGCCTCGGTTCCCCGAGGGCCCTGAGGAGGCCAGCAGCGCCCTCAGGAGGCAACCGCAGGAGGGGATATGGGTCCTGACTCCCCCCTCTGGAGAGGGGGCCTCTGGGCCTGTTGCTGAACGCTCAGGGGAGCAGCGGCCAAAGCTGGATGAGGAAGCTGTTGGCCGGAGCAGTGGTTCCAGTCCAGGTATGGCCCAGTGGGCGGCCAAAGGACCTAAGCTGGAGGATACTGCAGGGTGGGGAGGCTCAGCAGCATCGCAGTCTCACTGCTCCCTTGGGCCTACAGCTATGGAGACCAGAGGCCGTGGGACCCCGCAGCTGGCTGAGGGAGCCACAGCCAAGGCCATCAGTGACCTGGCTGTGCGTAGGGCCCGCCACCGGCTGCTCTCTGGGGACTCTACAGAGAAGCGCACCACTCGTCCCGTCAACAAAGTGATCAAGTCCGCCTCAGCCACAGCCCTCTCACTCCTCATTCCTTCGGGTGAGGCCCCTGGGGAGCTGGGATAAAACTCACAGGAAGGGCCGTAGAATCTCTAGGCCTTGGCAAGGTTCTGCACATGGCAGGTGTATGTGTGTTAAGCAGGGATCTGAGAGACTGTGATCTCTGAAGGTGTGTATTGGTGTCTGGGGTTGTGTATACATGTGCCAGAAGGCAGGAAAGCACCATGTCACAAGTGCAGGCTTTGGGGCAGAGAGCTCACACTCAAATCCTGGCTCCATCACTAACAGGCTCTTGACCTTGAGCAAGTTGCTTAACTCCTCTAAGCCTCGAGTTTCTCATCCAAAAATGTGGATATAATAGTGGCCAGCTCATCGGTTAATTGTGACATTTAAATATGTATGACAAGCTTACATAGTCCCTGATACACACATAAATGCTAGCTGCCATTTCTCATCACCACCACCGTCTCTTGGGGTCTGGACACAGGAGAGGGCTTCCCAGGTCAGGGGCTGTGGAGAAAATGGACCTGGGCTCAGGCTCTGTGACTAGAGTTGTGCTGAAATCAACAGACTGGACCGTGGGCCAGACCAAGGCCCTCTGACCACTAAGTCCTGGCTTCTCCTTCTCTAGAACACCACACCTGCTCCCCGCTGGCCAGCCCCATGTCCCCACATTCTCAGTCGTCCAACCCATCATCCCGGGACTCTTCTCCAAGCAGGGACTTCTTACCAGCCCTTGGCAGCGTGAGGCCTCCCATCATCATCCACCGAGCTGGCAAGAAGTATGGCTTCACCCTGCGGGCCATTCGCGTCTACATGGGTGACTCCGATGTCTACACCGTGCACCACATGGTGTGGGTATGTCTGACCATCCAGACCTGCTGTCTCCCAGCTTCATTATCCTTCCAGCTTCCCCTTTGTGGAGCCCATCTGTCCCTGCTCGGGGGTCAAAGGGTGGTGGTGAAGGGGCTCACAGCTTAATGTGCAGAACCAAGCCCCATACTTGGTGTTCAGGCTCCAGTCTTAGTACTATTCTCTTCCTGGGGCAGCACGTGGAGGACGGAGGTCCGGCCAGCGAGGCAGGGCTTCGTCAAGGCGACCTCATCACCCATGTCAATGGGGAACCTGTGCATGGGCTGGTGCACACGGAGGTGGTGGAGCTGATCCTGAAGGTTAGTGCAGGGCATGCTGCCCGCATGGTCCCTGAATGACCTCGGCCTGTGAGTGTGATGGCAGTTAGGGGAGTGGGTGAGCTGGGTGCACACACATCGACACCGAGCATGGATGTAGGTACACACAGCCCGGGCGCGGTGGCTCCTGCCTGTGATCCCAACACTTTGGGAGGCTGAGGCAGGTGGATCACTTGAGACCAGAAGTTCGAGACCAGCCTGGCCAACGTGATGAAACCCTGCCTATACTGAGGCTGAGGCGGGTGGATCACCTGTGGTCAGGAGTTTGAGACCAGCCTGCCCAACATGGCAAAACTCTCTCTACTAAAAAATACAAAAATTAGCCAAGTGTGGCGGTAGGCACTTGTCATCCCAGCTACTCGGGAGGCTGAGGCAGGAGAATCGCTTGAACCCAGGAGGCAGAGGTTGCATTGTGCTGAGATCGCGCCACTGCACTCCAGCTTGGGAGACACGGTGAGCTCTTCAAAAAAAAAAATTAGCTGAGTGTGGTGGCACATGCCTATAATCCCAGCTGCTTAGGAGGCTGAGGCAGGAGAAGTGCTTGAACCCAGGAGGCAGAGGTTGCAGTGAGCTGAGACTGCACCACTGCACTCCAGTCTGTGACAGAGTGAGACTCTGTCTAAAAAAAAAAAAAAAAAAAAAAAGATGTAAGTACACACAGAATTTGAATGTGGCACAACAGAGAGTTTTCTCCACAAGGCGGCACCCTCCCTGACTAAGGCCCAGGGATCCTTCTGAGCTGTGGGTAGGGCTGCAGAATGGGGCAGGTTAGCCTGTTCTCTACCTTCTTACCCCAGACTACTCTGGGGCTCCAATGGGAGACATTTCCTCATCTGTGAAGACAGAATAATACAGGCCCGTGGTTCAGATGTGTTGGTGCAGGGGCAAAAGCTGATGCTGTGGGTATAGCCATGCCAGGAGGGAAGGATATGGCTCCAGCTTAGCCTAGGCCTCATGCTCTGCTCCCCAGAGTGGAAACAAGGTGGCCATTTCAACAACTCCCCTGGAGAACACATCCATTAAAGTGGGGCCAGCGCGGAAGGGCAGCTACAAGGCCAAGATGGCCCGAAGGAGCAAGAGGGGCCGCGGCAAGGATGGGCAAGAAAGGTGAGCCAGGCGCAGTCCAGAGGGTTTTCTCTGAGTCACATGAGTGCTGGTACGTGCCAGGTGCCTTGGCCCTGGGCCCAGGGTGTGTTGTGCTCTCTGCATCGACTCAGCCTTTGACCCTTATCCCCGCAGCAGAAAAAGGAGCTCCCTGTTCCGCAAGATCACTAAGCAAGTATCCCTGCTCCACACCAGCCGCAGCCTTTCTTCCCTTAACCGCTCCTTGTCATCAGGGGAGAGTGGGCCAGGCTCTCCCACACACAGCCACAGCCTTTCCCCCCGATCTCCCACTCAAGGCTACCGGGTGGCCCCCGATGCTGTGCATTCAGGTACGAAGGGCTCCCTGACAGAAAACTGTCAGAGACAACCCCTGGGAAATAGGAGAGTTCCTAGACCCTGTGTGCTTGTCACAGACCCACTCTGAATCTCTCATTCAGCCGCCCCCTGGAAGATCCTGTAGTCTTGGGGAGGAATTAATTGATGGGGAAGGGGGTAGCTTGGTTTCTGGGACATAACAGGGCTAAGCCCTGTCTTGCCCTTTAGTCACTTCTAACAGCTAACACTGCTCTGCTTTTGTCTGTCTGTCTGTCTGTCTGTCTGTCTCTGTACAAAGTGGGAGGGAATTCATCACAGAGCAGCTCCCCCAGCTCTAGCGTGCCCAGTTCCCCAGCCGGCTCTGGGCACACACGGCCCAGCTCCCTCCACGGTCTGGCACCCAAGCTCCAACGCCAGTACCGCTCTCCACGGCGCAAGTCAGCAGGCAGCATCCCACTGTCACCACTGGCCCACACCCCTTCTCCCCCACCCCCAGCAGCTTCACCTCAGCGGTCCCCATCACCCCTGTCTGGCCATGTAGCCCAGGCCTTTCCCACAAAGCTTCACTTGTCACCTCCCCTGGGCAGACAACTCTCGCGGCCCAAGAGTGCGGAGCCACCCCGTTCACCACTACTCAAGAGGGTGCAGTCAGCTGAGAAACTGGCAGCAGCACTTGCCGCTTCTGAGAAGAAGCTAGCCACTTCTCGCAAGCACAGCCTCGACCTGCCCCACTCTGAGCTAAAGAAGGAACTACCGCCCAGGGAAGTGAGCCCTCTGGAGGTAGTTGGAGCCAGGGGTGTGCTGTCTGGCAAGGGGGCCCTTCCGGGGAAGGGGGTGCTGCAGCCTGCTCCCTCACGGGCCCTAGGCACCCTCCGGCAGGACCGAGCTGAACGACGGGAGTCACTGCAGAAGCAGGAAGCCATTCGTGAGGTGGACTCCTCAGAGGACGACACCGAGGAGGGGCCTGAGAACAGCCGGGGTGCGCGGGAGCTGAGCCTGGCACCTCACCCAGAAGTGAGCCAGAGTGTGGTCCCCAAAGGAGCAGGAGAGAGTGGGGAAGAGGAAACTCTCCCGTCCGGAGACCCTAGGAGCCCGGGCCCAGTGGTCCCAAGCCTTTTGACAGGGATCACACTGGGGCCTCCCAGAATGGAAAGTCCCAGTGGTCCCCACAGGAGGCTCGGGAGCCCACAAGCCGTTGAGGAGGCTGCCAGCTCCTCCTCACCAGGCCCCAACCTGGGTAGGTCCGGAGCCACAGACTGCATCCCTTCTGAAGGTTGCTGGAAGGCTCAGCACCTCCACACCCAGGCACTGGCAGCACTTTCTCCCAGCACTTCAGGACTCACCCCCACCAGCAGTTGCTCTCCTCCCAGTTCCACCTCTGGGAAGCTGGGCATGTGGTCCTGGAAATTCCATATTGAGGGCCCAGACAGGGCATCCCCAAGCAGAAAGGCAACCATGGCAGGTGGGCTAGTCAACCTCCAGGATTTGGAAACCACAACTCCAGCCCACCCTAAGAACCTGTCTCCCACGGAGCGGGCGAAGACACAGCCACCCACTGCCCATCCCCCTTGTGAGGATCCCAGCCAGGGCTGGCTGTGGGAGTCTGGGCGTGCACAAGCAGTGAAAGAGGATCCAGCCCTGAGCATCACCCAAGTGCCTGATGCCTCAGGTGACAGAAGGCAGGACGTTCCATGCCAAGGCTGCCCCCTCACCCAGGAGTCTGAGTCTAGCCTCCTCTGGAGGGGCCAAGAACCAGGGGGCCATCAAAAGCATCGGGATTTGGCATTGGTTCCAGATGAGCTTTTAAAGCAAACGTAGCAGTTGTTTGCCATTTCTTGCACTCAGACCCGTGTAATATATACTCCTGGAAACCACTGTTATGTCTTTTGCTTGCTTGTTTTCCTTTGGTCAACCCACATGTAACTTGGTCCTGTGTTGCTGCTGGGAATAAAACAGTTTCCACTATCAGGGGAGGGCCACCTAACCCAGCTTGACTTCCCAGAGGCTGTGACATTTGAGCTCAAACATGAAGAACAGATGATACGTAGTAGTTTGCTGGGTGTGGCAAGGGTGGAGGCTGGTTTAAGAAAGGCTGTCCAGGCAACCTTTAGCACACACAGTATACCTAGTATATTCAAGGAACCGAAGATAATTCAAAGTAGAAATGGGTCTGGCAAGTGAGGCAAGGGCCATGTCTAATGGTCTTCCAGGAGATGACTTTGTGAAGGTGATGGGGAACCAGAAAATACCATGTAGCAACTAAAATTCCTTCTTTATAGATAAGGGCACTCAGGCTTTGATGCCCATGGTAATACAGCTTGGGTAGAAATGGGTTTAGAACCTAGGTTTCCCTTGGACTCCAGAACTCACATGTGTCTCCTAACTTGGATTGCCTCAGCCGGGAAATGAGGAGGGGAAGAAGTGAGAGGAGGCAGTTTACTTTTGGGTGTGTTTGAGATAGAAGATAGAACAGCCAGAAGAGTCATAAAGTCCACGGGAGGAAAGAGTTTTTAAAATGGACGGAGAAGTTACTTGATAAATGCTGAGGTGAGGGTGAGATGAAAACAAAGCCCCCGGTCATATTTAGTAAGAAGCCCTTCATGATTGTAGCCAGTGAGCTCTTCCTGGGCTGTTGCAGGTAGAGGCCTCAGCACTGCAGGTGATTGGACATTATGTGTGCAGCCCTCAAAGAGTAGAACTTCATTTGATGGGTAGTGTGGGAGGAAGGGGGAGGAAATAAGTGGGACCAGAGCCAGGGGAGTCAGGAGGTGGCATCACAGGGCAGGCAGTGGGGCTTGGCAGAGTACCAAGGCTTTGTCTCCATAGTGGTGGAAGACTTGAGAAACTGTCTTGCACTGATCGTCTCACAATCCAGTGCCTAGGTCTGAAGAAGTGTTAGGAGGCCTGGAGATGAAAATGTCTGGGCCATTGCCTGGGAAGGTGGCAGCCACCAGAGGGTGCACTGTATCCACAGTGGCAGAGCCCATTTGTGCAGATATTTGGCCCCTCAGCCTTCTAGTCCTCTCTTCGCTTCTTCGTTCATTCACAGCAGTCTCTGGGCTAATGTACTGGGGCCTGGGCAGACAGATTACAGGTTGTGAGCTGAAGGATGGCAGGGGCATGGCTGAGGGAGCAAGTGCCCTGTGCATGTAGGGATCTGGTCAGGCGCACCACACCACAGGTGTAGAGGATGTTGGGAGCTGCCCTCCTAGAGGGTTGGAAGTGGGGATGGGAGGAGGAAGCACAGAGATGCTCAACATCCTATACCACATTGGGCAACTGCCCCAAGTGTCAGTAGTGTTCCCTTTGAGAAACTGGAGGGGGTAGTGAAGAGTTCCTGAAAGGTAACTTCAGGGAAGTGGTATTTTGTTTTAGGAAGATCACTCTGGCTGGAGTGGAGTGAGGGTACCACAGAGGATGAGGTAGTGCGGTGTGAACTAGAACAGCAACAGTGAGGAGGTAAGGAAGGAAAGGGTAGGAAGCTGGACATCTAGATTTGGGAGCCATCAGGCAGTAGAAGGCAATGAAAGCCACAAGAGATGAGGACTGTCCAGGGAACATAACGCAGGATGAGGAAGAAGTCCTGAGATACTGGCACTAGCTGAGGGGGTAGAGCCAGTGAAAAGAAGTTGAAGGTGGGGAATGAGATCCCGAATCGGAGAAGCCAGACCACCTAATTTTGTAATTCACCCTAAGATCAACGGAGACTTAGTTACTGTTTGCCACAGGTTCAGGTTTGTATTTTGAAAAGATAAAGATGCCTGGTTGCTGTAATCAGAATGGATTTGAGGGGGACAAGCATGGAAGAAGGGGGGCCTTCCAGGATGAAGGGTGTAGATGGTAGTGAAGCAGTGAAGTTAGAAGTGCTATTTTGATTGATACTCGGTGAAGGACTTTAGGTATGAAGCAGAGGGCTATCAGGGATGATGACTGACTACATTTCTGACTTACATAACCAGATGAATTGTATTTCCATTCACGGAAATAAGAAACAAGGAAGAGAACCAGGGCTAAGTAGTTCAGTGCTGCATTCCATGTGCTAAATGTGAAGTAGCTTCCAATAGAGGTCTGGGCAAGTGAAATAAACAGATGTAATTGGCCTAGAGATGGTGGGTGGATTCATGACTGTGGATAAAACTGCCAGGTAAAATGGCGTTAAGTGAGAACTGAAGGAATCCAGGAGATGTAAAAGAACAGTCAGATGTCAGAAGAATATTTAATGAGTTGTAATAAGAGTCCATGAAGGAGTTTTCCATAGAGAGGATAGTTAACAGTGATGGTTATTGAAGGCATCAAGAAAAGCAGTTTCAACCAGTGGTGGAACCAGTACTGAAATACTTGAGATGAGGAAATAAGGATATTTAAGACAGCTCTTTCCAAAGGCTTGGCTTTGAAGAGGAGAAAAGAAAGATGTATGGGATGATTGAGTAGGGACTGGGGGAGTAGAATGAGAACCAACCAACCATGTTTAAATATCAATGGAGATGATCCAGTTGAAGTAGAGAAAGAATTGATCTTAATCTTGGGAGATTCCTAAGGTGGAAGAAAGTAGATTCCAAAATACATGTGGAGGGCTGGCTTTAGCTGGAGGCAACTATTGTAATTTAACAGGTGGGAGGGAGAATAGTTATATATAGGTAAGCTTGTAGGTTTGGTGGTAGGAGGGTAAGGGAATTCATAGCCAATCATACTTTTTCTGCCAAGTAAAGTTTTTTTTTGTTTTTTTGAGATGGAGTCTCGCCCTGTTGCCCAGGCTGGAGTACAATGGTGCGGCCTTGGCCCACTGTAACCCCTGCATCCAGGGTTCAGGCAATTCTTATGCCTCAGCCTCCTGAGTAGCTGGGATTACAGGTGCATGCTACCACGCCCAGCTAATTTTTGCACTTGAGACAGGGTTTCACCATGTTGGCCAGGCTGTTCTCGAACTCCTGACCTCAGGTGATCCGCCCGCCTAGGCCTCCCAAAGTGCGGGGATTAGAGGTGTGAGCCACCACACCCAGCCCCAAGTAAACAAGTTTGAAGTGTCGGTGAGACACCCACCCAGGAGCCCAGTGGAAACATCCAGCCAGCAGGTAGGGTTCAGAAGAAAAAACTGGGAAGGAGATAGAAATCTGAGCGTCCTAAACACAGAAGTATCAACAACTCTGGGATCAGGAGAAATCCATAGTTCCTAGCAGTGGTCTTGGGATGCTGTGTAGCTAAAGTGTAGTGGGGAGACAAGACATAAACAAGGTCACTTAGAACAGGCCGTTCCCGCCCAACCTGACTTGTTTGTAATTGACTACACATGGGTGGGGCCTGAGACATGGATGAGCGCTGCAATATCCTACGCAACAAGAGGTCATCGCATGTTTGCTCATTACATTCCCAGAATACAGGAAGCGCAACACTGTGCCTTGGCAGGAGATGACAAGGGCCTAGGGCAACAAGAGGACAGACTATATATAAAGCTGGGTCCATTTCCCCCTCCCCCAGAGTAGAATGTGGAAACACTTTTCATTCTGGGTAGAAATATGAGAACCAATAAACAGCGTTATTAGTCAGGAGTGGGCAGTGAGGTGTGGAGGAAATGGCATTCAGTTTTAATTTTCTGAGTCAGTATCTGAGACTCCCCGTGTCTGTGTCCGGCGGACAGGACCCTGGCATCATGCCTAGCTGGAGTGGATGTCCTCCCCTAGGAAGAAGAGAGCCTTTGGTTGCCCCAGTTCAGCCCAAGTACTAGTTTTTTGGCGCTTACTGGAGAGAAGGTTTGGAAGTTTCAAGGGCTGTTCAACACCTGAGTGCTTTTCTCTCTTGACCTCCCACTCTGCCCCCAGCCCACCCCTTCATAGCATGAAGACAAAAAATTACTTTATTGCAATGTATTTATTGCATTACTGGAGCAAGTTGGCCAGACTGTCCCCTCTTGGGGAAGGTATAAAACAAAAAGACCAATAAGTAACTCCTCTCGCCTTTCCCCCTACCCTCCCCCACAATTGCACAGCAATGTCTGAACACATCTGGTGACAAGAACAATTTGCAAAGTGGTCTAGGAACTACATACGAACTGTCCCATCACAAGACATACAGTTGGCTTTCTTGGGAGTCAGATATTTTTACGTAAAAACTACATGAATTTTTTTTGGACTACATCGAAGACAACAGAATAGATTTTTCACGAGTAACAGGGCACCAAAGTCACATGCTGGAATTTGTAAGGAAACAAGGTGGTTTGCCACAAGTGGCTGGAGCTAAAGCAGGGTTGAGCAATTGGCCACAGAGGGCCCAAGCAGGCCCCCTATCTGGACCCTCTGGTTTCTGAGGCCACTGAAGCCTCACAGAGGCCTACTCTGGGTTCTTAACTAGCAGCAGAGACCACCTTAGAAAACAGGAATTGCCCAGGTGCAATTCTCATTTTCAGAGAATACATGGGGCTGATTCCTTGCAGCAAAAAGAGGAGACCTATGGAAGACACCACATTGGCTCTCAAAGCTTCTTCACAGCACATTGGGCCTAAAGTAAGTGGAGGTCCCATCAAGGCTTGGAGAGGGAGTGAAAGTGTTGGAAGGTCCTCATTCTTGGCCAGATCAGTGGTAAGGACACAGGCAGCCTATCCAGGCCTGAATCATGGCATGGCATCTATGGCCAGGTGGAGATAGCACTGTTCTGTGATGAAAGCTTCACCTGGAAACGATGGGCCTAGTACCTGTGTCCAGCCAGCCCCAAGCTGTTTTCATGTCAGTAGCTGGGTTCTCTAGCCAGGGGTATAATGAGCCCCTCTGATCTTGGTCTCTCTTTGCCCTCTGCCTCATTGAAACTGCAGTTAAGATGCCAAGACAGATAGTCCCAGGGTCCAGATCATGGGACAGGAAACAGCACTAGATTCTCATCAAAGAGGCTAAGATCTCCTCTCAAGTCATGGGCGTAAAGACGCACCTTGCTACCCTATCCCCCTCTACACACCAGGCTCAGTGAGTAGTAGACTGGTCACTATGCCATTTCCACTGGCTCAGGGTCAAGCAAGTCATGTGGCAACTGGTCAGAAAAGATACTGTGAAACCTCTCAAATGACCCCTGGGTCTTAGATCCCACAAAACAATGAATTCAAGAAAAACAAAAGAAGAAAAAAATGAAGGAATGTAGGACTGAAAAAAAGCAGCCATTCTCCACAAGCCAGCCCAAGTGTAGATAAAGATGGTACTTGGTCTCTCCCTGCACACCCTCAGTATCTGCCCAAAAAGGAGCAGACACATTGAATACTACAGGCATGCATCTGTATTTCCATTTTGGTTTAAAAGACACTCAGAACACACTGAAATGTTAGTACCAGACGGGAGGGATTCCTTGCACGTAATCTTGAGCATCCACCTGCTTCAGCAGGTTCAACACCAGGTGCAAAGCCATGCAGGTGTGCCCAGCAGGAATTAGCTTGGTATTATTCAGTAAAACTTTCAGTAAGATTTCAATCCACAGTTTGGGGAAGGGATGTGCTGGCTATTAGTTAAATGACTTTAGAGGGGGGTACATTTGTCTCTGTCTCACCCAATCCTGAAACTGCAATGTAACCAAGAAAAAGCCAAAGATAAGCACTTCCCTTCCTATCCTCATCGCTAGTAACTGGAAGTTTCTCCAAATTTATAAATCTATATCTACAGCATGGTCCATATTTTAGACGCTGTCACAGAAATAAGTGCTTAGGTAAAGTTATATTTTTCTTTCACCCCCAAAACTAGAGCTTTCCTAGCTGTAACCTTATAAATCAAGAGGCAGATACTGGCTTCTCTAGCTCAGCCAGGATGCCTGACTGCACAGCTTTGGGTTCAAACAGCTGACTCACTCTGAGCCTGTTATGGTTCCAGGATTGGCTCAGAGGCAGCTGGACTCTATTTGTCAAATGAG
Source organism: Colobus angolensis palliatus (assembly GCF_000951035.1). NCBI lineage: Eukaryota > Metazoa > Chordata > Mammalia > Primates > Cercopithecidae > Colobus > Colobus angolensis. The sequence continues at coordinate 4,324,291 of NW_012111586.1, forward strand.
TGTTGACTGATTGATGGGTGTGGGGCATGATGGGGGCAGGAATAGATGCCTGCCCCCACTCCATTTGCCTAGCTTCACTCAGCTGGAAGGCTTAAGCCACATGGAGCAGAAGATTCCTGGCCTAAAATCAAGGCCACTGGAGCATGAGGGCAGACTGCACATAGCCTTAATGGCAGGATCACAAAAAAAGGCAAAGAGAAAAGCTTCCAGATGGCTTCTACTAACCGTCTCAACACTAAGCCAGCTTCTCTCCTTGCAAAAGCTTCAGAAACCACTGTATGGAAGCACATGTGTAATGTGGTATGACTCTCACCCGGACCACAGCGCCCCTGGGTCTGTGATTTACTGAGGCCCCTGACCACAATCTGACTCCCCTCCTTAGCAACCTATAGCTCCCAAAACCCCATCCAGCAAAGGAGGGGGAGACGAAGGGAAATTAAATCATGTTTACTATTTCTTCAGGGCCTTTAAACTTGGGGAAGCACATATAATAATGTTGTTCTATATTGTTATTTGGTATATCAAGCCATCTAAAAGCACTGGATTGCACCTTTTCTTGACTCATACAAACAAGTTACAAAGATTTCAAACAATAGATCATTCTTTAGGCTAAGGAAACACCACACAAGCACCAATTTCATTTTATGATTCAAAACTCACCATCCCCACAAAAAGAACGCTATTCCTCATCTCAGAGAAACAGGCAGGACAGAAGGGGTTACACTGACCAATTTTAGTGTTTGCTAAAACTTGCAATTTCTAGTCTTTTTATGTTCAAGTTTTGGTACAGAAGTATACATTCATCTATGAGTGCTACGTTTTTCCATCAAACATTGGTCTGGCAACAAACATTGTTTTGTTGGCTTCTGAACATAATACTTCTTTAGAGGGAGGGGCTGATGAGATGCTGAAGCCTAAATTATGTTGGTAAGAAATAAAGTACCTTCAGTTGAAGGTTTTTTTTATCATCTTGGCTTAGATTGTTTAAATGAAATCCCAAGCCTCCCCATTTTCCTTTGGTTGTCTTTTTCATCAAATCCCATTCTATCACAAAACCAAAACAGCCTCCTTCGTGGGGGGAAGAGAGACTGCCAAAGCAAAACAGAACTCCCAGCAGAGCCATGCCCCTGCTGCACTCTCAAGAGTTAAAGATTTAAAAAAGACATGGCCTCTTCAGAGGCTTCCAAATACAACCCCACCCACTATAACCATCAAGCCTAATATTCTGTTGAGGGTGCCTGGCTAAACAAAACAAAAACCCCAATGAAACAGACTTTCAAAAAAACATCTGCTTCCAGCTTAGTATGTCAGTGCAGCGGCATGGCTGAGTCCTAGAGAACCTCAGGCCTCTAATGCCTCCATCCCGGCCGGCTGCTGCTCGGCCTCTCCACTTCACATTCACAGAATCACTTCTTGTGCAAAACAAGCAGTCTATGTAGAAAGAATGCCCTCATCGTAGTCTAATAAAAACTGTAGAAAAAAATGCCAGAGAACCACCTCTCTTCCCACTTCCTCTTTATCTGCACAGCGAGGGCATCTGTGCATGAACAGGGTAGGCAAGCCTGACATTGAGGGAGTCGTTGTGCTGAACCAAGGATGTCTGCTGGTAATGGAGCACTAGCTCCTTCAGAGAGCTGTACAGGTTGTAGGGCTCTGCAAAGCCATAGCCCCGAGCAGTGCTGTAGATCACACAGTGCTTCACTTCCCCATCAGCCCTGCAATGACACACCACAGAAGAAATGGTAAGGTAAGTAACGATAAATAAAGGGACGCTAAATGGCCAGAAGTCTGAGAGCAACTGTTACGCAGATAAGTGTTTTTTGTTAACCAGGCAAAGCTTGTAAAATTGCATCCCCATTCCCTACAGACTTGGCCACAGATACAGGCGTTAAAACAACCATAAATGTAAATGTTTCCTTTCCTTTTGTTTTTAGACAGGGTCTCGCTCTATCACCAAGGCTAGGGTACAGTGGCTTGATCACAGCTCACTGTAGCCTCAAACTCCTGGGCTCAAGTGATCCTCCCACCACAGCTTCCCAAGTAGCCGGGACTACAGGTGTGAGCCACATGCCCAGCTACTTTTTTATTTTTAGTAGGAATGGGGTCTTGCTATGTTGCCCAGGCAGGTCGTGAACTCCTGGGCTCAAGGAATCCTCCTGCCTTAGCCTACTAAAATCCTGGGATTACAGGTATGAGCCGCTGCGCCCAGCCAAGGGTAGTTTTTGATTAACCTGTTTATGTAAGGACTCCAACCAAGTCCTGAACCTACAGGCTGCCACCCAATAACCTGAGTGAGAGTGAGCAACTGGGCTTCCTGCCTTCCTTATTCTTAGAAGACCCAAAGTCTTACAAGAACCATCCTCACCTATATTTCCACTCAGATAACTTGAATAGCCCAAGTCAAGGAGAAATGAAATGTTGCAAGTAGTTCTATCTTTGGATAACAGTAATTCAATGCACTTTTCAACTCCTCCCCCATTTTCCAACCGTAAGACATCCCATTCATCTTTTTGAGGTCCATCTCAGATGTCTTTTCCACAAAACCTCCCAATCCGCTCTTTCTCCACTAGAATTAACCCTTCCATATGTGCACAGCCTACTAATGATACTTATTTCACAGTGGTTCTATTCATCTTGGATATTTGGTGAAATGAAAAAAGCCTGGTGCAATAGAAAAATGTGGGTTTTGAAACCATGTAAACTTGGATTCAAACTCTGACTCCATGACAGAAGTAGAGCGCTACAAACAAGATGATCACATAAAGCACTGAGCAATCTGTTAATATGAATGTCTTTCCTCTATCTTCTCCACCTTGCCCTCTAAGGGCACAATCACTTTGTCACTTTGTTTGCCTTCTGCCACATCCATCAGTAGCATCATCATCATAATATTAGTAGGTGACATTTACTTCTTATGTTAAAAGCATATTGTATGACATAGAGTAGCTCATTTAATCCTCACAAAAACCCTAAAGTAGGTATTATCCTTATTTTACAGATAAGGAAACTGGGCAAAGACTAAGTAATTTACCCAAGGTTACCCAGCTAGTAAGCAGTAGAGCCAGGAGCTGAACCCAGTATATCTGGCACCATCGTAACTCTTTTCTAAGTGTGGCTTTTGTCAATGAAGATGTTTGCCTTCTTAAGGAATATATTCTACACTCAGGCAAAAATCTGACTGAGGCACAGTTAGTTATCCCCAAAATTTCACTTTCCATTACAAGGAAAATAGGCTTTTCTCAAGAGTCACATGATTATCTTAACAGAAAACACGTCCACATTTCCTATCACTACATCACAGAATAACATATAATTTAAATTTTTAGATAGAGTTTTCCTTCTGAAGTAAAAACAGTTCTATTTAATCAAGCCTTTCCTAATCTGACACTGGAGACCATACTAGGCATATAGGATACTACTAAAGAATTAAGTGATTTTTTTTTTTTCAGTTTAAGATCTCACATTACCTTTCGCAGATACCTGAAATCCAACAGCAATACTGCAGGGCCTAATCTACTTACCATGTAAATTAAAACTCCAGGATAATTTCAGATATCATTTCTCATAAAGCTGGGTTTTTTTGTACTAATAGTTATGATCCAAGCCATGGGTCCTCATTACTGTACATTAACTAATTTCATCTGAATTTTACGAGGGGTTGATTTCATATTAATTAATGCAAGAGATTTCAAAAGGCTACATCCCCAGAGAAGACTTACACCACAGAGCAAGCATAGCATCCTTTCTTGCTACTCTCACGAATTAAGAATGCACCATCAGGTTTCCCATAAAGCAAGTCCTCTGCTTGTACTCGATTGATATCCTCAACAAACCAGGTTTTCTCATCATAGTGGGGCAGGTTTTCATCTTCCTCATTGATAAAATAGTTCCTAAAAATTAAATGTTAATTGTTATTCTAACAAGTTACTTCTATCTAAAAGCAAATTCATAAATAAAACACTGTTCTAAATCTTTAAACCACAAATGACAAAGCAAAATTGCAATTCGTTGGGTGTTAGCTTCATTACTTGCTATGGTGCATAAAGCACAGAATTCATGTTTCATCCAATAAGCTGAAATATGAACATCTGAGTAACAGTGCTTTTACATCCAGATTTTGAGTAGCTATACTCAAAGTAGCTTATACATCCAGATTTTGAGTTCAGAAGCAGGTCTCTGAACTCCAGTGCCTATAGGGTACTTTCAGGCAATTCAATTCAATTCAAAAGAGAGTCAAAGTTCTAGATTCAATGTCCTCAAGTGACAATGACAACCAATATTTACCATGTATAAACAAGGCGCATGTCTTATATTGATAACAAAGCCCTCTGACCGAAAGTCTAGAGAGAACTTACTCATCAGCATCCTCATTCTTAATTCCCAGCCAGGCATTCAGGCGTTTCTGTCTCACCCCTTTGTGATTGAGCCATCTGCCAGAGGAAAGACATCAGTGTCAGTATCTATGCAAACTCTGACTGGACAAAGTAGGTATGTCTGAGCCGACTAAACTTCTAGAGTCTAGACACCTCTTGTTTTTCCTAATCCCACAAAGAGTGGGCAAAAATTTCCCAAAATTAGTCTCTCATTACTTTTCTTTCAACTACTACCAAGAGGAACTAATCTTTTCTGGAAAAAGGCAGAAACATAAAGGGCTACTTGAAATTGGGCCCTTCACTTTTCATTTTTCTTTGCTGGAAGATGTGCCACCATAAGCACATACATACTCGCACTCACAGTGGGACGTTTGTTTCTGAAAACATTAGTTAGGTGAGCATGGTGTCACATTTGCAATCTCCACTAAGCCTGAGAACCCACTTTCCGTGTGACCTACTGAATTAAGTTTAATATTTCAACTAAAAACTTCAAGATCTATTTTTGCATTTAAGCAGGCCACAAGAAATTCAGGGTGGCAATCTGAGTAATTAATGAGTGAACTTCATTACCAAGAAAATCATAGTATCCAGGCTGGGCTCAGTGGTTCATGCCTGTAATCCCAGCACTTTGGGAGGCCAAGGCAGGTGGATCACCTGAGGTCAGGAGTTCAAGACCAGCCTGGCCAACATAATCAAACCCCGTTTCTACTAAAAATACAAAAATTAGCCAGGTGTGGTAGTGCATGCCTGTAATCCCAGCTACTAGGAGGCTGAGGCAGGAGAATTAAGCTTGAAACCAGGGGGCAGAGGCTGTAATGAGCTGAGATTGCACCACTGCCCTCCAGCGTGGGCGACAGAGCGAGACTCGATCTCAAAAAAAAAAAAAAGAAAGAAAGAAAAGAAAATCATAGTATCTCTTAAAATGTACCAGTATTTTAGATGTAAAATGAGGTAAACCAGCACATTTTGTTCCTTTCAGATGGCCAACAGTCTAAAACTAGGGTGGATGAGTGGAAAGCACCTTCATTCATCATTACCCACTAAGCAAGGTTCCTATCATTCAGGTTTTATCATAAACACCATCCCCTCAGGGAGGACGACCCTAACTGTCCCAACTAAGGCAGTCCCCAGTCACTCTCTACACTTTACCTTGTTTTATCATCTTCATAGCACTTAGTTAAAATCCATTATTTTATATTTTTGTTTAGTTGGTTGGTTTTGGTTTTTTTTTTTTTTGAGATGGAGTCTCGCTCTGTTACCTAGGCTGGAATGCAATGGCACGATCTCGGCCCACTGCAGCCTCCATCTCCAGGATTCAAGCAATTCTCTCACCTCTGCCTCTGTAGCTGGGACTACAGGCATGCGCCACCACGCCCAGCTAATTTTCGTATTTTTAGTAGAGACAGGGTTTCACCATGTTGGTCAGGTTGGTCTCGAACTCCTGACCTCAGGTGATCTGCCCACCTTGGCCTCCCAAAGTGCTGGGACTACAGGCGTGAGCCACTATGCCAGGCCTATTTTATATTTGTATTTGTTTATGTCTATCTCCCCAATAAAATGTAAGCTGCTGTAATCAAAGGGGTCTGTCCTGTTCGTGGCTATGTTACCAATTATCAAAACAGCACATGCACATAGATATTCAACTGTCAGTAAATATTTGCTGGTGGGCTGCTTTTAACAAAATGTTCGCCGGGCGCAGTGGCTCACGCCTGTAATCCCAGCACTTTGGGAGGCCGAGACAGGCGGATCACGAGGTCAGGAGATCGAGACCATCCTGGCGAACACGGTGAAACCCCGTCTCTACTAAAAATACAACAAATTAGCCGGGCGCGGTGGCGGGCGCCTGTAGTCCAGCTACTCAGGAGGCTGAGGTGGGAGAATGGCGTGAACCTGGGAGGCGGAGCTTGCAGTGAGCCGAGATTGCACCACTGCACTCCAGCCTGGGGCACAGAGTGAGACTCCGTCTCAAAAAAAAAAAAAACAAAAAAAACCAAAAACAAAATCTTCACAACTCCAGGATCATCCTCTCTCTCTCTCTGACCCCAAGTACACAAGATAACTTGGCATCACACCTAATTTTAAAGTTCTGTTAGACAGATTTCACAGTCTTTCTCAGTAAGACTTGCCCTTTAGTTAACTGGGATTTCATTTCTTATGCTTAGGGAGACTGGAAAATAGATAATATGTGATCTTGATACAACTGATTTAGTAACAAACCCCCTCCCCCACACCATATCTGTCATCAAAATATCCAGATGCACTCCTCTAAGCATTCTTATCACCCAAAGTTTTCTATCCTCAAAGAAACTGACCTTCTCTTTATCAAAGAAATAAGCACACTGGGAAAAAAGGCGTGAATTGAATTAATGTACCACATTTTCTCTTGAATCCCCATTTTCTTTTACCCACCAACCTCTTCAAACTGAGCCTCTCTTTCTGTCACACACAGTGTTAGGAACCCATTTCCTAGCACTTTCCTAATGAAAAAAAAAAAAAAGAAAAAGAAAAACTGCTTTTGCTCCACCCTCCATTTATGATGGCGCCTACCTTCTGACTTAGGCAGCTTTTCCAATCTCCCAAAAGTCCATTTCAAAGACTTATCTAGTTCTGAGCCCTTACAAACCTATTAACAATGCCAGGAGCTGATTAGATTTTAAAAACCATTTTCAAAAACCTCTAATAACTTTAGTAAATATGTTAATTCACATTTAATGTTATTGAATAATGCACTGATTACAAATAATGCAATAAATTCTACAGGAAAAATCTAAGGCAAAACATTCAAAGACCTAACATCCAGTTCTGATTCTGTTAGTGTGGTAACTGGGTTGTAAAACCAATTAGATTTTTAGAAAGGATACTATATATACATATTTTTTGGCATGGTCTTGGACCCATCTCTCTTTGGCGCAGCTATTTCTTCTTTAAAAAAAAAAAAAAGAAGGGAAAAACACTACTTCCATAGATTACATCAAAGTAATCTTAAGAAATACAAGACAGAAAAAATAGCTGGTGTTAGCATATCTTTTCGTAGCCCTACCCCAGCAAGTAAGGGAAAAAATATGTATTACATGGTGTCCTTTCTAAAGATCTAATTGGTTTTACAGCCCAACTACCACACTTTAAGAGGAAGAGAGCTTGTGTTTCAGTCAGAAAACAGTGCCTCATGCACAGGGCATCCTGGATGGAGAATGAGGTTTTACGATGCAGCATCTGTTGGTGGCCAGTGATGAGATTACTGTGAAGGACACCTTGGAATTTTCAGCAGTCAAAAGGGAGGCACAAAAGACCTTGTGCTCCTCTAATTTTCTGGCACTACTTCAGGATGACATTCTTATATGATCCAAGTGTCAGTCTGTGTAGGAGGTAGGAATGATAACAGAGATTAAATATTTTTAATGTAACCAGGCCAGTGGGAGCTTGGAATAGACTTATTTATTTATTTATTTATTTATTTATTTATTTTAAATGAGGAATGTGGCTGGGCACAGTGGTTCATGCCTGTAATCCCAGCACTTTGGGAGGCCGAGGGAGGTAGATCACCTGAGATCAGGAGTTCGAGACCAGGCTGGCTAACACAGTGAAACCCTGTTCCTATTAAAAATACAAAAAATTAGCCAGGCGTGGTGGGGCACGCCTGTAATCCCAGCTACTTGGGAGGCTGATGCAGGAGAACCACTTGAACCTGGAAGGCAGAAGTTGCAGTGAGCCGAGATCGCACCACTGCACTCCAGCCTAGGTAACGAGAGTGAAACTCTGTCTCCAAAAAAAAAAAGGAATGAAACGTGTCTTCCACCAAATTTTATGGACAGACATATTCTCTACATAAAAACAAAGTGGGATAATGTATACAATACTTTAAAAAGAAAAATCGCTTATAAAAATTTAGTTATCAGAAATATATTGAAGAATGAGGCCAGGTGCGGTGGCTCCATGCCTGTAATCCCAGCACTTTGGGAGGCTGAGGCAGGTGGATCACCTGAGGTCAGGAGTTTGAGACCAGCCTGGCCAACATGGTGAAACCCCATCTCTACTAAAAGTACAAAAATTAGTTGGAGGTGGTGGTGCACGCCTATAATCCCAGCTACTCAGGAGGCTGAGGCAGGAGAATTGCTTGAACCCAGAAGGCAGAGGTTGCAGTGAGCCAAGATCGCACCATTGCACTCCATTGCATGCACTTTTGCAACAAGAGCAAAAATCCATCTCAAAAAAAAAAAAAGAAATAAAGAATGATTCATTACTTTAAGAAACCCAAATTATCACTACTGGTGTGAATGTAAAATAGTGCAACCACTAGGCAAAACAGTCTGGGCAGTTGTTCAGTGAAACACCGATAATTACCATATAATTCAGGAATTTCACTCCTCAGCATATACCCATGAGAAATGAAAATACATATCCATTCAAAAACCTGTACATAAATGTTCACAGCAGCATTACTGAAATAGCCAAAAAGACAGAAACAACCCAAATGTCCACCAACTGGTGATGATTAAACAAAATGTGGTATAACTATACAACAGACTATTATTTGGCCATAAAAAGGAATGAAATACTGATATATGCTACAACGCAGACAAACTTTGAAAACATCATGCTAAGTGAAAGAAGCCAGTCACAAAAGAATACATTTTACATTATTTTCATTCATATGAAATGTCCAGAACAGACAAATCCATAGAGACAGAAAGTAGATTAGCAGTTGTTTAGGGCTAGATGCAAGGGGTAATAGGGATGATAAGTAAAGGGTGCAGGGTTTTTTTTAAGATGATGAAAATGTTCTAAAATATGTGGTGATGACTGTAAATACCTGTGAACATCCTAAAAGCATTGAATAATACACTTTAAATGGGTGAACTGTATGGGATGTAAACTGTATCTCAATAAAGTTGTAAAAACAAAAAATAAAACCAGAACACACCACCCCCCACAGAACTCCTTTTTTTTTTCTATTTATTTATTTTTTATTATTATACTTTAAGTTCTAGGGTACATGTGCACAACATGCAGGTTTGTTACATATGTATAAATGTGACATGTTGGTGTGCTGCACCCATTAACTCGTCATTTACATTAGGTATATCTCCTAATGCTATCCCTCCTCCCTCCCCGCTCCCCACAATAGGCCCCAGTGTGTGATGTTCCCCTTCCTGTGTCCAAGTGATCTCACTGTTCAATTCCCATCTATGAGAGAAAATGCGGTGTTTGGTTTTCTGTTCTTGCGATAGTTTGCTGAGAATGATGGTTTCCAGCTTCATCCATGTCCCTATAAAGGACATGAACTCATCCTTTTTTATGGCTGCATAGTATTCCATGGTGTATATGTGCCACATTTTCTTAATCCAGTCTGTCACTGATAGACATTTGGG
>NW_012111586.1:4337712-4340370 GCF_000951035.1 Colobus angolensis palliatus
GCATGTGCCACCACACCTGACTAATTTTTGTATTTTTAGTAGAGACAGGGTTTCACTATCTTGGCCAGGCTGGTCTCGAACTCCTGACCTCACGTGATCCACCTGCCTCGGCCTCCCTAAGTGCTAGGATTACAGGTGTGAGTCACTGCACCCGGCCACACAGAACTCCTTTATCTGCAAACTCCCCTAGTACATATATTACTCAAAACTCATCAATTCCCTAAGCAGAATATGCATTTAAAAAACCCTCATCATTGGCCGGGCGCGGTGGCTCAAGCCTGTAATCCCAGCACTTTGGGAGGCCGAGACGGGCGGATCACGAGGTCAGGAGATCGAGACCATCCTGGCTAACATGGTGAAACCCCGTCTCTACTAAAAAAATACAAAAAAACTAGCCGGGCGAGGTGGCGGGCGCCTGTAGTCCCAGCTACTCGGGAGGCTGAGGCAGGAGAATGGCATGAACCCGGGAGGCGGAACTTGCAGTGAGCTGAGATCCGGCCACTGCACTCCAGCCTGGGCGACAGAGCGAGACTCCGTCTCAAAAAAAAAAAAAAAAAAACCCTCATCATTATGTACCTATACTGTTATGGCCGTTATTCTTTATTTTAAATTTATGAATTTTGATTTATGAATACTGCAGTCCCTGCTTATCCATGGGGAATAGTTCTAAGACAACCAAATAGATGCCTGAAACCACAGAAAGTACTAAACCCTGTTTTTCCCTATACATACATACCTGTGATTGTTTAATTTATAAATTAAGCACAGTAAGGGATTAACAATAACTAATAATAAAATAGAACAATATAACAATATGCTGGAATAAAAGTGATGTGAATGTGGTCTCTCTCAAAATGTGTTATTGTGCTGTATTCACCTAACCAGACTGTGGCTGACTGGGGATACCTGAACACATGGAAAGCAAAACCACAGTAAGCAAAGCCATGGACCAAGGGGGACTACAGTACCAAAAAAGGTAAATGGTAATCATAAAAGCTAGCCTTAAACTCATGAGGAAAAAGGATTGCATATTAACTACAAAATTCCTTTTTTTGAAAGGGAATTTTTTAAAAAACTGATACCTAAGAAATGTTTAATGTATTTACTGAGTTATAATACACATAAAGCACATTAATCTTAAGTGTACTGATGATAAATTTTAACCTACGTATAAACCCATGGAACCCCATTCATATCAAGATTCAGAACATTTCTAGAACCGTTAAAGGTTCCTCATCCCATTTTCCCATCAAAATCCTCACCATAAATAATCACTATTTTTAATTCTATCATCATAGGTAGGTTTTACCTATTCTTGAGCTTCCAGTAAATGGAATTATATCATAGAATTGTTTTTCTATATTTAAGCAATGAAATTCTGTATTTAAACACTCAAGAATATCCTACTAGTAGTACACCAAGATCTCAGCAGACAATCACATAGAATCCTTGTGGGCTATGCAGTGGCCAGTCAGGGAAATGACCACATCCAAAGAGGGCTTAAAGAACTAATGACAATCTTGAGATAGGTATCACAGAATCCCAACCTATTCCTTTAAAACAGGACCAGAGAGAGATCATACTCAGCATCATGTAGCCACGCTAATACGAGACACATATTTTACTACAGTCTCCTTCAGTACCGACAACACAAATTCCAGTATTAGAATAGATCAAGTCCACCAAGCCCAGAGATAATTCTGTTAGAAACATCAAAGCATGGACTATGGGACACTGAACTATTCTCCTGGAAGCAGCCCTTCCAAAAGAGGTAATGGCTGTCTGTGTCTCCCTGCACTTGAGTTGTCCTTACTTGTAGGTCATGAATTTGTCATCCATGATGTTATCTAAACTCTTTTATATTTGTTGTTGTTGTTGTGGTGCTGTTTTGTTTTTTGTGGTTTTTTTTGTGTGTATGGTTTTTTTGTTGTTGTATTTTTGTTGTTGTTTTCTTTCTTTCTTCTGTATTTAGTTTATAAAACCCATTAAAGAAACTTCCAAGGTCTGGTTTGTCACATGCTATAGTCTGAATGTTAGTATCTTCCCAAAATTCATAGGTGGAAAATCTAACCCTCAAGGTGATGGTATTAGAAGGTGAGGACTTTGGGAGGTGATTAGGTCATAAAGGCAGAGCCCTCAGGAATGGGATTAGTGCCTTATAAAAGAGGCCTGATAGAGACCCCTAGCTCCTTCTACCAGGACATAGGTAGAAGGCACCATCTATGAACCAGAAAGCAGATCCTCACCCCTCACCAGACACCAAATCTGCCAGTGCCTTGAGTTTGGACTTCCTAGTCTCTAGAAGAGAAATTCATGGTGTTTACAAGCTACCCAATTTATGGTATTTTGTTATAGCTGCCTGAACAGACTAAGACACTACACTTATTCATGCCCCTTGGGGGATATATTCCTTGTATTTCTTATTGCTTTTCAGGGCAAAGACGGACTTCCATTCATGATTTTGGTGTAAAGCATAGCCTTCTTGGGCCTTTCTTCAGCTTCATGATGTGACCAGAACCACGTGAGCATTCCAAGAGCAGACACACCCTTCTTACAGATGAGAGCACCTCCTTGCCTTCTTTTTTTTTTTTTTTTGAGACGGAGTCTCGCTCTATCGCCCAGGCTGGAGCCCTCCCTCAATGTGTTCCTCTGAAGGGT
>NW_012111586.1:4341725-4361068 GCF_000951035.1 Colobus angolensis palliatus
GCAGTGGTGTGATCTCGGCTCACCGCAACCTCTGCCTCCAGGGTTCAAGTGATTCTTCTGCCTCAGCCTCCCAAGTAGCTGGGATTACAGGCATGTGCCATCATGCCCAGCAAATTTTTGCATTTTTAGTAGAAATGGAGTTTCACTATGTTGGCCAGGCTGGTGTCTAGAACTCATGACCTCAGATGATCTGCCTACCTCAGCCTCCCAAAGTGCTGGGGTTACAGGCGTAAGCCACTGTGCCCAGCCTAGAACCTATTTCCCCTCAGAGGAAATAGAAATTCCCCACTCAGTTCTACTATGTAAACAAAGATTCTGATTTTTATGTTTTAGCCAAACATTAATCTGTTCTTCTTAAGGTATAGCATTTTACTCATGCCACAGCCAGCCTCTGAGATTTCCAAGGCATTTCTATGAATCAAGAATCCTATATTCTGGTTTGCTCCACATATTAACTTCAGATTAACTCCGGTACCCCCTACAACTACCAAGGCCATTTTCCTAAATTCTTACCATATTACCGGCCAATTCTCAATTACAAATCTCTTCTCCCACCTCTAACGTCTCTAGTGCTGGTAGTAACCTGGCACTAGTGTCTCCCTCCCCATACACTCCCAGACTACTTACACAAGGTGTTGATCTCGGATCTTTCGCAGCTGGATCAGGTCAGGTTTGATACTATTCATTTTCTTATCTATTTCTCGGTTGTCCAAAGCTTGTTTCTTCAAATCCTGCTCTAGACGCATTTTGCTATCATGAATCTCTCCCAGACGTGATTTCAATTTATCATAATTCATCATAATTCTGTAAAAATATGTGACATGTTAAGGCTAAAATAGAAATCAAGCAGACAGATCCTACTGAGTGAGCATGGTCCTAATATCCTATTTCTTTTTTTTTTTCTTGAGATTGAGTCTCGCTCTGTCACCCCAGGCTAGAATGTAGTGGCATGATCTCAGCTCACTGCAACCTCTGCCTCCCGGGTTCAAGCAACTCTCCTGATTCAACCTCCCCAGTAGCTGGGATTACAGGCACGAGTTACCACACCCGGCTAATTTTTGTATTTTTAGCAGAGACGGGGTTTTGCCATGTTGACCAGGCTGGTCTCAAACTATCTGCCTGCCTCAGCCTCCCAAAGTACTGGGATTACAGGCGTGAGCCATTGTACCTAGTGAGGTCCCAATATCTTATGCAGGGTGAAGATTTGTTTTTGCCTGGCCCATATCCATTCCCGTTTCTGGTATTAGCACCCTGATGTTCCCTGGAGGTAAGGATTCATTCCCCCATCTCAGATCCAGAGATGTAAATACACATGGCCCAGACTGGCCAATAAGAATATTCCACTCTATCCCACCCCTACCCTCAGGCTACAGTGACTGGTTCAGGAATAGGAATAAGACTCAAACTGATCTAATGAGAGTCAATTCTAGAACATTTGCTAGAACTGTATTGTTAAAATAAATTATCTCTTTCCACACGAATTGCTAAATTATGAATATGCAGTTCTCAACCCAGCAGCTATACTGTCACTTCACTGGCAAAGCCTGCCTGAGAATAAAATCAACCCAGAGAAAAACTGAGCTAAAATACAATGTGAGAGAGAATCTCAATAACCTTGTTTGGGCCCTGAATCCAGCAATGACTGAACAAGTAAAGCTGTATGTTTGATATTCAAGAGGTAGCACAACACAACAGTTAAGAACTATGGTTTTGCAATTAGCCTACCTACGTCTGAATCTCTGCTGTCACTTGCTGTGGGGCCATGGGCAAGTTATTGAACGTCTCAGTGCCTTCATTTCCTCATCTGTTTAAAATGGTGATATGGTGTGGCTGTGCCCTCACCCAGATCTCATCTTGAATTGTACTCCCGTAATTCCCACAGGTTGTAGGAAGGACCCGGGAAGAGGGGGTCCATCTGAATCATGGGGGTGTTTCCCCCATACTGTTCTCGTGGTAGTGAACAGGTCTCACAAGATCTGACGGTTTTATCAGGGGTTTCTGCTTTTGCATCTTCCTCATTCTCTCTTTGCCTGCTGCCATCCACGTAAGACGGGACTTGCCCCTCCTTGCCTTTCACCATGACTGTGAGGCTTCCCCAGCCACGTGGAACTGTAAGCCTAATTAAGCCTCTTCCTTTTGTAAATTGCCCAGTCTTGGGTATGTCCTTATCAGCAGCATGAAAATGGACTAATTTAGTAAATTAGTACTAGCAGAGTGAGGCATTGCTGAAAAGACACTCGAAAATGTGGAAGCAACCTTAAAACTGGGTAACAGGCAGAAGTTGGAACAGTTTGAAGGGCTCAGAAGAAGACAGGAAAATGTGGGAAAGTCTGGAACTTCCTAGAGATTTGTTGAATGGCTTTACCAAAATGCTGATAGTCATATGGACAATAAGGTCCAGGCTGAGGTGGTCTGAGATGGAGATGAGGAACTTGTTGTGAACTGGAGCAAAGGTGACTCTTGTTACGTTTTAGCAAAGAGATTGATGGCATTTTGCCCCTGCCCTAGAGATTTGTGGAACTTTGAACTTGAGGGAGATGATTTAGGGTATCTGGTAGAAGAAATTTCTAAGCAGCAAAGCATTCAAGAGGTTACTTGGGTGCTCTTAAAAGCATTCAGTTTTAAAAGGGAAACAGAGCATAAAAGTTTGAAAAATTTGTAGCCTGACAATGCAATAGAAAATGAAATTCCATTTTCTGAGGAGAAATTCAAGCCAGCCACAGAAATTTGCATAAGTAACAAGAAGCCAAATGTTAATCCTCAAGACAATGGGGAAAATGTCTCCAGGGCATGTCAGAAGTCTTCAACGCAGCCCCTCCCATCAAGGCCTGGAGGCCTAGAGGAAAAAGGAGTTTAGTTGGCTGGGCCCAGGGTCCCTGAGCTGTGTGCGGCCTAGAGACTTGATGCCCGGCATCCTAACCACTCCAGCCATGGCTGAAAGGGGTCAACATAGGGCTCAGGCCATGGCTTCAGATGGTACAAGCCCCAAGCCTTGGCAGCTTCCATGTCGTGTTGAGCCTGCAGGTGCACATAAGTCAAGAAATGGGAAACTCCACCTAGATTTCGGATGTGTGGAAACACCTGGATGCCCAGGCAGAAGTTTGCTGCAGGGGCAGAGCCCTCATGGAGAACCTCTGCTAGGGCAGTGTGGAAGGGAAACGCTGGATCGAAGCCCCCACACAGAGTTCCTACTGGGGCACCACCTAGTGGCATTGTGAGAAAAGGGCCACTGTCCTCCAGACCCCAGAATGGTAGATCCATTGACACCTTACACTGTGTGCCTGGAAAAGTTGCAGACATTCAAGGTCACCCTGTGAAAGCAGCCAGGAGGGAGGCTGTACCCTGCAAAGCCACAGGGGCAGAGCTACCCAAGACTATGGGAACCCATCTCTTGCATCAGCATGTCCTGGATGTGAGACACGGAGTCAAAGGAGACCATTTTGGAGCTTTAAGATTTGACTGCCCTGCTGGATTTCAGACTTGCATGGACCCTGTAGCCCCTTTGTTCTGGCCAATTTCTTCCATTTAGAACAGCTGTATTTACCCAATGTCTGTACCCTCATTGTATCTAGGAAATAACTAGCTTGCTTTTGATTTTACAGGCTCATAGGACTTGCCTTGTCTCAGATGAGACTTTGGACTGTGGACTTTTGAGTTAATGCTAAAATGAGTTAAGACTTTGGGCGACTGTTAGGAATGCATGATTGGTTTTGAAATGTAAAGATACAAGATTTGGGAGGGGCCAGGGCAGAATAATGTGGTTTGGCTGTGTCTCCACCCAAATCTCCTCTTGAATTATACTCCCATAATTCCCACATGTTGTGGGAGGGACCAGGGTGAAACAACTGAATCATGGAGGCGGTTTCCCCCATACTGTTGTCATGGTAGTGAATAAGTTTCACGAGATCTGATGGTTTTATCAGGGATTTCTGCTTTTGCATCTTCCTCATTCTCTTTGCCTGCTGCCATCCACGTAAGATGTGACTTGCTCTTCCTTCCCTACCACTGTGATTGTGAGTGAGGTTTCCCTAGCCACCTGGAACTGTAAGTCCAATTAAACCTCTTCCTTTTGTAAACTGCCCCAGTCTCAGGTATGTCTTTATCAGCAGCATGAAAATGGACTAATACAAATGGGTACCTACAACAGTACTTACTTCACTGGGATTTTCTGTTAATTAAATGTGACAATAGATGTAAAAGACAAGAACATTTCCTGACATTATCTTGGTAAGCACTCAACAGATGATGGCTATAAGCTTTTCCAACACACAAAGTTTTGCTATGCTCTGAACCCTTATGGTAACAACTGTCTACATTATTCCCTTGTCACTCAATATGTGGCTTTATATTACTATTAAAACCTCACAGACTGGACACACACCTGTAATCCCAGCACTTTGGGAAGCTGAGGGCAGAGGATTGCTTGAACCCAGGAGTTCAAGACCCCATCTCTACAAAAAGATTTTTAAAAATTAGCCAGAGCAGTGGCACTTGCCTGTACTCCTAGCAACTCGGGAGGCTGAGGCAAGTGGATCCCTTGAGCCCAGGAGGTTGAGGCAGCAGTGAGCCATGATCATGCTACTTCATTCCAGCCTGGGCAACAGAGCAAGATCCTACCTCAAAAAATAATAAAAAAATAAAATAGGCTGGGCGCAGTGGCTCATGCCTGTAATTGCAGCACTTTGGGAGGCCAAGGTAGGTGGATCACCTGAGATCAGGAGCTCAGGACCAGCCTGGTCAACTTGATGAAACCCTATCTCTACTAAAAATACAAAAATCAGCCAGGTGTGGTGGCATGCACCTGTAAACACAGCTACTTGGGAGGCTGGGGCAGGAGAATCACTTGAACCCTGGAGGCAGAGGGTGCAGTGAGCCGAGATCGCACCACTGCACTCTAGTATGGGCAACAGAGCAAGACTCTGTCTCAAAAAATAAATAAATAAATAAAATAAAACAAAACGTTATCATGCTACTTTACTTCCCTTTGTACAAAACTACAAATCCTTTTCTGTTTCTTCATCGTTAATAATAATTATCATTAGGCCAGGCGCAGTGGCTCAAGCCTGTAATCCCAGCACTTTGGGAGGCCAAGGCGGGTGGATTACCTGAGGTCAGCAGTTCACGGCCAGTCTGGTCAATTTGGTGAAACCCCGTCTCTACTAAAAAATACAAAAAAGTAGCCAGGCATGGTGGTGGGCGCCTGTAATCCCAGTGACTCAGGAGGCTGAGGCACAAGAATCACTTGAACCCAGGAGACAGATATTGCAGTGAGCCAAGATGGCACCACTGCACTCCAGCCTGGGCAACACAGAGAGACTCCATCTCAAATAAATAAATAATTATCATTTACTGAAAGCCCATCATGTGCCAAGATATATACTACTTAATTCTCTAGCATTCCAACAAGACATTATTCAGTTTATGGAAGAGAAAACAGACTGAAAAAAGTTAATTCACCTAAGGTTATACAGCTAATAAAACGGCCAATTCAGAATTCAAGCCCATAGTTTTAATCATTTAAGCTACACTGCCTCACAGCACTTAGCTCTAAACTCATGCACACAGAAATACACTAATACTGTGGTCCTAATATGAGAAATAATTTTGCTTTTCCATTGCATATTAATTACTTATATTTATTACCCATTTTAGCACTCCTCAACCCACTACAATCTAGCTTAGTCTTCCAATACTCCGCTAAATTTGCTTTGACAGGCTTTCAATATCCTTTTAGTTATCAAATCCATTACTTCTCCTGCCACTCATTCTTTCTGTGTAATTTCATTCTTAGCATCTACCATCAGCTACACACCTATGCCTTCCAAATCCTTTCTATACCAAGTTCTAAATCCAAATAATCAGCTGCCCGCTCCCCAGTGAGCTCCATTTGTGTTCTCACAGGAACCTCGAACTCACTGGTTCCAACCCTAGACTCTCCTCATGTACTACTTATTTGGGTGAAAAACACCATCTTCCAGTCTCTCACACCAGAAATCTAGGAATAATCTTTGACTTCTCCCACACCTACCATATCTGGTCAGGCATAAAGTCCCTAGCATTCCCATGACCTCCCGCTTCTTTTCTGCTACTTCTCTAGTCCAGGCCCTCATTATCGTTTAACCTGATGACCACAACCGCTGCAGTCATGTGCAAGTCAGGCTGGTGTTCCTGCCTAGTCTTGTTCTACTACAATTTATTCTCAGACTGCTGCCAAAGTTGATTCCATTTCAAAAAAATATTAAATGAGCACCCATTATGTACTCCCATACATAAGTAGGTACTAGGGCTACCAGGGAAAATAAGCCACCAAT
Organism: Colobus angolensis palliatus; assembly: GCF_000951035.1. Taxonomy (NCBI): domain Eukaryota; kingdom Metazoa; phylum Chordata; class Mammalia; order Primates; family Cercopithecidae; genus Colobus; species Colobus angolensis. Next base: position 4,348,037 of record NW_012111586.1, read on the forward strand.
GCCTACTCTCGATGAGTTTACAGTTGAGTGGGCATGGCATTCAGTAAATGTTACACTAGGGATCAGGACCAGACACTGTAGGGACCCAAAATACAGCCCCTCAATTGGTCTCCAGAATCAGGGAACAATTTCTAGAAAAGATGGTATCTAACCTGAAGTCCTAATGGATAAGCAGGAGTTAATTTGGGAAAATGAAGAAAGAGCAGAGGAGAGAGGAAGTTCAATTTGGTGCCATTAGTGGAAACAGCAAGTGGTTCCAATAGTAGGGCTGTGCAGTTTGAGGGGCAAAAGCAAACAAGACAGAAATTATTGGGGAAGAAAAGAAATCCTGTCTCACTGATGCCCTTGGAGGTACTAAGTACTTACCGTTCAATCTCCTTTTCATTCCCCTCTCTGCGAAATCGCTCAATATACTCTTTGCTATGTTGTTCTTGTGTGTGACACTGCTCTTCAAATATTTTAATTGTTTCATTAAAAGCTTCTATTGCAGTCCTCTTCATCTGTATTTCCTACAGGAGAGACAAAGAAAAAACACAGGCTTCATTATCTTTATTATTTTCTTCTAACCTTGGTCTTAAATTTTACAATTCTAGTTATTAATGTAATCCCATATAACACCTAGTCTTTCAAAAGTCTTTCCCCTTGTTTAGGAGGACTAAAACAAGAGCTTTTATTCAATCTCTACTCTATTACCTATATGTAAAATACATCATTTAAACTATAAAATAGGCCAGGCGTGGTGGCTTACACCTGTGATCCCAGCACTTTGGGAAGCTGAGGCAGGCAGATCACTTGAGGTCAGGAGTTCAAGACAGCCTGGCCAACATGGCAAAACCCTGTCTCTACTAAAAGTACAAAAATTAGCCAGGCGTGTGGTGGTGGGTGCCTGTAATCCCAGCTACTCAGGAGGCCGAGGCAGGAGAATCGCTTGAACCCAGGAGGCAGAGGTCGCAGTGAGTCAAGATCACACCACTGCACTCCAACCCAGGTGACAGAACAAGATTCCATGTAAAAAATAAGAAATTTAAAACTTTTTAAAAACTATAAATAAATGAAAAAGAACCATTATGTGAAATATATCGCTAAGAACCACAGAAAGGTCTCTGAGCTGCCAAGAGAGATTAACCCTGAACACCTTGAAGACAAGGACCAAATTCTGATTTTGCACCTATTATAGTGCTATTCCCCAAAAGGTGCTGAAAGAGTGAATGGATAGAGCTAAAGAGTCCATGCACCAAAGCACAAAGATTTACTCCCAGAAGAGTCTTATAAAGTCTATTTATTCTTACTCTCATTTCTAAAGTATGTGCTTAGTTTTCCAAACAGATTCATCAGTAGATTAATCTGATTAGAAGAAAATGACAAGGGGAAAAATAGCTGCTAAAGTCCAATGCACTTAAGAATAGTAAGATGATCACGCCTGTAATCCCAGCACTTTGGGAGGCCAAGGCAGGCAGATCACGAGGTCAGGAGTTAGAGACCAGCCTGACCAACATGGTGAAACCCCGTCTCTACTAAAAATACAAAAATTAGTCAGGCATGGTGGCACACGCCTGTAATCCCAGCTACTCAGGAGGCTGAGGCAAGAGAATCGTTTGAACCTGGGAGGCAGCAGTAGCAGTGAGCCGAGATTGTGCCACTACATTCCAGCCTGGATGACAGAGCAAGACTTTGTCTCAAAAAAAAAACAAAAACAAAAACAAAAAAACATCTGAATCACGATTCCCCGAAAATCTTCAGAAGGTTAAATTTTGTTCAGTTTGTTTTTTAGAAAGGCAATAAATATGCCTAAGGGTCTAGAAAAACTGCTACCTGAATGTTTATAATTCTAGAAGTTTTGATGCTTACAGGATAATTCCTACATTATCTAGCACTTATTAGGCTGGGGTGGGTTTTGGTTTTGGTTTTGCTGGTGGGTGGGCGGGTGGGTTAGTTTTTTTAAAACTGTTGCCTAAGCTGGACTTGAAATCCTGGGCTTAAGGGATCATTCCACCTCAGCTTCCCAACTAGTTGAGACTTTAGGAGGGCACCACACACCCAGTTTAAGCATTTGTCATTTTCAACAATTGATTATTGAGAATCCACTACACAGAAATTACCATCTGGTGATAGAGATTTGTGAAACATGAAGCCTGCCCTCTAAGACTCAGAATATACAGGTGGAATAGATTTCTGAACTCTAATAAGGTTTGGTTTCATGTCATGGAAGAGGCAACCAAGTGATATTAACTAGTTATTTATTGCTTTACAGAGACTTCACAGAGGAGGTGACACTTAAGCTAGGTCTTAAAGAACTGAGATAGAGGAAGAAAATGCAGCACTGCACAAAGGAGGCATGGTATAATGTATACATAAAATAACAAGGCATGTTCAAGGAATAGTAATTGCCCAGTAGGGCTAGAACATTAGAGGATTAGCAGATGAGGGAGGCTGGAACCTTGTGATAGTCCATACAGTTGAGATTACATCATATGTATCTTAATATTAAAAACTAACTAGAATGCCCATATGCCAAATATCTTGGTACTAATTCTACAACTCTTAAATTATAGTGGATAGCCTTAGCTCCCTTGCAAGGTTAGAAATTACCTATAAAGTTCTGGCCCTGGATCTTCAAAGAAAACACTAATAATTTAGATTTTATTAACACTGGTATATATATCGGTAAGTAGAACAGCAAAGGGAAAAGTATTTGATATCACTACTAAGTCAGCACCTCCCCCATAAACAATGCCACTATACCACTACACCTGCCACCAAAACTATAAACCTACCTGTTCACCTCTTCTCTCCCTTCCCCTCCCTTTATTCACATGTGCTCTGGGTCTCAGCTCCCTTTCCTTTCTGGGTCCTTCACTCCATCGTATCAGCTAGCCCCTTTTACATTATTAACTCTCCCAGTCTAATGATTCCTTCTTTGCAGCATATAAGCAAGCTCTGGTAACAACACTTCGAAAAAAAAGCATTCTTATTCCAAAATTCTCTTCAAATCACAGATAAGCTTCTTAAAAAGTTGTTTATGGCTTTGTTTGTGGCTGGGCACGGTGGCTCATGCCTGTAATCCCAGCACTTTGGGAGGCTGAGTCAGGTTGATCACTTGAGGTCAGGAGTTCAAGACCAGCCTAACCAACATGGCAAAACCCCATCTCTACTTAAAAAATAAGTAAGTAAAATAAAAAATAAAAATAAAAAAAGAGCTGGCCGGGCAAAGTGGCTCACGCCTGTAATCCCAGCACTTTGGGAGGCTGAGATGAGCGAATCACCTGAGGTCAGGAGTTTGACACCAGCCTGGCCAACATGGTGAAAACCTGTCTCTACTAAAAATACAAAAATTTGCCAGGTATGGTGGTGGGCACCTGTAATCACAGCTATTCGGGAGGCTGAGGCAGGAGAATTGCTTGAAGCCGGGATGCGGAGATTGCAGTGAGCTGAGATGGTGCCACTTCACTCCAGCCTGGGGGACAGGGCAAGATTCTGTCTCATAAAAATACCAATAATAAAATAAAATCTAGGTCAATAAATGTCAAAAGAATATAACTTTAATGAATATATTTACTAACAACAATTAATTTAAATTAGAAATAAATAATATATTTGAAAGTCCCAAATAATTTAGAAATTAAAAACACAAGGGGCAAAAGAAGAAATCACAAAAAAAGAGAAAATATTAAAAACTGAATAATAAGGAAAACAGAGTATGACAAAATTTGTGAGATGCATATATGCAGTGCTTAGAGGAAAATGTATTGCTTTCAGTGCTTATTTTAGAAAAGAAAGTTTTTTGTTTTTTTTTTTTTTTGAGACAGAGTCTCACTCTGTCACCCAGGCTGGAGTGCAGTGGCCGGATCTCAGCTCACTGCAAGCTCCGCCTCTCGGGTTCACGCCATTCTCCTGCCTCAGCCTCCAGAGTAGCTGGGACTACAGGCGCCTGGCACCACGCCCGGCTAATTTTTTGTATTTTTTAGTAGAGATGGGGTTTCACTGTGTTAACCAGGATGTTCTCAATCTCCTGACCTCGTGATCTGCCCGTCTCGGCCTCCCAAAGTGCTGGGATTACAGGCTTGAGCCACTGCGCCTGGCCAGAAAAGATAGTTTTTAAACGAATGAACAAAATTTCCACCCACCTTAAGAAGTAGGAAAAGAGAAAATTAAACCGAAAAAAGGCAGAAAAAAATTAAAAAGAGCAGAAATTCATGAAATAGAAAGTAAACACTAAAAAAATCCATTATTGTTATCTACTAGAAAGAGCCCAGGGTAAGCTACTGTTGCACTAAGAATTCACTAGGAATTAAGTAGAATCAACATGGACTAATGCTTCTATAAATCATTTGATACTCAAAGTAATAACTTGTGTTCCAAGAGAATGTACATGAGAAACATAGTTAAATATATTTTCCTAAGCCACTTCCTACCCAAATATTATAAAAAGTAAACTTCTCTGAAGATACCCAGCTTCATCAAAATTCCAAACACTTTTGACAAACTATGTGACAACTTAGGGCAAATTAAACCAAGTCTAGCTAAAAAAGAATCAAAGTTGTCAGGTATAAGAAGTCCAAGGAAAGAAACTAGATTATTCTATAGAATTTTGCTCTACATATGAAAAGTAAGTATTACTGGTTATTAAAGTTAATGATCTAAAAACTGTGTAGTTAAGCCTACTAGTAAGCCCACAATTTCCATCCATCAGCTCCTTCTTCCTCAGTAAATCCCCACATGTTAGTTGAGCACACCTGACCAAATAAAAACTAGATTTCTCAGCCTCCCTACAGCTAGCTGTGACCTGTAGCTAGGTATGACCATGCGACTTAGTTCTAGCCAGTGGGATAAAAGTGAAAGCAGCGTGTGCTCCTTCTAGGAAGTTGTCTTAAAGATAGAGAACCTTCCTTTCTCCTTCCTATTCTTCCTTCCTGTTTACTAGAATATGGTTGTGACAGCCAGTATTAGAGTAAGCCCTCTTCCACAGATAGCCAAGCATCAAGACAGAAAATGCCTGTAAGTTCTGAGGACAGTGGAGTTACCCTAACACCCCTGTAGTTCCTATATACACATGAAAGAAAACTACGTTTCTATCTGAAGCCTTTGTTCTTTTTTTTGTCACTTGTGACCAGTTAATATTAACTGATACAAATTATATCCTTAACCAATTAAGAAGGGAGGGGAATTTATATCATCAAAGTTTCAAAAAGGCTGTTTAAGCCTTTAAGACATTAAAACAGCTAAAGATCATCAAGTGAATGATAGAAAATTTGATGTAACTAAAACATTGCACACATACTAGTCAAAACAACATAAATATACCAACCTGGGATGTTCTTGTATATTCTTCATAGAGCCTATCATACTCTTTACTCTTCTCTTGATACTGAGAGTGGTATTCTTGCAGTTTTTTACCTACTGCATCAATATTATCTTCTTTTACCAACTGATCCTATACAGGTAAAGAAAAAAATAAAGAATGTTAACAATTCTGACATGTGACTTTTTCCATATCTATTTTTCAAAGGAAAATATCACCTCAACCATCTATTATTTTTAAACTGTATTTCAACTGTACAAGTTTAAGTCACTGTATTAATATCAAGCACACAAATGTACCAAATCCTTTGATAATATTAAGATCAGCCTTTAAATCACATCAAAATGATTAATACTTTAAAAATTAAGAAATGAAGTATAAGTGGGAAACATAAACATAAGTATTTTTATATAAAGGTAACAAGTATATGCAATATTATAGAAGGGTAGCCACAAAATAAGTTCCAAAAATATCTAAAATCTTAAGTAGGCACTAGGCACAATGACTCATGCCTATAATCCCAACACTTTCGGTGGCCAAAGTGAGAAGACTGCTTGAGCCCAGGAGTTCAAGATTAGCCTGGGCAACATGGCAAGACCCTGAAGTTGTGGTATGCACCTGTGATGCCAGCTACTGGGGAGGCTGAGGCAGGAGGACCACTTGAGCCCAGAAGGTCAAGACTGCAGTGAGCCATATTCATGCCACTGCACTCCAGCCTGGGCAACAGTAAATAAATAAAGTAAATAAATAAATAAATAATAAAATGGCTAGTTCTTTTAAACTGATAACACTCGTAAATAAAATCAAATAAGGTTGTTAAATAATGACTTGCTCAATAGCTAGCAAGGACTTCCGTAATCTTACCTGTTGGTATCTGGACACTGGGTACATCAGCTTCACATCAAGCTTGGGATTGTACTGAGCAAGAGATTCATGGTGATAGTGGTTAATGAGCTCCACCACGGAATTAAATGTCAGAGGATCAGAAAAGCCATATTTACCATCCCGGTGATAGATCTTTATTAACTTATTATTGCCTCCCTTCCTGTGAACAACAAGACAACAACTGTGGATTTTTTCCCCCCAAATTCAACTGAACTACTGTTTTCATATGGAAATGTGAAAGCTTGGTGTCACATAATAAACAAGTTTTACTATGTTAATGTGGCTGGAAGGAGTGAAAAGACACGTTATTGTGTGTGTGAACATATATATATCTATAATTACTTTTGCATTGTTTTGTCCATAAAATACCTTGGTTATTAAAGGTCAACATATCTACACAGAATTCAGTATGAACAAATGTAACAAAAAAATCACTTAAGAAAAATAAAATAGAAATAAATTCTATTTTTGTTTATATTCTCAATGAATTTTCAAATTTAAATTCTATCAATATTTTTAATCAGGAAGAACAGAAAAAATCTCCTAAGGACCCAAAGATATGTGGTTGTATGTCTCTGTGGAGGGAGCAGAAGCCATCTCTATATGAAAGGAATGATAAATATTTGTCACACAATAACCAACACACTCAAGGTTTTGTTGTTAATGCACAAACATAATTGAGCTCCTTAATCTATGATTTATAGCTGCATAATTAATCTAGAACCTTATACTATTTTGTCTTTTACACTTGCTTATAATTCTCAGAAATGACTGTTTAGGCTATCACAACATGTAAATGATTCAAGTCATTCAACCGTTTTACAAAGTATAGCTTTTGAAGAGCTATGTATATTAGATGAATGTAATTTCATGCTTGGACAGTTCAGGCCACCTTTGTTTACTAAGTCATATCTAAATGGTCCCTTAAAAGATAATTTATAACTAAAGTTTAAAATAGCAATGTTTTGCAAGTCCCATAAGGCATAATCTAAAAGCGCAGCAGGCTGATTCATAGCAAAATGCTGTACTATTCCCATTCAATTCTTCTTACAGCAGCATGCAGATTTATGCCCCTCTCTCTCTTTATGCCATGCCATTTTATATAATAAATGAGGCACTGGGATTTGTAAAAGGTCAAACGCAATAAGATTGACCCTATAAGCTGATTTAAACAATGTTTAGGTCAGTTTTTAGATGAATGATAAATTATTTCTATTAAATGTACATGAGAAAGGCCATCTAATCATATACAGTTACTACAAATGTGTACACTCACACATACAATAATTGCAAGCTGGCCTCTCTGTTAAAGTTAAAAGGCATTCATTCATTTAAAATGATGTGCTGAATATCTATGTGCCAGGAATTACATAATGCACTACAGATATATGATAAACAAGCCAGATACAGTCCATGCTCTCGTGGAGCTTCCAGTTTAACAGCATAAGGAACATCTCTCTGTCTTTCAGTTTATTAAGGAAGATAACAAATTTCTCAAGATAGAACACAAAAATAAACAACTAAATATACCAAATGGTAGTAAGTCTATTGGGAAAAAAAATAAAGCAGAGTAAAGGGAAAGGAGTTCCTGTGGTGGAGGATTGTATTGCTCAAGGAAAATCTCTGTGTTCAGCTGGTATTTGAACAGAGTTCTAAGTGAAGTGAGGGAGCTAGTACAGCAGACGTGTACGGGAAGTGTCCTAGAGAGAGGTGCGGTAAGGGCATGCTTGGCACGCTCAAGGAACAGCAAGAAGGCCAGTGATGCTGGGCCTGAACGAGCAAAAGGGAGAGTAATAGGAGACTAGGTAAGAGATGTAAAAGGAGCTTAGATTATGTAATAACAGTCTGTAGATTACTGTAAGGGCTTGAGCTTTTACTGAGTGAGATGGAGGCATAAAAGGGTTTTCAGGAGAATCATGTAATCTATCTTGCGGTTTAAAAGGCTCACTCTAGCTGCTGGGTTGAGAAAAGACTGTTCAAAGGGGGCAGCGGTATAAGTGGAAATATCACCTGTGAAACTTTTACAATAATCTAGGCAACGCATGATGGTGTCTTGGATAAGGGTAGCAGCAGTACAGGTCATGAGAAATAGTGAGATTCTTAATATATTTTGAAGACAGAGCTGACAGGATTTGCTGATGGCTTGGATACGAATATGACAGAGAGACAAGATAAAGATGATTTCAAGGTTTATGTCATAAGTAATCAGAAGAATGGAATTGTCATTTATTGACATGAAGAAGGCTATTTAAAAAGAATGGGTTTAGACCAGGCATAGTGGCTCACACTTGTAATCCCAGCACTTTGGGAGGCCGAGGCGGGAAGATCACTTGAGGTCAAGAGTTCAAGACCAGCCTGACCAACACAGTGAAACCCCATCTCTACTAAAATACAAAAATTAGCCTGGCGTGGTGGAGGACACCTGGAATCCCAGCTATTCAGGAGCCTGAGGCAGAAGAATCACTTGAACCAAGGAGGCAGAGGTTGCAGCGAGCTGAGATTATGCCACTGCACTCCAGCCAAGGTTACAGAGTAAGACGTCATCTCAAAAAAAAAAAAAAAAAAGAATATGTTTAAAGGTGGAAAAAGTTTGGTTTTAGACACTTTAAGTTTGAGATGCCTACTAAACATTCAAAAGCAGATGATCCAGCAGCCTACTTAAAGAATCTAAAGTTCAGGAGAAAGGTCTGGGCTAAAGACAGAAATTCAGGAGTTGCCAGCCAATAGATGTTATTTGAAGGTTAGTATAGCTGGACAGAAGAAGATGTCCAAGGACTAAGAACTGGGGTATGCCAATGTTTAGTGGTCAGAGACATGGAAGGAAGAACCAGCAAAGGAAACCAAAAGGGAGCAATTAATGAAGTAAGAGGAGAACTAAGAGTGTGATATCCTAAAAAACAACACATACAAAAGCATTTCAACAAAGAGAAAATTATCAACCAAGTCCAATGATAATTAGGTTTGGCAAAGCAGGTATCACTAAATGAACTGACTAATGGTTTCAGTGAAATGGTAAGGATAGAACCCTCACTGGAATGGATTCAAGAAAATGAAAGACAAAGAAGACATGCCCATAGGCAAGTGTCTCGAGGAATACTGCTGTAAATAAGGGCAGAGAAATAGGGAAGTAGCTAGAAAGAGATATTGGGTCAATTATTTACTATTCTTAAATGGAAGATAATGGAGTATATTTATATGCTGATGGGAAAGACTCAATAGAGAGACAAAAATTGTTGATCCAAAAAAGAGGACAAGATAGTTTCTAGAGTGATGTCCTTGAGTAGATTAGAGGGATGGGATGGGATCCAGTCCACAAACAGAGAAGCAGACCCTGGACAAGGACATGAATAGTCATCCACTGGAACAGAAAAGCGGCAGACTATTCACATTAATGTGTAAATATGTTGACAGCTGTGGTAATAGGAGCATGAAGGAGTTCTCGTCTGACTGTGTCCACATTATCAGTGAAATTAAAAGCAAGTTCTTTAGTTAAAAGTGGGAAGAAGGGTTGTTCTTTAAAAGAGAAAAAAAAGAACATGTGAAATTGTCATTTAGGAAAGTGACGGGGAAGCGGGATGAATGCATTGTGGACATGCAGAAGTTAAGCTGGGCAGTTTTAAAGGTCACTGAAGGTTAGTGGTCATAATTAATGTGAGACCAATCCATGTGGTCACATCCCTTTCTCCACATTCAGCAGCTCAAGTATAGGCAAGGACTAGGTGGAGAATTGAATTCACGTGTTGGAATTTAGTCTCGTGACTACAATGGAGGAAGAGGAGCAAGTTTAAGAATATATTCACATGGGTAATTTTAATAATAATGTACTATGGACTCTAAGCAGAGATGAGAGAAGGAATGAAGGAATTGAAGGTCATGCCTTTATCATGCTAGTCCTCCTTGCATCTCAGCACCTAGTCCAATGTCTGGCAGATAGCAGATTCTTAAAGATTTGTTAAGTATCCAGATTTTCTACAACAAATACTATTTACCAATTTAAAAAATAAGAGTTATTGAACTGAAAAATCTCTATTTCCTCACTACCTACTACTCTCTGTATTCTGGTTTCACTCTCATTCCTCTCATTTGAGAGTCACCAATGACTGAACAAATTCAGACTCTGTCCCCTTCCTTTATCCCAGGTCTTCCTTCTCCCTCACTCTCTGCCTTCTTTATTTCATCCTTCCGTAACTTTGACGAAATTATTATTTTCTTTCAACCTCTCAAACCACTCTTTCTGTCTCCTCCCTGACCCCAGTTATTCCCTAAAAAAAAATTTTGCCTTCAGTCTCCACCTTTTTAAATTTTATATATTTTTTCCATAAAAAATCCCATTTACTCTATGCATATGGTAGCTTGATTCTTTCTCTGGCCCTATACTCTCTCCTAAGCATTAAACTACATTTCTAGCTATATCCTAGATACATTTCTACCTTGCAGTTCTGGAGCAGCTAGAAGTCAACATCTATCCCCGCGGTGGCTCATGCCCGTAATCCCAGCACTTTGGGAGGCAGAGGCGGGTGGATCACCTGAGGTCAGGAGTTCAAGCCCAGCCTGGCCAACATGGTGAAATCATGCCTCTACCAAAAATACAAAAATTAGCTGGGGGTAGTGGCACATGACTGTAATCCCAGCTACTCAGGAGGCTGAGGCAGGAGAATCACTTGAACCTGGGAGGCAGAGGTTGCAATGAGCCGATATCACACCGTTACACTCTAGCCTGGACAACAGAGCAAGACTCTGTCTCAAAACGAATATATATAGCCTGATCACAATTTCCCTGCCGAAAAAATGCAGTGGTTCTCCCCACCTACCTACAACATTAAATACAAACTCCCAAGTTCTGGAATTCAAGGCCCTCTTAAACATGACCCCTTTCCAACCTCCTATGCCCTGCCACTTCTTCTTTACAAACTTTATCTTTTAGCCAAACAGGACTACATCTCACAAAAAGCAGCTATAAAATCTCACCTCCGTATATTTGCCCCTATTGTTATCTATTCCTGCTACTCCCCTCCCACTTTCTACATGTCCAAACCTATCCCCTTCTTCAAGATATTCTGCAAATGCAATCTCTTCCATGAAGGTCAGTTTTCGACATTCTTTTAACAAAGATATCTCTTTTCTCCCTTTCAGCCTCCAAAGCATATTGTGTGAACCTCTCCTGCTATTAAACTTTCACTCAAAGCCATTTTCTCATTCCCTTTGTCCTCACTAGATTATATATTCCCTGAAAACTTTCAAACATTCTTGCTAATGCTATCAAGTGATGAACAGATAAACAAAATGTAGTATATACATATAGCAGACTATTATTCAACCTTAAAAGGAATGAAATTCTACAACTTAGTGCGGGATTAAAACCATTTTCCAGAAAAATAAGCAGCATATTCTTCTATTAAAAAAGTATTTATAGGCTGGGCATGGTGGCTCATACCTGTAATCTCAGGACTGGGGAGGCCAAGGTGGGAGGATCACTTGAGACCCATAGTGTGAGACCAGCCTGGGCAACATAGTGTGACCTCATCTCTACAAAGAAATTTTTACAAAATTAGCTGCCAGGCATGGTGGCACACCCCTGTAGTCTTAGCTACTCAGGAGGCTGAGGCAGGAGGATGACTTGAGCTCAGGAGTTCAAGCCTTCAGTGAGCTATGATCACATCACTGTACTCTAGCCTGGATGACAGAGAGAGACCCTGTCTAAAAAATACAAATATAAATATATATATACACACACATGTATATACACACACACACACACACACACACACACTCTTATTAGACATCCATTCTCTAATGCTTACCCATTATCAGGCACTAATCTAGACACTGGAGATACAGCAATAATAAAACAAAATCCCCAACCTCAGGGAATTTAAACTGTAGTAGGCCAAGACAGACTAGGTGAGAAGGGAGAAGAAAAAAGACAGTGAGCTGCCCACACAGCGAATTAGTCAATGCCATAGGCCTACATGAGTCAGAGTATTCTGACTGTTGCCTTGCTTCTGCTGTCCATTATGATAACCATGTCCACCTTGCCTTTGTCAACTGAGTCCCTTCACTTGGCCTCTGCTACCCTGGGATCCAGTTATTCCCACGCATTTAAATTTTTCCGTTGACCGACTGCAGTTCCCATTTTAAGGTCCGGCCTACAGAGAAGGGCAATCATAGCGTTTAGGGATGATGGAGTTCTCCTCACAAATCTGTTTCTCAGAGTACTGCTGAAAAGTATGTGGTCTGGACCCAACCAGTGTGAATAAGTAGATTATTTAAACGACAAATCCACTCTAGCAACCCAGTCTTCTCCCTAAGCCTTTGAATCTCTTCCTCTGTGTTAACCAAGGTAGATCAGACACCTCCAGCTGGCTCACAGTAGGCCATCTTTTCATCCATGTTTCAGCCAACTAACCAAATAAACTGTTGCCTTTTCTTTTTTTTGAGACAGAGTCTCGTTCTGTCACCCAGGCCAGAGTGCAGTGGTGTGATCTTGGCTCACTGCAACCGCCACCTCCTGGGTTCAAGTGATTTCTCTGCCTCAGCCTCCCGAGTAGCTGGGACTACAGGCACATGCCACCACATTCAGCTAATTTTTTTTTCCAGTATTTTTAGTACAGACAGGGTTTCACCATATTTTGGCCAGGCTGGTCTTGAACTCCTGACCTCGTGATCTGCCCACTTTGGCCTCCCAAAGTGCTGGAATTATAGGCGTGAGCCACCATGCCTGGCCAACTGTTGCCTTTTCTAACTCCCTGAGCTGCAATATTAAATGCAGAATGTGTTTGGTGGGCCAATAACAATAAATTCAGCCAGGCGTGGTGGCTCATGCCTGTAATCCCAACACTTTGGGAGGC
>NW_012111586.1:4361463-4364171 GCF_000951035.1 Colobus angolensis palliatus
AAAAAAAAAAAAAAACAATAAATTCAGCCTGACTCAAGTTTATGTTCCTTCCATCATTATCTCACACCCTAAATATCTATTCCCATACCTGTTTTCCAGATTTCTGCTTGTATAAATTAGAAAACTCAAGTAGCTTTTTTAGCACGTAGCACATCTCCTCATGGGTAAAACTTTGTACCTCATCTTTAGGGGCTGCTGGGACTCAAGTCTAGCTATAGGTCTAGAACCAAAGAGGGGTGGTGGGCATGGGTCCTGAGAAGACTCAGCATCCTCTTGCTTAGCAGTTGCCTCCAGGAAGGCCATTACGGTTTCCTCAGGCAATGCAGAGTCAATCCCCTCAGACAAAGGTGGAAAGGCCAGTGTAAGGGGGATGCTGTTACTGGGGGAGGGAGGCCATTTCTGCTGGCAAACAAGACTCATCAGAATTTAGGAGCTCAATGTCCCCAACCTCATCAGGGTCTTCCCACACATCCCCATCCAAATGTATTGAATTCCATTCTTTCCCAACCAATGCTCTCATTTTAACAGCAGACACCTTACAAGGCTGAGATTTCAACTTTGATTGTAATTCAGCTAATCACATGATGAGAGCATGTGTTTGATTTTTTGCAATTTCAGACCTGTGGAAACAGAAGAGAAGACTCTGACTTAGGGCATACTTAGAAGCTCTTGGGCTATTTATGGCAGAGCTGGGGTCAGGAAATCAAAACCCTGAGCTCACACTTTTCTTTCATCACTTTGTCTGGCAACATTTTTGACAGTATCAAATACAGGGTTGCCAAGTTCCTTGCCTCTTACAGGAGGTAAATTAGAAGTATCAAATGTAGATTTTTTGCATATCTCTATATAAACAGTTCACACTATGGACTATCAGTGCTCTCTGTACTATTAGAAGTAGGGTCCTTAGCATTTTTAAGTCTCATCAAATTAGACAGCCAATTCCGGGAACCCCAAAACTAATTAAGGAAACTCATCCTTAAAATTATCTTCTTCAGGCTGGGCGCAGTGGCTCATGCCTGTAGTCCCAGCACTGGAAGGTTGAGGCAGGAGGAATGTTTGAGCCCAGGAGTTTTGAGACCAGCCTGGGCAACACAGGGAGACTCCATTCTACAAAAAATAAAAAACACAAAAATTAGCTGGGTGTGGTGGCATGCGCCTTTGGTCCTAGCTACTCAGGAGGCTGAGGTAGGAGGATCACTTAGGCCTGGGAGGTTAAGGCTGCAGTGAGCCATGATCATGCTACTGCACTCCAGCCAGGGAGACAGAGCAAGAACCTGTCTCAAAAAAAAAAACAAAAAACTAGAATCATTCCTGGTACCAAATCTGTGTTAATCAGAGTTCTTGAGAGAGACAGAACCAGTAGGAGAGAGAGAAAGATAAATATGAGGAGATTTGTATGAGGGGATTTATCAGGGAATTGGCTCACATGATTATGGAGGCTGAGAAGTCCCATTACAGGCCATCTGCAAGCTGGGATGCCAGTAGTGTGGCTCAGTCCAAGTCCTAAAGCCTCAGAACCCAGGAAACCAATGGTGTAACTCTCAGTCCAAGATTGAAGGCCATAGCGGGTGGGGAGTATTGGTATAAATCCTGGAGTCCAAAGGCTGGAGTTCTGATTTCCAAGGACAGAATAAGAGTGTGCTCCAGCTCCAAGACAGAGAGAGGTAAAATTCTTTTTTCTTTCTTTTTGTTCCATCCTCAGCCAATTGGATGGTGCTTACTCACATTGAGGGGTGATCTTCCTTACTCAGTCCACTGACTCAAATGCTAATCTGCTCTGGAAATACCCTCATAGACACATCCAAAATAATGCTTTACCAGTTCTCTAGGTATTCCTTAATCCAGCCAAATTGACACCTAAAATTAATCATCACATATATTAAGGTGATGGGACAGACAAGCTCACCTTAAGAGAATGAATACAGAGAAGAAAAGGAGGCCCAAGTCTGAGCCCTGGAACACTTAACATTTAGATATTGAGCAAAACAGCTTAAAGTTAGGAAGAAAATGAGGAAAGTGTGATGTCTTAACAGCCAAAACAAACTGCTTCTAAGAAGTGTCTATGACTAATGCTGCTAAGAGGTCAAGTAAGGTAAGAAGAGAAAAGTGGCCACTGGTTTAGGAGTCTCCATGGAGTGGTGGAGACGGAAGCCTGACTGGAGCAGAGGAAAATTTGTGTTCAATGAATTACTGTAGAACACTGATTAGTCAGCACAATTCAGGTGCAAAGGTATTAATTTCTTTAGCTCTTTACCAGAAACTAAAATAGTGCCTCCAAATTTATGCCATATTTGCATAAAATATAGCATTATTTTTTCTAAAGATATTAGGCTGGAAAGGCAGCAAACAGCCAGATGAATCTGGATTTAAACTCTTCCTCTACCACTTTCTAACTATGAGACTTTAGGCAAGTTCCTTAACCATGTTAACCCTTAGTTACCTCATCTATAAAATGGGAATAGTAGTAATAACTACCTCATAAGGTTGTTGTGAAGAATAAATGATGTAATGCATTTAAAGGGCTTAGTACAAGAAAGTTAGTAATTGTTACTGTTACTGTTATTTTCTTTTTGTTAAATAGTTCCTTTTTAAAAAAATTATAAGGCTTTATTGTAATTGGGCTACTTTAATTATTAAAATTAAATGTGGAAATTTCTCACGTAGTTTTCTTAACCTTTTAAAAATATGTGCAAATATAGGCTGGGCGC
>NW_012111586.1:4364421-4367568 GCF_000951035.1 Colobus angolensis palliatus
AAAAAAAAAAAAAAAAAAATACGTGCAAACATAAAAAGTCATACATCCATCACTTAAAAGACTCTAATATGCCCATACGGAAAGCATGATACAGGCTGGGAACTGCTTTATCTTCAATATATCCTCATCAACCAAAATTATGTTGAGTTCTGCTTTCTAAAGTCTGCATAAAGGAAGATAAAAGGGTTATTCGAATGATAGATTCATTTTTACCCTTAGAATATGCCCATGACGGCCGGATGCGGTGGCTCACGCCTGTAATCCCAGCACTTTGGGAGGCCCAGGCGGGCGGATCACAAGGTCAGGAGAACGAGACCATCCTGGCTAACACGGTGAAACCCCGTCGCTACTAAAAAAAAAAATGCAAAAAAATCAGCCGGGCGTGGTGGCATGCGCCTGTAGTCCCAGCTGCTGGGGAGGCTGAAGCAGGAGAAAGATGAACTCGGGAGGCAGAGTTTGCAGTGAGCAGAGATCATGCCACCGCACTCCAGCCTGGGAGACAGAGCAAGACTCCGTCTCAAAAAAAAAAAAAAAAGAATATGCCCATATGCCCATGACATCTACGTACTTTATAAGGTCAACTGTATGCTTCTTACTCCCTTACATTTTGGGATTTTAGCCTTTTCATTTACTTTCTACATTTTTTTAAGTTGCCATTTTTATACAAAATGTTTAAATACTTAATGTATAGAAAAAAAGAATTAGCCAGACTGGAAATTATGTACATAAATGAAAATATGAAAAATTGTATAAAGATTTAAATACAGAAATATCTGTATACCCAGAATAAAAATAACATCAGTAGAGCACTAGCCAAAAGACTGAAAAGTACTTACCGCAAAGTCAAAGTATAATCTCCCTGCATTTTTGTTGAGGCATCTCGGACCAAGAAGGTTCCATCTGGCATATCCCGCAATTTGTCATTTACCTCCTCCCTGAAGAACAGAATTATAAGAAAAATGAAAAAATGTCAACACTGGTTGTCTTTACATGTTACTGCTAAGGCTGCTTCGGCAGTAGGTTATAGAATAATGGAGCCCTTTAGAGGTCATTTAGTTCTTCCCTGCATTAAATATGCTCTTTCTGTTTTGATTTTTGGTGGTATGCAATCTACAGAAGAGCTATTTGATTTTTAAACTCTTCCAGATTTCAAATGTGTGTAAGAGATACTGTTTCCATCAAGCCTTTAGGGCTTCCTTAGGCAGGTCTGAACTTGTAAAGTTTCAGGAAAAAAACAGCGGCTGTTTAGAAGGTTATATTTAAGCAACAGTGGCAGCTGTTTCTGAACAGAAGGGGGAAAATTCACTAAGTTCATAACCTTTCAATAGGATTTTCTCCCAGTTTAAATTTGTCCCGATAACAAATTCCTTCTGTATAGTTGGTTTAGGACTTTAAGACATAAACTAGAACACTTACAGGAAATGGTGGGGCATAAAAGACCCTTGAATCATATTAGAACCATGTGATCTTAAAATAAAAAATAATAGACTATTTTATTGTACAATATTAAAATAGAAATATTCTAATCAATTTTAAAATAAAATGGCTAGGTGCAGTGGCTCACGCCTATAATCCCAGCACTTTAGGAGGCTGAAGCAGAGAGGTCACTTGAGGTCATGAGTTCGAGACCAGCCTGGCTAACCTGATGAAACCCTGTCTCTACTAAAAATACAAAATTAGCCAGACGTGGTGGCGGGGCAAGCGCCTATAATCCCAGCTACTTGGGAGGCTGAGACAGGAGAATCACTTGAACCCGGGAGGCAGAGGTTGCAGTGGGCTGAGATTGCACCACTGCACTCCAGCCTGGGAGATTGAATGAGACTCTATCTCAAAAAAAAAAAAAAAAAAAAAAAAAAAAAAAAAGGAAAAGGGAAAAAAAAACACACAGATGCCAGATTCTTCAAAAAAATTAAATACAGAACTACCATATGACCTGGCAATTCCATTCCACTACTAGGTATATACCCAAAATAACTGAAAGCAAGGACTCAGATATGTGTGCACCAATATTAACTGCAGCATTATTTATAACAGCCATAAGTTAGAAACAATCCAAATGTCCAGATTGGATTAAATGGACAGAATGGATTAAAACAATATATAGCACACACATATAATAAGATATTAGCCTTAAGAAGGAATGAAATTCTGACACATGCTACAACATGAATGAACCTTGAAGACGTATGAAGAAAGTGAAATAAGCCAGTCACAAAAGGACAATTATTATATGATTACAGTTATGCAAAGTACCTAGAATTGAATTCATATGACAGAAAGCAGAATGGTGGTTGCCACGAGCTGAAGGAGGGGAGAATGGAAGGTTACTGTTTAATGGGTACAGAATTTCAGTTAGGGAAAATAAAAAAGTACTGGAGATGGATGGTGATGATGGCTGCACAACAATGCAAATATACTCTTAAAACAGTTGAAACTGTAAGAGTAAAAAAAAATTAAATAAATACCATTTTGGTAGAGGAAGAGAACAGAGAAGAGAAAGGGATAGATAAGCGTGTTGAGGAATACAGCATCAACCTGGAAACTGATTTGACAGAAATGGATAGGGCTTTAAAAAGAAAATACATCTGAGACCCATTAAAGCAAAGTTTAACAAGAAAAAAAATTTAATAAGAAAATACAATATTCAAATTAAATGTATATAATTCCCTCTTTGGGTTCAAAATTATCTAAAACCACACTTTACCCAGAAAACAAATCTGTCCTAGAGTCCTGTTTATCAAATTGGGGTGTGTAAAGAGACTGCATCAAATTCACCCAGGGAAGCTGTTAAAATGCAGATTCCTGGGCTCCACCTCAATTGATTTTTGTTCATGCAAAGACTTTGGAATCACTGGCTTAGAGAAAGAAAAGTACAGAAATGTAAGTACCCACAAATATTTTTAATTCTAAAACACATGTAACTATCCTAAATGTCTAAGTGTCACTTATTTAGAAATCCATCCTCAGTATTAGAAGTAATAATCACACTCATAATTTAAAGATTTTCAGCCAGGGACAGTGGCTGACACCTGTAATCCCAGCACTTTGTGAGGCCAAGGCAGGTGGATCACCATAGGTCAGGAGTTTGAGACCACCCTGGCCAACATGGTGAATCCCTGTCTCTACTAAAAACACAAAAATTAGCAG
>NW_012111586.1:4375338-4398650 GCF_000951035.1 Colobus angolensis palliatus
AAAAAAAAAAAAGATTTGGGGGGTCTACGTGCTTCTTCAGCCTCAGCCTCCTGAGTTGCTGGGATTATAGGCGTGAGCCACCATGCCTGGCTTAAAATGGTTTACTTTACCTACTAATTCTCAAAAACGACTTTTTAAAAAACTGCATTCAATTACAGTAGCGTTCTAGTTACCTTGAAATATCCCCCCAGTACCATTCTGCATCCTGAAGAGAAACAGAACTGTCCTTCATTCCATTTGTAACTGCTGAAGTCATTGGCTTAGGTGGCTTTGGTGGAAGAGCTAGAAGAGAAATGAATATTACTCTGTAGATGTAAATTATTTTTTGTTTTCTAATTTCCTCTGGAGCAGCTCATTAACCAAGGTATGTTAAGATTCTAATAATTATTAATCAAATTGAGTATTATTTTATGTTAAATGTTAGCAACAGAAGGAATCCTTTTGATTGCCTAAAAAGTGAAAATGTCAAGATATTCGGTTTTTTCCTTCTCATGAAACACCGACTTCTAAGTCTGTAAAACTTCATCATCTCTCAAAAGACAACATGCAACCCCTTTCCAAACAACTCAGTCCAAAAGCCACTAAGTGACCAATGTACAACATGAGAACTATAGTTAATAATATTGTATTATATACTGGTAATCTGCCAAGTGAGTAAATTTTAGGTATTCTTACTACCAAAAACAAAAAAGGGTAACTATGAAATGATGGGTATGTTATTAATAATTTGCTCAACTGTAATAGAATGAAGCCTCTTGTTTTGGACTGGAATTACAGCTACTGATATCAACTTATGAATTTCAATGTATATAAACATAAATATGTAAATGTCTGTACACAGAATACATATATTCCCTAGCTCTGTTCCCTGAGACAGAGATTCCCTAACCCCCGGGCCACGGACTGGCACTGGTCCATGGCCTATTAGGAAAAGGGCCACACAGCAGGAAGTGAGCAGTGGGCGAGTGAGCATTACTGCCTGAGCTTCAGCATTAGATTCTCATAGAAGCACAAACCCTACTGCGAACTGCACATGCGAGAATCGAGGTTGTGTGCTCCTTTTGAAAATCGAACTAATGCCTGATGATCTGAGGTGGTACAGTTTCATCCTGAAACCAATACCCCCACCCCGACCCCACCCCAGCAATGAAACCGGTCCCTGGTGCCAAAAAGGTCGGGGAATGCTGCCCTGAGAGGTCCTGGGGGCAACAACACCCCAATATGTACACTGAGCACCTAGACCTTGCTTTCTAATACCATTCTCTACTAAAAGGAACCAGGGCTCTTTGAAGAAATGGCTGATTCCAGGGACAGAATAGAGCAAGTACCAAATGAGCCTGAACATCATCTTGTGCCAAAAAGGAAGGAAGTGCTCAAAGAATGGGAGAGGCTATGTTAAAAGAACAAAAGGGTGAGCTTGAAGGGGCTCTCACTGACCAAATCTGGAACAGCTGACCTATCAATACAAATAATAATAGTAAAGAAATATAACTCATTAAACAAAATAGGAATATATGTGTCCATGCATATATAAATAAATAAATAAACAAAGATCGATGAGGACCAAGATTACTATTATCTCAATATACTGTCCTACAAAATCCTAATTACAAAAGGAAAAACAACAATAGTGAAAAAGCCTGGCAAATACCACCTTAGTCAAGAATCAAGGTTAATATTAGAAATAATGGCGAAACTGTGGACCCCAATACAATGCACTAAGAAGGATATAACATCACTTCTGTGACATCCCTGCCAAATACGCATAAACTAATATGAATCTAATCATAAAGAAACATCAGACAAACCATGACTGAGGGGCATTCTACAAAATAACTGACCTGTAATCTTCAACAATGTACAGGTCATGAGGGTCAAGGAAAGACTGAGGAAATGTTTCAGATTGAAGAAGACGACTAAAGAATCCTGACAATTAAATGCAATGTGTAATTCTGGACTGGATCTTTTTTGCTATTAAGGACAACACTGGGACAATGGGCAAAACTTGAATGGGATCTGAGTGTGACCATAGTAGTAATACAGCAATGTTAGTTTTCTGATTTTGATGGTTATATTGTGTTTCTGTAGGAAAATGTTCTTGTTTGTGGGAAATACACACAAACATGGCCATCATATGGCATCATGCTGACAACTTACTCTCAAATGATTCAAAAAAATTACGTTCTGGCCGGGCGTGGTGGCTCAAGCCTGTAATCCCAGCACTTTGGGAGGCCAAGACGGGCGGATCACGAGGTCAGGAGATCGAGACCATCCTGGCTAAAACAGTGAAACCCCGTCTCTACTAAAAAATACAAAAAACGAGCCGGGCGTGGTGGCGGGTGCCTGTAGTCCCAGCTACTCGGGAGGCTGAGGCAGGAGAATGGCGTAAACCCGGGAGGCGGGGCTTGCAGTGAGCTGAGATCCAGCCACTGCACTCCAGCCTGGGCGACAGAGCGAGACTCCGTCTCAAAAAAAAAAAAAAAAAAAAAAAATTACGTTCTTTGAACTGTACTTGTAACTTTTTTGAGATTGTTTCTTTTTTCTTAATTTAATCAAAAAATTGTAAGCTATCTTGGGGGGAAGGAGAACAATGTGAATATTTTCCCCAAAACAGAAGTCCCTTAGTTGGCCAGGTGTGGTAGCTCACACCTGTAAACCAAGCACTTTGAGAGGCAGAGGCAGGCACATCAACTGAGGTCAGGAGTTCGAGACCAGTCTGACCAATATGATGAAACCCCATCTCTACTAAAAATACAAATATTAGCTGCGCATGGTGGTGCACACCTGTAATCCCAGCTACTCGGGAGGCTAAAGCAGGAGAATTGCTACAACCCCGGAGGCAGAGGTTGCAGTGAGCCAAGATTGCACCACTGTACTGCAGCCTGGGAGAGAGAGTGAGACTTTGTCTCAAAAATAAATAAATAAAGTCCCTTAGTCAACTGATTTTCAACATGGGTGTCAAGATAATTCAATGAGGGAAAGAATAGTCTTCTTAACAAATTGTTCTGGAACAAGTGGATATCCACACGCAAAAAGAATGAAGTTGGATCCCTGCCTCACACCAAAATTAACTAAAAATGGATCAAAGACCTAAATGTCAAGACCTAAAACTATAAAATTCTTACAAGAAAAAATAGGCTTAAATATTTGTGACTTTATATTAAGTAACAGTTTCTTAAATATGACACTGAAAATAACAAACAAGAAAAAAATAGATCAACTGCATCAAAATTAAAAACTTCTGTACTTCAAAGGACATCATCAAGAAAGTGAAGAGACAATCTACAGGATGGGAGAATGTTTTTGTAAGTAGAACTGATAAAATATATTTTTGTAAATATTTGTAATTGTATCTGTAAATATATTTTTGTACTTGTATCTAGAATACATAAAAGACCTCTTTTAGTTCAATAAAAGACAAACGACCCAATTAAATATGGGCAAAGGATCTAAATATATATTTCTCCAAAAGATAAACAAGTAGCCAATAAGCACATGAAAAGATACTGAACATAATCAGCCAACAGAGAAACGCAAATCAAAACCACAGTGAAATACCACTTCACACCCACTAGGATGACTATAATCAAAAAGACAGATAATAACAAGTGTTGGTGAGGATGTGGAGAAACTGGAATACTCATAGACTGCTGGTGGGAATGTAAAATGATGCAGCTGCTTGGAAAACAGTCTGGCTTCCTCAAAAGGCTAAATGCAGAGTTGCCCAGCAATTTCACTCTTACATATACCCAAGAAAAAAGAAACGTATATCTACACAAGAACTTGCACAGGAATGTTCATAGTAGCGTTATTTATAATGGCCCAAAAATGGAAAACAACCCAAATATCTATCAACAGATGAACAGATAAATAAAATGATGTATATGTCCATACAACATATTATTCAGCAATAGAAAGGAATGAGGTACTGATATACTACAACATGGACGAATCTGAAAACATTTTGCTGAGTGAAAGAAGCCTGTCATGAAAGGCCAAATATTATACAATCCCATTGTCCAGAATAGGCAAATCTATAGAGACGGAAAGTAGATCAATGGTTGGCTAGGGCTGGAGAGTAAAGGGGGAAATAGGGAGTGACTGCTATATGAAGGATTTCTTTCAGGGTAATGAAAATATTCCAAAATTGACTATCATGATGGTTGTACAACTTTGTGAAGATACTAAAAAATCACTGAATTATACAATGTGGGTAAACTGCCTGGCATGTGAATTATATATCAATAAAGCTGTTTTAAAATAAATAAATAAATATCAGACTTCTGAAATTACTAGATGGGGATGGATTTGCTATAATCCATACTTTTTTTCAAAGTAGCTAAATAACGATCTTGTTTGAAAAGGATTTTATGTGAATTATAAAAGTAGCTACAGTTTGAACTATAACTTAGCAAAACTTACAATTCTTCTACTTACGTAACACAAGGATTAACAGTGTAAACTTGTGCTATACAAAGCACTGCACTATAGTATGAAAAGGTACAAAGATAAGGTGTTCCCTGCACTCAAAAGAACAAATCCAGAGAGAATGACACACAGAAACACCTAACTATAATACTCATCAGAATGCGGTAAAAATTAAATTGTTTTTTGTTGTTTTTTTTTTTTTTTTTGAGACGGAGTCTTGCTCTGTCGCCCAGGCTGGAGTGCAGTGGCCGGATCTCAGCTCACTGCAAGCTCCGCCTCCCGGGTTTACGCCATTCTCCTGCCTCAGCCTCCCGAGTAGCTGGGACTACAGGCGCCCGCCACCTCGCCCGGCTAGTTTTTTTGTATTTTTTTTAGTAGAGACGGGGTTTCACCGTGTTAACCAGGATGGTCTCGATCTCCTGACCTCGTGATCCGCCCACCTCAGCCTCCCAAAGTGCTGGGATTACAGGCTTGAGCCACCGCACCTGGCCGTAAAAAGTAAATTGTAATGGAAACCCAGCAAAAGGAGTAATTGATCCCCTCTAGGGAAACTTTAAGGTCAAACACTAAGCTTCTCAAATCTAGTCCTTAGTGATTTGAGTACATGATCAACAGAGCCCAAGAACCAATGTGCTTCATTATATCAACAGGTGGGTTACACTCTAATCACCTTCAAATAGAGTTATGGAGACTTTTCTACATCCCTTCACTGGAGGAGCTGTATATTGAGATGAGTTGAGTTGACCAGACTGCATGAGGAAGCTGCTATTTATGGATAATGATAGTTCACAGATAGCTCTACCACCAACAAACATGTAATGACCATTTCACATCTATTACAGAGGGCTGCCTTCTTGTATCTTGCTGTTCTGAACTACAGAAATGTAAGAAGAATGAAATTTTTATAAAGGCAGTTGCTACATGAGGTTGCTAAAAGAACACAATCATAAGGTCTGAAGTGAATGCAATACTGGCCTATTTCTACATTCCTACTATCTATCATCACTCCACACAGACATAGGCAAATATGTACTGAACATCTCCTATGTTCCAGAAGCTGTGAACATAGCAATGAACTAGATTAGATATATATAGTCTCCATACATAGGGACTTTATAATCTAAAGGATAAATTTCAAGATAATTCATTGTTCCTAAAATTGTGAGTACACTCAAATGTAGCTCTATCAAACTCAACTGAATCTTCAATCTAAATGTTTTGCCTTCTCTGAGAGTTGTTCCCCACTCTCCCATGTAGATTGTAGAATATACTGGGCAAATGTGAATAAAAATTTATCTCCTAATAACCTCCTAATTGCATTAAGATAAGCAGATTTATATCTATCTTGTGATATTATAAATAAAGGTAAAATAATTCCAAATCATGAAGCCTTTAAGTAGTTCAAAAGGACTATCTTGAGGGAAAAACTGATTAGGATACACTAGTCATCTTTTCAACTCCTTGACAAAGTAGTTCTTGCATGAGGTGAGCACTGCAATGCTGAGTGGTAAGTTAAGTGCACCTAAGCAAATACCTTCTGAAATGAGTATCCATAAAATATACAGCACTTCTATTTCTATTTAGCAGACAATGAAAAATATTTATCTTTCCATTTTTAGAAACTATATTACAAGTTTGGGTTTTTTTTTTTTAAATTGTGAGACAGGGTCTCATTACGTTACCCAAGCTGGTCTCGATCTCCTGGCCTCAAGTAATCCTTCCGCCTTGGCCTCCCAAAGTGCTGGGATTATAGGTATGGGCCACTCATGCCTGGCCTATATTACAAGTTTTTAAATATTAGCAATGCAGAAAGACATTTTCAATTCAGTTTTAATTAATATGTAGCTATATGAAGAAACATACAGACATATAGGTGTTTTAAGTGTGTGTGTATGTGTGCATATGGATATATATGCACAGAAACATATGAAGAACACACAAACTGTTAATAGTGAATATAATAGGGACCGGGAACAGCAGAGAACACTGTATGTATGTATGTATGTATGTATGTATGTATGTATGTATGTATATTGTGTATGTTTTATATGCTTTAACAACAAAAAATAGTGCCAGGTGCAGTGGTGTGCACCTATAGTCCCAGCTACTTGGGAGGCTGAGATGGGAGGATTGCTTGAAGCCAGTTCAAACCCACAGTGTGCTATGATGACACACGTGAATAGCCACTGCACGCCAACTCATAATCCCTACACTTTGGGAGGTTGAGGCAGGTGGATCACCTGAGGTCAGGAGTTTGAGACCAGCCTGGCCAACATGGTGAAACCCTGTCTCTACTAAAAATACAAAAATTAGCTGAGCGTGGTGGTGGGCACCTGTAATCCCAGCTACTCGGGAGGCTGAGGCAGGAGAATCGCTTGACCCCGGGAAGCAGAGGTTACAGTGAGCCGAGATCGTGCCATTACGCTCCAGCCTAGGCAACAAAGTGAGACTGTCTTTAAAAAAAAAAAAAAGCAACCTGATTCACACCACTGTACTCTGGAAAGGACAGGAGTTGGAAGTATACGTCTCTGAAGGGAGGATTGAGTCATGTGGCCAGAAAGAGAAGAGTTGGCTGACAATCTATAGAAAGAGCAGTTAAGTCCTCAATTCTCTTCCCCACCTGCCCAAGCAGCCAGGCAACTACCCTCCTCCACCCTAGACAAAGGTTGCCTGTCAACTCACCAGTCCAGAGAAACAATTAGAAAGGCTCTGGACTCTTCATCCATGTCCCTACAAAGGACATAAACCATCATTCTGAGCAAACTATCGCAAGAACAGAAAACCAAACACCGCATGTTCTCACTCATAGGTGGGAAATGAACAATGAGAACACTTGGACACAGGGTGGGGAACATCATATACCGGGGCCTGTTGTGGGGTGGGGGGATGGGGGAGGGATAGCATTAGGAGATATACCTAATGTTAATGACAAGTTGATGGGTGCAGCACACCAACATGGCACATGTATACATATGTAACAAACCTGCACGTGCACATGTACCCTAGAACTTAAAGTATAATAATAATAAAAAAGAAAGATACAGCATGCTCAGTGCTGTGTTTTAGAATGTTAAAAAAAAAAAAAAAAAAAAGGCTCTGGACTCAGGGAACACCAAGCTCAGCTGAGAATAGGTAGAGACGGGGTCTCACTGTATTGCCAAGGGTGGTCTCGAATTCCTGGGCTCAAATGATCTTCCTGTCTTGGCCTCCCAAACTGCTGGGAGTACAGGTGTAAGCCACTGCACCTAGCAGGTATTCATCATCTTGTCACTTCTCAGTGAAGGCCTCCAGTTAACAAGTTCCTGCCCACTCACATGGAGCTTCAACATGGATGAACATTGAAAATATTATGCTAAGTGAAATAAGCAAGTCACAAAAAGACAAGTATTATGATTCTTCTTACATGAGGCTACTAAAGTGTCAAATCCGTAGAGACAGAAAGTAGAATGCTATTGGCCAAGGGCTGAGGGGAGGATGGAATGGAAGTTAGTATTTAATGGGTACAGAGTTTCAGCTGAGGAAGATGAAAAAGTTCTGGAGGTGGGTGGTGGTGATAGTTGCACAACAGTATGAATGTACTTAAAGCCACAGAATTTAAACATTTTAAAATGGTTAAAAACAGCTGAGTGTGATGGCTCACGCCTATAGTCTCAGCATTCTGGGAGGCCAAGGCAGGTGTATTGCTTGATCCCAAGAGTTCGAGACCAGCCTGGGCAACAGAGCAAGATCCCATCTCTAAAGTAAATAAATAAATACTTTAAAAGAAACAGATCAAATGGTTAAAATGATAAATTACATGTTACATATATTTACCACAACTTAAAATAAAAAAAAAAAACAGACATTTGAGGAAAGCCATTACATTAAAGGAGACCAAAACAAGAAGAAACTTGGGAGTAACCAGAGAATTCAAGGGAAAAAAAACTTCACAGACACACAAAAACAGCATATCTCAGATATATAAAAGGAAAGACTGCATCTATGAAAGACAAACAAGATCTACACTAAAGTAACATTCAAAGAATAAAAGCCTTTATATATTAAAATAATATTATTATAGAAAATTTTTTAAGTCAGTTCACAATCTGGCAGGTAAAGCTGAAATCTCCCAGGAAGTGGAACAAAAAGAGAAAGTAATGAAAAAATAGAGGAAAGATAAGAGAATCTGAGGATCAACTCAGAAGATCCAGCATCAAACTAACAGAAGTTCCAGAAAGCAGGAAGAGAAACCTTTAAAATAAGAAAAAATTTTAAGAACTGAAGGACACACATTTCCTGAATGAAAATGCCCACAGAGTATGCAACACAATGAATGAAAAAGATCCACATCAAGCTACACCCCTGTGGAATTTCACAACACTGGGGGGAAAAGAGAAAGTCCTAAAATCTATCACAAGGACAAAAAAAAAAAAGTCACAAAGGACTAAAGAATGTCTTTGGGTTGCTCACCAACACTGGAGACTAGCAACACTGAAGATAAACCTTTCAAATCTGAGGGAAAATGATTTTTTCAAGCTAGAATGATATATCCTGCCAAATTATCAATTACACATGATGGTAGAATAGATATTTTCAGATATACAAGATCTCAACCAATTCATCTCTCAGCAACCTTTCTTAGGAAGCTACTGAATGATGTGCTCCACCAAAATAAATAAACAAACTAGGAAAGCAGGTGGTATAAAATGCAGGAAAATGGATGCCAACACCGGAGAGAAGCAATGGCAATGCAGAGCATAATGCTGAATGCAGTACCAGGATGACAGCTGAAAACAGTTAGAATTCAAACAGGAAGATGAAGGACAGTTTAGAGGGTATGTTTAAGAAAAGAATGGAAATGGTAAATTATCTGATGTTTAACCATACTGTGATGAATTTTATGGTTCTGTCATACGGTTCTGTCAGAATCATAACATTCTGTCTTTAAATTTATATATATAAAAAAAAGGAAATGTGGCCAGGTGTGGTGGCTCACACCTGTAATCCCAGCACTTTGAGAGGCCGAGGCGGGTAGATTACAAGGTCAGGAGTTCGAGACCAGCCTGGCCAATATGGTGAAACCCCATCTCTACTAAAAATGTATAAAAAATTAGCCAAATAGGCCGGGCGCGGTGGCTCAAGCCTGTAATCCCAGCACTTTGGGAGGCCGAGACGGGCAGATCACGAGGTCAGGAGATCGAGACCATCCTGGCTAACACGGTGAAACCCCGTTTCTACTAAAAAAATACAAAAAAGCTAGCCGGGCGAGGTGGCGGGCGCCTGTAGTCCCAGCTACTCGGGAGGCTGAGGCAGGAGAATGGCGTAAACCCAGGAGGCGGAGCTTGCAGTGAGCCAAGATCCGGCCACTGCACTCCAGCCTGGGCGACAGAGCAAGACTCCATCTCAAAAAAAAAAAAAAAATTAGCGAAATATAGTGGCATGCACCTGTAGTCCCAGCTACTCGGGAGGCTGAGGCAAGAGAATCACTTGAATCCAGGAGGTGGAGGTTGCACTGAACCAAGATCGCGCCACTGCACTCCAGCCTAGGCGACAGAGTAAGACTCCGTCTCAAAAAAAAAAAAAAAAGAAAGAGTGCAATCATAATATACTAATGGCTTAGCTGTGACCACTGCATGTAATAATAGTGTAAATATTGCAAGATAATTTAAGAAAGTTATAATTGTGATATAAATACACTGGAAAATGCATAGAAGGAAAGAGTGTATGGCATAAGAGAATAAGAGAAGTAAATCACTATCTTTCTTAGAAGGAATAAATGACATCAAAAAGTGAAAAATTATAAATAGCAGTATTACCATATTACGAAAAATAGGGAGGTAAACACCAGAAGAAAAGGCCAGAAGAGTTAAGTGTTGCCCCTGGGGCTAGAAAGTGGCAGAAGAGAGGGTAGGACAGGCAACTGATGATTTTGTACTATAAACCTTGTAGTACTTTTTGACTTTTTAAACTATAAACCCATATTGCTTTAAGATAAGAATCAAAAGAAACCTAGCGTTTATTCTGATTCCACCACTTAAACTAGACTTGGTAAATTATCTCACCTCTCTGAGCCTTAAGTTCCATGCTATGTTGAATCCAACTTGTACAGGCTAGTGAGAGCTGATTGTTGTATTTTCAGGAATTTCGCAAGCTGCTATTCTATACACCTTTTTTTTTTTTTGAGATGGAGTCTCCCTCTATTGCCCAGGATGGAGTGCAGTGGCGCAATCTCAGCTCACTGCAACCTTCACCTCCTAGGTTCAGGCGATTCTCCTCCCTCAGCCTCCCAGGTAGCTGGAACTACAGGCGCGTGCCACCATGCCTGGCTAGTTTTTTTTTGTATTTTTAGTAAAGACGGGGTTTCACCATATTGGCCAGGCTGGTCTCGAACTCCTGACCTCATGATCCGCCTGCCTTGGCCTCCCAAAGTGTTGGGATTACAGGTGTGAGCAACCGTGCCCAGCCTCTACACAGTCAGTATTAAATATTAAATCATATAAGTTCACAATTAAATTATATTAAAAATAAAGTTAAAAAATGCTCAAACCTCATTACTTCATTAATACTGTATTTATGCTTTTAAGAAACATCTATTGTATTTATATAATGGAAATACTGTGTGCTGCTGAGGATTTCTTTCAAATTCTGCATTCACTATGTCAGTCACACTAGTAGATTGAAATCAGCCACAGTGGGAGTATTTATACTTTGGAAATCAGCAAATACTACAAATCAGAGAGCTTGATTTACTGTGGTACTGATGATTTGCCTGGGGTTAGCAAACTATGGCCCTCTGCCTGTTTTCCAAGGTGCAAAAAATAGTTTTTACTTTTTTCATTATTTTGAGATGAGGGTCTCACTATGTTGCCCAGGCTGGTCTCAAACTCCTGGGTTCAAGTCATCTTCTTGCCTCACCCTCCTGAGTAGCTGTGGAACTAAAGGCATGCACCACTGTGACCAGCGTTTTTACTTTTTTTTTTTTTTTTGAGACAGAGTCTTACTCTGTTACCCAGACTGGAGTGCAGTGGTACAATCTCGGCTTACTGCAACCTCCACCTCCCAGATTTAAGCAATTCTCCTGCCTCAGCCTCCCGAGCAGCTGGGACTACAGGCACGGGCTATCACGCTCAGCTAATTTTTGTATTTGTAGTAGAGACGGGGTTTCCCCATGTTGGCCAGGCTGGTCTTGAACTCCTGACCTAAGGTGATCCACCTGCCTTGGCCTCCCAAAGTGCTGGGATTACACATATGAGCCACCACGCCTGGCCCGTTTTTACATTTTTAAATGGTTATAAACACACACACACACAGAGAGAGAGAATATGAAAGAGATCATTTGTGGCCTGCAAAGCCTAACGTATTTACTATATGGCTCTTTGCAGAAAAAATATGTCAATTCCAGATCTAGACTTAAGGAAATGATAGAGAAAATATTAATTCATTGTAATAATCTCCACTCTTCTGAATTCTATGGCTGCAGCTCTAGTGCAACAAGCAAATTTGAGGGTATTCAAAACCAAATACATACAATCATACCTCAGTATCCTCACAGGACTGGTTCCAGGATCCCTGCAGATACCAAAATCCAAGGATACTCAAGTCCATTTTATAAAATGATGTAGTATTTGCATACAGCTTATGCACATCCTCCCATATACTTTAAGTCATCTCTAGATTACTTGTATCTAATACAATGTAAATGCTATGTAAAGAATTATTATACTATATTTTTATTTGTATTATTTTTGTTGTTATATTGTTATTTTTATTGGTGTTTTCACACACACCCAGAATCCACAGTTGTTTGTTACTTCAATTCGAGAATGCAGAATCTGTGAATAGGGAGGGCCCACCGCATTTCCTCACCTGTTCCTATCCACCCTATCCTGATAAAGGGCACCACTATGCATTTGTCAAAACTCAAAGAACTGTACACCGAAGAGTATGAACTTTACTGTATGTAAATTTTAAAGTTTTTTTTAATCAGCTGTATAACATCTTAAATGAAGATGCCTTAGCCCAACGCTCTACAGATTCTGATTTCATTGATCCAGAATGAGACCAGGGCAACTATGTTTTTTTAAAAAAGGCAACTGGTAATTCTGATATAAAACTAGAATGAGAACCACATTCCTAACCCCACGAAGGTACTCCTTGACTTCTCTACCTTTTTTTTTTTTTTTTTTTGAGACGGAGTCTCGCTGTGTCGCCCAGGCTGGAGTGCAGTAGTGCTATCTCGACTCACTGCAACCTCCACCTCCCAGGTTCAAGCGATTTTGCCTCAGCCTCCCGAGTTAGCTGGTACTACGGGCACGGGCCACCACACCCAGCTAATTTTTTGTATTTTTAGTAGAGACAGGATTTCACCGTGTTAGACAGGCTGGTCTCGATCTTCTGAACTCGTGATCCACCCGCCTTGCCCTCTCCAAGTGCTGGGATTACAGGAGTAAGCCACCAAGCTTGGCCCTCTCTCTACATCTTTACCACTTACTCCAGTAATCCCAGTTCTTTCACCTCAATGAGACCTCCAATTTACAGCAATGCTACCACTGTTCTTTCACCTCAGTAAGACCTCTAATTCCTCAAACTTAGTACTTTCTTTCTATCCCATACTGGTCTTCATTCTCCCTCTCTCTCAACTAATACTATCATCTCTTTTGCTCTCTTATCCTCCCACTGTACCTGTCTGGCAAGACCCCGACCATAGCTCAATCTGTTTTCATGCTTTTTCTGCTCTCTCTCTAGGCTAATAAAGAGGAAAAAAGTTACATCATCTTCAATTGGTTTCACTAATAATGGTCTCCAACCATTGGAGTGGACCCTCAAAACAATCCAAAAATCTTACCCTAAATTTACCTCCCTCCCATTCTTCACTACAAGCTATTTCAAACATCATATTCTACCTCCCTGAACCAGCCCTAAATAACATATGTAGAACCAAAAACGGCAAACATAAAAGTATTATTCTTGTGTTAGGAAAAAGTCCCCAGTACTCCCAGCTTAATTAGCTGGTACTGGTAGTTTAGTATAACTAGAGATCATAAGCCAGCAGATCAGAATTTGCCTTTAAGTTTCATTAGGAAGAACTAGATACTATTACTAATTTATGTTTCTGTTTTGCAGTTAACTCATTTAAGCTATATTTTGGTCAATCAGCTGAAAAGAAATACTGTAAGGGATTTGTAATGCCCCCTAATATCCTCTTCTCTGTCAACTTCTCACATTTGCTTTCCAAAAAATTCTTAATATTTACCTTCCAAATAGTAAATGCGATCTCCTACACATATCTTTGACATGAAAATGCTCAGTTTAAGAAAAATGGTTCAGTCACATAAATCTTTGCTATATAGTATTGAGGGCATTTAAATACTAAGAACATAAATTATTCTGTTAAATGTTGTCAGCCAGGTGTGGTGGCTCATGCATGTAATCCTAGCACTTTGGGAGGCTGAGGTGGGCAGATCACTTGACTCTAGGAGTTTAAGACCAGCCTAGGCAAATTAGCCAGGCATGGTGGCAGGTGCCTGTAATCCCAGCTACTTGGGAGGCTAAGGCAGGAGAATCGCTTCAACCCAGAGGCAGAGTTTGCAGTGAGCCAAGATCGTGCCACTGCACTCCAGTCTGGGTGACAGAGTGAGACTCTGTCTCAAAAAAAAAAAAAGACCACCCTGGGCAACACATGGAGAAACTGTCTCTACAAAAAAATACAGCAGTCAGCCAGGTATGGTGGTGTGTGCCTGTAGTCCCAGCTGTTTGGGAGGCTGACGTGAGAGGATCACCTGAGCCCAGGAAGTCAAGGCTGCAGTGAGCCAAGATTGTACCACTGCACTCCAACCTGGGCAACAGAGTGAGACCCTGTCTCAAAAAAAAACAAGAGTGTCGAAGGTGAACGATGTTATCAAAGACACAAAACAAACCTAAAATATTCCATCAGATAATAAATTCTGACTATCTGTTAAAGAACCAAGAAACAAGAAAAAAAATCCCAAAGATATCTA
This sequence comes from Colobus angolensis palliatus, assembly GCF_000951035.1. Lineage (NCBI taxonomy): Eukaryota > Metazoa > Chordata > Mammalia > Primates > Cercopithecidae > Colobus > Colobus angolensis. The sequence goes on from NW_012111586.1 coordinate 4,389,744, forward strand.
TTTGTGATAACTACATATTATAAAAGGTTCAAAATACAAAATAAAACAAAATAATTTCATAATACATACTTCCTAAAATTCACAAATCTATTTCATTTTAGAGGAACAAAAGATGAAGAGAATTAGAACTATCTTGGATATTAGAGTATAATCTTAGGTGCAGAATAATGGTTAGAAAAAAAAGACTAGTTAATCAAGCTAACCAAAGGGAAAACATTTATTTTAATTAAATCTTCAACTTTTTGAAAGCCTAAAAATAAAATTATGGAAACAGGAGGAGAGAAAAAAGACAAAAAACATTTCATCTTTCTAAAGGAAAAAAACTGACAGCTTTTACCAAGTTCATTTTAAAAGACAATGATTATACAAAATTTCCCCCCAGCATCCGTGAGCTGCCACATCCAAATCCAAACTTCACTGACTGTTTGGCATCCAGCATTGAATTACAGAACAACTTTGCTCATGCATGGACAAATGCTATTTTTCCCCAGTGGAATGATTTCTCTGTAGTGTGCTCATTAGTAACACTAACCCCTTCCTATGCCCCAACAACCAACTGCTTTGTGAGCTAAATCCCAATCCCAAATCAGACATTGTTGGCAAAACTAATCTCTGAATGAAAACGGTACAACAGTCAATCACAACATAGAACTTGGATTGTATATTACTGACGCTGAGACAGAAAACTGTGCCATTTCCAGCAGGTAGTTTTAGTTGAGTTTCTTGGCTCAGCAAAATTGAAGGATGATTTTATCTTTCGAGACACATATGATATTTTCATAAAATTATACTACTCATTATTTCTCTCTGAAAATACATTTTTAAAAACTGTTTCACAATCAAAATAAACAATTACTTCAACAACTAGAGGGTGGCGATTCCTCAAAGACCTAAAGGCAGAAATACTATTTGACCCAATAATCTCATTACTGGGTATACACCAAAAAGAATATAAACCATACTATTATTAAGATACATGCATATGTATGTTCATTGCAGCACTATTCATAATAGCAAAGGCACAAAATCAACCTAAATGCCCATTCATGATAGACTGGATAAAGAAAATGTGGTATATATACAGCATGGAATACTATGCAGCCATAAAAAGGAACAAGATAATGTCCTTTGCAGGGACATGGATGGAGTTAGAAGCCATTATCCTCAGCAAACTAACTTTGAGAGGCCGAGGCAGGAGGATCGCAGGAAGAGAAAACCAAACACTGTATATCCTCACTTATAAGTGGGAACTACATGATGAGAACACATGGACACATGGCAGGGAACAACACAAACTGGGGCCTGTCGGGGGGTGGTTGGGGGAAAGAGAGCATCAGGCGGAATAGCTAATGGATGCTGGGCTTAACACCTAGGTGATGGGATGATCTGTGTAGCAAATCACCCTGGCACATGTTTACCTATGTAACAAACATGCACATCCTGCACACGTACTCCTGAACTTAAAAGTAGAAGTAAAAAAACAATTAGAAGGGAAAACAATTAATTAAAAGTTAAAGGTTGACACATTTAGGTTGATATATTAGGTTGATACATTAATGTGATTCTCCCTCTGTACCTCTTTCCAAGTTGGAGACAATTTCTTCAAGATTTCATTTTGATACCACCCACTCATATGATATAATTTGGGTAAGTAGTTTCTTCAGTTAAAGTTAATTGCTTTGAAGACTTCCCCAAATGCTGTTGATAATAATAATAAATTTCCTCCTGATAGCAACGAATTATATGTATATTTTTATTTTTATGGAGACAAGGTCTTGCTATGTTACCCAGGATGGTCTCAAACTCCTGGACTCAAATGATCCTCCTGCCTCAGCCTCCCAAAGCACTGGGATTGCAGGTGTGAGCCACTGCGCCTGACACAATGGATTAAATATATGTTCTAGGGCTTCTCCAGCTGGAGTACAGAATGAGTGGGCATGCATAAGTTTTACACTTATTTCATTCAAATAAATACTATATTTGTTTCTTAGCATTGCTCACAAACACGCAGATGAAATTAAACCTTTTTTAAAAAAAACCTATCCTTTTCACACACTACTAATCGTTGGTGAGTAAAAACTACCAAAGTAAAATCTCCTGGCTGTCAGGTAACCTAGCAGTGTAACTTTGAACAATCTGTTCTATTTATCTGTAAAATGGTTGATTATATCACCATAGTCTCTCTCATCTCTAATTTTTATGGACTTTTATATTCAGTCATCTGAAAGACAGTATACTAGGCAGATTTCACTGAAATACCAGAAATTTCATTAATATTCTGCTGGGTGCCATAAGTCATTCCTCACTGGTAAGCTACATTAAATTAGAATCTAACAGAGTATTTCTGTGTGTTCTTAAAAAGAATAGCCAGAACAAAAAGTAGCATTAATATATTTTTAGAAGGCAGTAATAAAACTGGCCAGGTGCAGTGGCTCACGTCTGTAATCACTTAGGGAGACGGGCAGGCAGATCACTGAGGTCAACAGTCAGAGAGCAGCCTGGCCGACATGGTGTAATCCCAGCTACTTGGAAGGCTGAGGTGGGAAGATCGCTTGAACCTGGGAGGCGAAGGTTGCAGTGAGCGCAGATCACGTCACTGCCCTCCATCCTGGGCAACAGAGTGAGACTGTGTCTTTAAAAAAAAAAAAGAAGAAGAAGAAGAAGAAGTCAATAACAAAACTGAAAAAAACTAGGATCAGATAAGTATTCAGGGAACTTCTCAACTCATTCTGTGAGGCCAGTATTCCCCTGATACCAAAACCAGAAAAAGAAAAAATCAAAAAACAAAACAAAAGGGAAAACCTACAGGCCAATATCCCTTATGAACACAGACACAAAAATCCTCAACAAAATACCAGCAAACCAACTCCAGCAACATATAAACAGGATTATGTATCATGACCAAGCGAGATTTGTTTCCAGGAATGCAAGATTGGCTCAACACACAAAAATCAATCAAGGTAACACACCATATTAACAGAATAAAGGACAAAGACCAGCATAATGATCTCAACAGATGCAGAAAAATCATGTGACAAAATTAAATATCCTACCAGGTGCAGTAGCTCACATTTATAATCCTAGTATTTTGGGAGGTCACGGCAAGAGGATACCCTGAGGCCAAGGGTTCAAGACCAGCCTGGTCAACATTGTGAGACCCTGCCGCCACAAAAAAATATAATTCAAAAATTAAACACCTACTTATGACAAAAATACTGAAAAACTAGGATTAAAGGGAATTCCTCACCTGATAAAGAGTATCTACAGAAAATCCACAGCTAGCATCATAATTCATGGTGACAAACTGAATGTTTTCCCCTACAATCAAAAACAGCACAAGGATGTCTGCTCTTACCACGTCTATTCAACACTGTAAGATTCTAGCCAGGGGCTGGGTATGGTGGCTCATACCTGTAATCCTAGCACTTTGGGAGGCCGAGGCAGGTGGATCACCTGAGGTCAGGAGTTCAAGACCATCCTGGCCAACATGGTGAAATGCTATCTCTACTAAAAATACAAAAATGAGCTGGGCATGGTGGCACGCACTTGTAATCCCAGCTACTCAAGAGGCTGAGGCAGAAGAATCACTTGAACCCAGGAGGTGGAGGCTGCAGTGAGCCGAGATCACACCATTGCACTCCAGCCAGGACAACAAGAGCAAAACTCCATCTCAAAAAAAATTAAAAAAGATTCTTGGCCGGGCGCGGTGGCTCAAGCCTGTAATCCCAGCACTTTGGGAGGCCGAGACGGGTGGATCACGAGGTCAGGAGATCGAGAGCATCCTGGCTAAACCCCGTCTCTACTAAAAAATACAAAAAACTAGCTGGGCGAGGTGGCGGCTGCCTGTAGTCCCAGCTACTCGGGAGGCTGAGGCAGGAGAATGGCATAAACCCGGGAGGTAGAGCTTGCAGTGAGCTGAGATCTGGCCACTGCACTCCAGCCTGGGCGACAGAGCGAGACTCCGTCTCAAAAAAAAAAAAAAAAAAAAATTCCATTCCAACAAGCACATAAAAAAGATACTCAGCATCATCAGTCATTAGGAAAATGCAAATCAAAACCACAGTGACATACCACCTCACATCCACCAGGATAGCTATAATCAAAAAGATACATAACAAGTCTTGGTGACGATGTGGAAAAAGTGAAACCATAATACGCTGCTATCAGGAAAGTAAATATGACCCAGTAATTCTACTCCTAGGTGTGTATACGCAACAGAACTGAAAACTAAGTTCACATAAAAACTTGCAATGAACGTTCATGGCAGCATTATTCAAAATAGCGAAAGGTGGAAACAACCCAAATATCCATTAACTGGTGAATGGATAAATATTCAGAGTGGAATACTGCTTAGCCATAAAAAGGAATGAAGTACTGATACATACCACAATTGAATAAACCTTGAAAACATTATGCTAAGTGAAACAAGTCAAACACAAAAGGCCACATACCATGTCATTCCATTTCCATGAAATGTGCAGAATAGGCAAACTTATAGAGACAGAAAGTAGATTAACAGTTGCCACAGACTGGGGCTAAGAAGAATGGGGAGTGACTTTTTTTGAGACAGGATCTTGCTCACCCACCCAGGCTGGAGTGCAGTGGCACTATCACAGCTGACAACCTCAAACTACTGAATTCAAGCGATCCTCCCACATTGGCCTTCCAAGTAGCTGGGACTACAGACGCACGACACCATACTTAGCTAATTTTTTTTAAATTTTTGTAGAGACAGGGTCTCTCTATACTGCCCAAGCTGGTCTTGAACTCCTGGCCCCAACTGATCCTCCCACCTCAGTCTCCCAAAGCTGGGATTATGGGGATGAGCCACTCCACCCAGCCTAGAGTGACTCTTAATGGTTACAGGACTTCTTTTGGGGTGATAAGAACATTCTGGAATAAGACAGCTGTAATAGTTGCACAACTGTATGACAATACTAAAAACCACTGATGTGGTTAAAAACACTTTTAAAAGGTGGATATATGGCATGTGAATTATATCATAACAGAAAAAGTAGTCAAACAAAGGTACTTTCAAAATTCTACCTAATTTAAAACAGAATTTTATCAGACCTTTTTAAGTTGTAATAAAACACAAAAGTACATACACAAAGACCAATCACAGAGGGAATTAGATGTTTCAATTCAGGACTTACTTTCAACCTAGTACAATTTTTTATATGACAGAAAAACTACCTGGTTCTAAATCTCTGGCTGCTCCTTTTTAGACTCCTTGGAATGCAAGGTTGATTTTCCCTCAGGCTTTTCTTCCTCCACCACTGCTTTTTACCCCTCCCAAATTCCCTTATTTTTCCCCAGGGGTTCCATCTCCTAACATATTTCATATCTTTATGAACTTTATACAGGAGGAATCTTTCCACAGCATTTCGTTCTGCATTACATTTTCAGATTAATTTATGTTGACACAAGTAGGCATTTTTATTTTCTCACCGTTCTCTACCATTACATGAATACTCTATAATTTCTTCATTCTCTTAATGATGGACATTTGAGCTGTTTCTAGTTTTCTGTTTTTACGAACAATGTTGCTATGAACTTAATGGTACTTATCCCAGGTACAAACTCTTGTTCATCTTCTACAGTTTCCCTAGGGTATACACTTTACTAGATATTGCTAAGTTCCTCTCTACAATGAGGTTCTAGTTGATATTCCACTGTCCACATAAGTATATGAGAGTTTTCCTTATTCTACATCCTCACCAAAATGGTGAGTGTAAAGTATCATTCCACTGAAGTTTTAATTTGCATTTCCATGGCTACTAAAGAGGTTGAACACCTTTTCATGTCTGCAGGACATTTGTATTTCGTCTTCTATGAATTTCCAATCTATTGTCTTATTATTATTATTGGTTGGTAAAATATTCTTCATATATCCTGATTATTAATCCTTTTTAGTTATTTTTTCTGCAAATATTTTCTCCCAGATGATACGGTATCTTTCTATCTCATGCTGAATTTCAATAACTGTACATTTTTTATTTTAATCTAGACAAATTTATCAATCTTTTTCTTTTACAGTTCAAATTTCAAGTCTTATTGAAGAAATCCTTTCTACCTTCCCCGCCCTAATATCATAAAAACATTCTCCCACTTTTTTCTAAAAGTTTTACTTTTCACATTAACATCTTTAATTATCAGGTACATTTTTTAATATGGTAAGTAGAAATCTCATTTTATTTTCCATATAAATAACCAATTGTTCCATTATCATTCACTGTTTAGTCAGTCCATCATCTCCTTACTCATCTTCAACAGTCACTGTCATGTATTAAGTTTCTTTATATTCAGGGGTTCTGTTTCTGGGCTCTTTATTCTTCACAGAGGTTGGTCTATCCTGTGCCAATACCACATTGCCTTAAATATTAACAATATGGCTTTATAAATAATGCTGTGTGAAAGACCAAGTGCGCCTTCCTAATTTTTCTTGGCAGTTTACTCTTCTTTATAAATTTTAGAGCTTGTCAAGTTATATGAAATACCCTGTCATTATATTAAACAGAAGTGCATTGAACTTATAAATTAATTTGGAAAGAATTAACATGTTTATGTCACTGGGTCTTCCTATCAGTTAATATGGTATCCTAATTAGATCTCTTCTCATGTCTTTTAATGGAAATCGTATAATTCTCACCATAAAAGGTCATGTGCATCTTTTGTAGATTTTGTTCACTGGTACTTTTCAATTGTTGTCCTTGTAGCTATTACTGCTATAATGAATATCTTTTTTAAAATATATTTTGTAGGCCAGGAACTGTGGCTCATGCACATAATCCTAGCACTTTGGGAGGCTGAGGTAGGCAGAACACTTGGGGCTAGGAGTTTAAGACTAGCCTAGTCAACGTGGCGAAACACTGTCTCTACTAAAAATACAAAAATTAGCTGGGTGTGGTGGCACATCTGTAATCCCAGCTACTCGGGTGGCTGAGGCATGAAGAATAGCTTGGACCCAGAAGGCAGAGGTTGCAGCAAGCTGAGATCGCACCACTGCCCTCCAGCCTGGGCAACAGAGTGAAACTCCGTCTCCAAAAAAAAAAAAATTTGTGAAAACATCCCAAGTGGGCTGGGTGCGGTGGTTCACGCCTGTAATCCCAGCACTTTGGGAGGCTGAGGTGGGCGGATCACGAGGTCAAGAGATCGAGACCATCCTGGCCAAACATGGTGACACCCCGTCTCTACTAAAAATACAAAAAAAGTAACTGGGTGTGGCGGCATACACCTGTAGTCCCAGCTACTCAGGAGGCTGAGGGAGGCTGAGGCAGGGGAATCGCTTGAACCTGGAGATGGAGGTTGCAGTGAGCCAAGATCATGCCACTGCAGTGAGCCGAGATCATGCCAAGATCCAGCCTGGCAACAGAGCGAGACTCTGTCTCAAAAAAGCAAACAAACAACAACAAAAAAAACCCAAGTGTCCATCAACAGATGACTGAATAAACAAAATGTGGTCTGTATGTACAATGCAGTATTATTCAGTCATAAAAATGAGTAACGTTCTGAGACATGCTGCAATATGAACACCAACATTATGCTAAATGAAATATGAAGACACAAAAGGACAAATATTGTATGATTCCATTTATATGAAATATCTAGAATAGGCAAATTCATAGAGAAAGTAAGTTGAATAGAATTTACCAGGAGCTGAGAGTGAAGGGAGAATGAGTAAGTCATTGCTTAACAGTTAAAGAGTTTCTATATGGAAGATGAATATAGCTGCACAACATTGTAAATGTAATTACTGCCACTGAATTGTACACTTAAAACAGTTAAAATGAAAAATTTTGTCATATATATTTTATAATTTTAAAAAATTAACAATGTAAAGCACCAAAACATTGAATTGTATACTTAAAACCGGTGATTTGTACAGTATGTGAATTATATCTCAATAAAGCTTTTTTAAAATTACATTTGTTATCTGCTACTTGTAAAATGGAATCCAACTGTATAGTGGTCTTGGATCCAACAACCTTATTTCATATATATCAGCAAATTATCTTTTGCTTTTTAAGCAGTATTCATCTTGGAATAACCCATTAAATACTTAAGTGAGAATGACAATGTTTCTTCTTTTTCTTGATTCAGGAAGAATTTATCTAAAGTTATGAGTGTCTATAAATATTTGGTAGAACTCATTTATAAATCTATATGGGCCTGATTAAGATGGCTACTAAAAGAAAAAAGAAAAGAAGAGAACAAGTGTTGGCAAGGAAGTGGAGTAACTGGAACCCTTGAGCACTGTTGGTGAGATTGTAAAATGGTGCAACTGCTATGAAAAACGGTATGGAGGTTCCCAAAAAAAGTTTTTAAAAATACCATATGATACAGCAATCCTTCTTATTCTGGGTATACATCTAAAAAAAAAAACTGAAAGCAGAGTCTCAAAGAGACATTATACTAGCAGACCCATGTCCACAGTAGCACTATTCACAATAGCTAAGAGGTGGAAGCAACGCAAAGTCTATCAACAGATTAATGGATAAACAAAATGTGGTATACACATAAATGGAATATTATTCAGCCTTAAAAAGGAAGAAAATCCTTTCATATGCTACAACTGAACCCTGAAGATACTATACTGAGTGAAATAAGCCAAAGACAAATATTACATGATCCCACTTACTTACACGAGGTATCTAAAGTAGACAAAATCATAGAAGCAAAGTAAAGGTTGGTTACCAGGGGTTGGGCAATAGGGGAAAAGACTGGTCACTGTTTAATGGGTACAGAGTTTCAGATTTGCAAGATGAGATCTGGAGATCTGCTTCAAAACAATGTTAATATGCTTAATACCACTCAACAGTACACTTGAAAGTGGTTATGAAGGGCCAGGTGTGGTGGCTCATGCCTGTAATCCTAGCACTTTGGGAAGGCAGATTGCCTGAGCTC
>NW_012111586.1:4399405-4399943 GCF_000951035.1 Colobus angolensis palliatus
CAAAGTGCTGGGATTACAGGCGTGAGCCACCACACCTGGACATGAAGTTTTTAAAAATTACAATGATTTTAAAAAAAAGGAAATCATATGGGCCTAGAATTGTTTTGGTAGATCTTTTAAATTACTAATTAAATTTCTTTCATGGTTACAAAATTATAAAGATTTTCAATTTCTTTTCAAGTCAGTTTTGGTAAGATTTTCTTAGTTATTTTTAAAAAGTGCTTTCCCTATTAAAGCTATATTTTCATAGCTCACTAAATTGTCTACTTAGTTCCGTGTAGTTACCAGGTAAATCCCATCAGAAAGTATCAAGTACCCATTTGAAGCCATAATCCATTAAATGAAACATCTACAAACAAGAGAGATTACAATGATGGGAATTTGCACCAAAGCAGCAGCTGCATTGCCGCAGTTCTTTTTTTTTTTCTTTTTTGAGACAGAGCCTCGCTCTGTCGCCCAGGAGTGCAGTGGCCGGATCTCGGCTCACTGCAAGCTCTGCCTCCCAGGTTTACGCCATTCTCCTGCCTCAGCCTCCCGA
>NW_012111586.1:4400638-4414684 GCF_000951035.1 Colobus angolensis palliatus
ACACCTGATTTTCATGACAAATATGGTAATGTTGTATTAGCTAGTGGAGCCACTTTCTGTATTGCTGTATGGACATATGGAGCAACACAAATTGGAAAAGAATTGAACCTATCCCCTATTGAGAGAGTCACTCCAAAGGAATGGAGAGATCAGTAATCATCTCAGCTAGTATAATACTGAATTGTTTTAAAAACAGCTCATCGGCTGGGCGCAGTGGCTCACACCTGTAATCCCAGCACTTTAGGAGGCCGAGTCGGGCAGATCATGAGGTTGAGTTCAAGACCAACTTGGCCAACATGGAGAAACCCCATCTCTACTAAAAATACAAAAATCAGCCAGCATGGTGGCTTGCGCCTGTAATACCAGCTACTTGGGAGGCTGAGGCAGGAGAATCGCTTGAACCCAGGAAGCGGAGATTATGGTGAGCACGCCACTGCACTCCAGCCTGGGCGACAGAGCGAGATTCTGTCTCAAAACAAAACAAAACAAAACAAAAACCAGCTCATCAGCTGGACACAGTGGCTCACGCCTATAATCCTAGCACTTTGGGAGGCCAAGGCAGGTGGATCACCTGAGGTCAGAAGTTCAAGACCAGTCTAGCCTGGCCAACACAGCGAAATCCCATCTCTACTAAAGATACAAAAATTAGTCGGGCATGGTGGCGGGTACCTACAATCCCAGCTACTCAGGAGGCTGAGGCAGTAGAATCACTTGTACCCCAGGGCTGGGGTGGAAGGGGGAGGTGGGGACAGAAGTTGCAGTGAGCCGAGATTGCGCCACTTCACTCCAGCCTGGCCGAAAGAGCAAAACTCCACCTTAAATAAATAAATAAATAAATAAATAAATAAATAAATAAATAAATAAAATACAATAAAATAAAAAACAGCTCATAATTGATGCCAGGTAAAAGCACTGTGTATCCATTAAGATATGGCATCACTGAAGAAATAAATTATATTTGAAACCTTCAAAAAAAATTACAATGATGACTACTTCTTGTGGAAATTAATTTACACATGGCAATTACAGGCATCTCAAATATAAAAGCTGATGAATAATAAATCCACATACAGCATTCCCTATTTTAACTTTGAGTACAGTGCAATCATTTATTTACTTATTTATTGATTGAAACACAGTCTTGCTTTGTTGCCCAGGATGGAGTACAATGGCATGACTATGGCTCACTGCAGCCTTGACCTTCCAGGCTCAAGTGATCCTCCCACCTTAGCCTCCCTAGTAGCTGGAACTACAGGTACATACCACCACAGCCAGTTAATTTTTTTTTTTTTTGTAGAGACAAGTTTTCACTACATTGCCCAGGCTGGTCTCAAAATCCTGGGCTCAAGTGGCTAGACCCACCTTGGCCTCCCAAAGTTCTGGAATTACAGGCATAAGCCACCATACAAAGCCTCAACCATTAAATCCTTTCTGATATATTCTGGATGATTATCTCCCTGCCCCCCAAAAAATCTAAATCTTTGGTTTCAATGATTTTTAGTAGTTGATTTCAAATTGTTTTTCTTCCACCAACCATAGTAAAAAACAATAATCAAATAAAAATGACTTGGGAGAAAAATAACTTTAGATAATGGATGGATAGATACATTGATATTTACACTTTAAATACATTCTAGAAGGCCTATTAAGGAGTTCATGACTCAACTTGGAAGGTTAGTTGGAACCCATATTTCTTCCATTCCTTTGCAAAGTTAGTTGGAAGCCATATTTCTTCCATTCCTTCCAAAGCAGTCTTAAATGATACCCCAGGGATCAGCAAATAATGTTGAGCCCCTTATGATATCCACAAATTGATTGCCTTAGTCCTTTTTTTTTGTTTGTTTGTTTGTTTTTACAGAGTTTCACTCTTGTTGCCCAGGATGGAGTGCAATGGCGTGATCTCAGCTCACTGCAACCTCTGTCCCCTGGTTTCAAGTAATTCTCCTGCCTCAGCCTCCCAAGTAGCTGCGATTACAAGCATGCGCCACTATGCCTGGCTAATTTTGTATTTTTAGTACAAACGGGGTTTCACCATGTTGGTCAGGCTGGTCTCAAACTCCTAACCTCAGATGATCCACCTGCCTCAGCCTCCCAAAGTGCTGGGATTACAGGCGTGAGCCACCGCACCTGGATGCCTTAGTCTTGTAATAAAAAATAAGCAGCTCACGCCTGTAATCTCAACACTTTGGGAGGCCAAGGCGGGTGGATCACTTGAGGTCAGGAATTCCAGAACAGCCTGGCCAACATGGAGAAACCCTACTAAAAATACAAAAATTAGCCAGGCATGGTGACAGGTGCCTGTAATCCCGGCTACTTGGGAGGCTGAGGCATGAGAATTGTTTGAACCTGGGAGGCTGCAGTAAGCCTAGATCGCACTACTGAGATCGTGCCACTGCACTCCAGCCTGGGTGACAGAGTGAGACTCTGTCTCAAAAAAAGAAAAAGCAAGACCAATATTTTTATTTTATCTAAGCAAAGGCTCCACATACATGAGATACCAGACTATTACAGAGTATTATTATTTTTTTAATATGGAAAGGAATAAATCAGAGACCAGGAAGCGGAGGTTACAGTGAGCCAAGATCACGCCACTGCAATCCAGTCTGGGTGACAGAGTGAGACTCCGTCTCAAAAAAAACCAAACCAAAACAAAACAAAAACAGAAACACAGCTTTTTATATGAGTGTATCATCATTTACTTAAAAAGACCATCCTACCTATCCTTCATAGTCCAAGTTCAAATATGATTATCTCCAAAGTCTTTCTTCAACTCTAGCCTACATCTTTCTTTTGAAATTCTCTAGCACTTGGTATCACTCTTTGACACTTGCAAAGTTAGTTGGAATCCACTATTTAGATAACTCATACTTAGTTATCTATTGCTTATATTGTTACTCTTCTGTGAGTCTGCTTTTTTAACTAAAAATTAAAATTAGAGCAATATGTGAGAAAAATATTAATACTACACAGACAAAACAATGCCTGACACAGTAACTATTCCATAAATTATAACAGTTATCTTTGCCATATACCAAATTTGTGACCCTGAACAATTCATCCATACTAAATCTCATTTTCTTCACCTATAAAGAAGAGCTAATAATCCCTGTCAAATAATTGTCTACATGTGACTAGGTGTGACCAATACAATGGTTTTGTATCTTTTCATTATTATGCCTAAAACAATCTCTTGAATATTACAGTAATTACTAACTCTTTGTACAATATATAGCACTTTTATTACGTTAACATTATAAAAGGCCGGGCGTGGTGGCTCAAGCCTGTAATCCCGGCACTTTGGGAGGCCAAGACGGGCAGATCACCAGGTCAGGAGATCGAGACCATCCTGGCTAACACGGTGAAACCCCATCTCTACTAAAAAATACAAAAAAAAAATACAAAAAACTAGCCGGGCGAGGTGGCAGGCGCCTGTAGTCCCAGCTACTCGGGAGGCTGAGGCAGGAGAATGGCGTGAACCCAGGAGGCAGAGCTTGCAGTGAGCCGAGATCGCACCACTGCACTCCAGCCTGGGCAACAGAGCGAGACTCCATCTCAAAAAAAAAAAACCTTATCAAATAAGTACTTCTATAAACTCTTCATAAACAAATTTTAATAGCAGAAACACAGCTTTTTATATGAATGTATCATCATTTACTTAATTATTCCCTTAATGTTGCACATCACCCACTCTCTTGCCAGGATCTCTCCAGCTCCCTCTTGTCCTTTTGCCACACTAGCCAGTAAATCTCTCAACCAGGGGGAATCAATCCAACCACCTGCTTCCTATATTCCCATACCACAGCTACTGAATCCTGCTGAAGAATATCATAACAGGTTAGGAATTCATGCCACTACAGATTTACAGTTTCTAATCCTAACTGAGATTATTATCCTGTTGGTAATTCATCCATATGCCTCTGGATCAATGACCTTTTCCATCCCAGACAGTAATCAATGGGTACTCTAAATCTCAAACCAAACACTCTATACATCTCTTCTCTCACAATTGCCCTTTACCAGAAAAAATAAATCCAACCTCACCCAATTTTCCAGCCTACACTCTTCTTCGTACCCATATTCTTCATTCTAAGTATTAGGCAAAGGTTTATCTCCTCCTTCCCTGAGCTAGTACAGTAATCCCTTCTCACCCCCATACCCACCACCTTCCTGTTCCATAAAATCACACAGCCCTAAATATTCAGTCTTAACTCTATTCTACTCCGCCAAAACATAACACATTCTTAACTCTTCCATCTTCGAAAAAATTATGTTTCTCAGCTCTACTTCTCTAGCTACCTCTTACTTTTGCTTCACAGCAAGTTTTCTAAGAATGGTCTATATTTGGCAGGGCACAGTGGCTCATGCCTGTAATCCCAGCACTTTGGGAGGCCAAGGCAGGCGGATAACAAGGTCAGGAGATTGAGACCATCCTAACACGGTGAAACCCCTTCTCTACTAAAAATACAAAAAATAGCCGGGCGTGGTGGCAGGCACCTGTAGTCCCAGCTACTCGGGAGGCTGAGGCAGAAGAATGGTGTGAACCGAGGAGGCAGAGCTTGCAGTGAGCCGAGATCGCGCCACTGCACTCCAGTCTGGGGCACAGAGCAAGACTCCATCTCAAAAAAAAAGAAAAAGAATGGTTTATATTTGCAGTCTGTTTTCTCACCTCCCAGTTACTCTTCTGTCTATTGGAATTTGACTTCTACCCCAATCACTAAATAACTATTTATCTTGTTAAGGTTGTCTCAATAGCAAAGTCCACCAGAAGCTTTTGTATCATTATTTCACTTAATCACTTTAGATTGTACACTGTTAGCCATTTTTTCCTTCTTGAAAAATCTCTCCCGAGGCTTACCAGGGACCAATGTCCTGGGGTTTGTTTTTTTTTTTTTTTTTTGAGAAGGAATCTCCCCGTTGCCCAGGCTGAAGTGCAGTGGTGTAATCTTGGCTCACTGCAACCTCCACCTCCTGGGTTCAAGTGATTCTCCTGCCTCAGCCTCCCTAGTAGTTGGGATTACAGGCACCTGCCAACACCCCCGCCTAGTTTTTTTGTATTTTTAGTAGAAATGGGATTTCCCCATATTGGCCAGACTGGTCTCAAACTCCTGACGCTGTGATCTGCCCACCTCAGCCTCCCAAAGTTCTGGGATTACAGGCGTGAGCTAAGCTACCATGCCCGACCAATCTCCTGGTTCTTTTCCACCCTTCTCTGCTTCTTTTGAGTTTCAAATCTAACCATAATGGTTTAGCACACTATGTTTCAGGAGTTCCACACCACATACAGGATAAAGTTCAAACTCTTCAGCATGGCACAGAAGGCCCTACATGGTCCAGTCTCTGCTTACTCTTCCAAGATCGTTTTCCTATTACTTCCCATAGGCACCTTTCCACCCTAGATACACCAATACCTGCAGCTCATCCAAACACGCAACTCTTTCTCATGCCTTTGCACATATCCTGTATCTCATAAAATGTCCATCCCTATTCCTATATCCCCTCTCTCTTTTACCACACTGCCTCACCCACTTTTTTTTTTTTTCTTTTTCAGATGGGGTCTCACTCTGTTGCCCAAGCTGGAGTGCAATGGCACGATCTCAGCTCACTGAAACTTCTACCTCACAGGTTCAGGTGATTCTCCTGGCTCAGCCTCCTGAGTAGCTGAGACTACAGGCACGTGCCACCATGCTTGGCTTTTTTTTTTTTTTTTTTAGTAGAGTTGAGGTTTCACCATGTTGGCCAGGCTGGTCTTGAACTCCTGACCTCAAGTGATCTGCCCACCTTTGCCTCCCAAAGTGCTGAGATTACAGGCATGAGCCCCTGGGCTCAGCCTGAGCCACCACGCTCAGCCCGGCTACTTTTTTTTTTTAAGACTCAAGCTATGCATGTTTTTCCCATGAAACTTTCCCTCATATTCTCAGGCCTTATTAAGTAATACCTCTTCTTCGATTCTACAGAACTCTTCTCAACCTTCTAATAAAAAGTTTAGTGATGACAGTTTAGCTATTGAACCCTATCTTTGTATTCAAAGACTATGAGCTCCTTTAGGGCACATATTTTCTTACCTATCTTTGTATTTCCAGTGCCAAGTGTTTCACACATAGAAGCCATTATCAATAAATATTTGTTGAATTACTGCTTGAGATGGTCAGCATTTAGGCTTACCATAGAGAGGAAGTGAAGATCCAAGAAGTAATTATGCTGAACAGCAGCGGAATTTTACTGAGACAGAAAATGAAAAAAAGCAGGGGGGGGAGGGTCAGCCTGGGAACAGAAAAAAGTTTTTTTTTTTTTTTTAATTTTCCCATAGAAAAAGTTAAAATGACCCATAAGAGAAGAAACATGGTCACTCACACTTGCTACATTGCTTCTCTTATCCCAAGATTTTACCCATCCTGATCTTAGAGCCAAAGTAGCCTCTAGCAAGTAAGATATGTAGCTGCCTCTAACAAAATCTCTAGCACAAGCTCTACACATTTCCCTATTACCATATCACAAAAACACTGACCTTCACGAAAGATGTGTAGAGTACCTGCTATATGCCAGATACTAGGTGTTATTTCTTTACATATATATGTGAATATATATACATGGGTACATAATTATAATTTTTATTTAAAAACCCTGTGAATTAAGTATTATTACTTCCATTCTATATGACAACCATTCAATGTCACATAGTTGGTAAGCAGACCAAATTCAAACCAGTCTTCTAACAATACTTTTTCCTCTCAAGGCAGCATGTACACAAAGATTCTCAGAGACTCAAAACATGCCCCACCACCACCTTCTTACCTCTGGTAGTAAGAAAGGGAATATAATTAGAAAAGGGCATGTTTTAGGCTCCGTGCAATGCTCACACCTGTAATTCCAGCACTTTGGGAGACTGAGGCGGGCAGATCACTCGAGGCTAGGAATTCAAGACCAGCCTGGCCAACATGATAAAACCCCATCTCTACTAAAAATACAAAAATTAGCCTCGTGTAGCTATAACCCCATCTCTACTAAAAATACAAAAATTAGCCGCATGTAGCTGTGCATGCCTGTAATCCCCGCTATTCAGGAGGCTGAGGCATGAGAATTGCTTGAACCCAGAGGCAGAAATTGCAGTGAGCTGAGATCACACCACTGCATTCCAGCCTGGGTGACAGAGCGAGACTCTGTCTCAAAAAAAAAAAAAAGGTGGGGGCATGTTTTGGGTCTCTGAGAAGCTGGCTATCTATAAAATCTTTACCTAGGTGGTTGTTAAGTAGCTGTTCAATTTACATGAAGCCAACAAACTGTATGTTTATGTTTCCTACAGCTTTTAGTATTGTATTTCACAAAAAGAAAGTCACCATATCAGTGAGGCCTCCTCTGACTACCCAAAATAAAATAGCAATTCCATCTCTGTCCTCCATCCCCCTTAAGCCAGTAGTTGTTTTCTCTATAATATTTATCTCCACCTAACATACTATATATTCACTTCTTATTTATTGTCACATGTCCTCCTACATAAAATAAGGACTTTCTTTTGTTCACTGCGATAAGACATGGAAAGAGGACCTGAAATGAAATACACCTTTACACCTTTCTTCAGGTTCCTATAATCCTAAAAAAGAATGTGAAACATTGTTTTTGGTTTTTTATAAAAATGGGATCTTATTAAACACATTTCTTTATAACTTGTTTGTCTTACTCTACAATCTATCACAGACATCCCTCCAAGTAAATACATACAGACTTATAACACATTCTCTGAGTTGCAAAATATTCCACCACATACGTACATGACAATTTACACTTCCATACCTACTACTGATGGATATTCAGGCTGTTTTTAGTAGCAAATATTGGAAACGTTATAAAAATATCCATACATATACCTTTATATGTTGACACTTCTATTTCTACAGAACAGATTCCCAGAAGAGCTATTTTACTATATACTGACAAACTTTCCAAAACAGCTGCAGCAATTCACATCTCCACCAATAGTGAAGCTAATTCATGAATCTTAAGAGTTGATTTTCTTATAATTTATACACTTGCTTTCAAAAAAGACGAGGCAGCTTAAACATCTGAAAATTAAAAATTACTTTAGCAACTAAAACCTGGAAGCATTCAGTTCTCACTATAATCTCTCCTCTACCCTAATAACTCAGTAATATCTGATTTACTATCATCTGCTCTAGTCCCCAAACCTAGAAGTAGTAGAAGCCACTCTCCTCTCCTGCCCAAGTGAAACCTAAGAGAAAAAGAATCCCACCAAAAGGAGAAAACCTGGGCCATGTCACCATTCCCTCATTTTTATGTAAGAGGCCATATAATCCAAATCTGTCCTTCTTCCTCAACTTGCTTCTCTTGGTTTATACTACCACCATCTACCAAGCTAGAAAACTAAAAGTCATTCTAGATTACTTCATTTTCTTCAGAATAGCCTCTAAGGCCCACCAATCCTACTTTTTAAACAACTCTACTATTCATTCTCACTGCTACAATCTTAGCCTTAGGGTTTCATAACATCTTTCTTCTGTACTGAAATAGCCTCCTAACCAGTTTTCCTTCTTTAATCTTATTCTCCTCCAATCTATTTTTCACCTTATAGCCAACGTACTCTCTTCCCTACTTAAAACCAATCAGTCAATGGCTTCCCAAATGTCAGCAGGAAAAAATTCAACCCCTAAATGTAGCCTTCAGGGACTTTCATGATCTGGACCCCACCACCTAGATGTACAGATTCATGTAATACAACTTCCTATCTCTCAATTTTTTTTTTTTTTTTTTGAGACAAGGTTATGCTCTGTTGCCCAAGCTGGAGTGCAGGGGCCCAATCATAGTTCGCTGCAGCCTCCTGGGCCCAAGGAATCCTCCCACCTCAGCCTCCTGAGTAGCTGGGACTACAGTCATATGCCACCACACCCAGCCAGATTTTTTTTAAAGAGATGGGGGTCTCACTATGTTGCCCAGGCTGGTATTGAACTCCTGAACTCAAGTGATCCTCCCACCACAGCCTCCGAAAACGCCAGAATTACATGCATGAGCCACCACGCACAGGCCACGTCCTATCTCATACACTGTCTTCAACAAAACTTAAGGTGTTTTAATAACTTTATGCATTTATTCAGGCTGTTACTTCTCCTACCCCACCAGTAAACCAATGATTCCCTATTTCATTTATATATTCTTCTAGTACTATACTTCAACATTCATTCAATCAGTATTTACTGAGTACTTTCTATGTGCCAGAGACAGGGCTAGGTATTGAAGATCCAGCAACTAATTATGGACTCAGTCCTTATCCTGATGGAATTTATAATTTAATGAGGACTAAAGACACTAAACAATTATAAGTATGGTTAAGGATTGTAAAGGTGGTAGTACAGTATATAATAAAAATATATTTTAGATGACAGCCAGGAGAAAGAGAGGGAATTATAAAGAGGAGTGCTGCATGGTATATTTACAGGTACATCTTTCGTAACTACAGTCTGAGCTTCTTGAGGACAGGGATTATGTAATCTTCATATCCCTAGCCAGGACAGTAAATAGCAACATATACTAACATACACTGACTAAACTACAAAGATCACTGCCCTATTCACTCCTGGGCTGATCACTGTGACTATACAAGTGCTCTCATTGACCAGGCCTAGATCACATGCCCACCCTTAAACCAGTGGGTTAAGCCAACCACCCAAGCCACATCATTCCAAAT
Source organism: Colobus angolensis palliatus (assembly GCF_000951035.1). Taxonomy (NCBI): domain Eukaryota; kingdom Metazoa; phylum Chordata; class Mammalia; order Primates; family Cercopithecidae; genus Colobus; species Colobus angolensis. The sequence goes on from NW_012111586.1 coordinate 4,410,333, forward strand.
GAAGGAGGAGTGGTTCCAAGAGAAAAATCAGGAAGTTCTTACCTAAGTAAGAGGGAAGAGAAACTAGATATGCAAAAAAAACCAGCAGTCCTCTCTTCAGTGGACATTGTTGTTATCTTCCAAACATCTTACCCCCTCCCCTCACTGGTAAAAAGTTTAAGTGGGATTGACCCCTTCCTCAGCTCCAGGAGTAGGCCCTGATTTGACATAACAGTGGTTCTTAAAGTGTGGCTTGTGACCAGCAAAATCAGTAACATCTGGGGACATGTTACAAATACAACTTCTTGGAACGAAGTCTACTTAACCTACTCAACTAGACATTTTGGGGGTAGGACCTAGCAATTTGTGTGTTGTGTTTTTGTTTTTTGAGATAGCATCTTCTCTGTCATCCAGGCTGGAGTGCAGCGGCATAATCACAGCTCAGTGCAGCCTTGACCTCCCAGACTCAAGCAATCCTCCCATCTCAGACTCCCAAGTAGCTCAGACTACAGGCATACACCACCAGGCCTCATTAATTTTCTTTTTTCTTTTTTTTTTTTTTTTGAGTAGAGACAGAGTTTCACCATGTTGCCCAGGCTGATCTTGAATTCCTGGACTCACGTAATCCTCCCGCCTTGGCCTCCAACAGTGCTGGGATTACTGGCATGAGCCACAGTACCTGGCTGCAATCTGTAATTTCACAAGTCCTCCAGGTAGTTCTAATGCACACTCAAGTTTAAAAGCCACTGGTCTAGACACAGAAAGCTACCCAGATTTTAGACAGTGATCCTTTGGAGCACGAGATGGTTCAATTAGTGTCAAGCTTAGGATTTTTGCACTGTATTTGTAGGAAACATCTTCTTTCTCTCCCAGGAATGAGGAAACAAACAAAGGCAGCCATCTTGTACTACTGGGGAAGCCCGTATGAGAAAAAAAAGCTAATACAGGGTAAAGCCAAGAAAATTATAGAAAAACAGGGCCAAAGCCTGTATCCTTGATCAAACCATGCCAGGGGCCCTCACTCCCTTTGGTCTTTTCAATTACATAAGCCTATGTAATTCAAATTCAAATTCCCTTTGTTTTAACTAATTTGAGTTGGATTTTCTGTTACCAAAACTGAAAGTATCCTCATATCCACTACATCAAGTTACACATGTATTCTTAAACACCATAGAGAATGTACCAGAAAATACAGCCTAGTCAGCACCCTCTCTCTAAATTAAGGTTGCTAGATTTAGCAAATAAAAATATAGGACACCCAGTTAAATTTGAATTTCAAATACACAATGAATAATACTGCATGGTCCATACTGCATATATTGTATCTGGCAATACTAAATTTCAAGGGCTGAACACTAGGAACCAGTCCCAGTTAGACAGATATGATAGCAGCTCTTATATAGTTTATGATTATCTGGAGAAAAACTAAATTCCAAGTCCCGAATTAATATCCTGCAACAGGTCTGAATCACCTCATTGTCCTTCTAAAACTAAACAGACTTTTTTCCAAAAGCCAAAGCATGTTATATCCTCTAACACAGGTAAGTGTGACAGAAACGAAAATGTTGCTATATTTGAGTATTCATAGCTTCTTTTCTTTGCTCTCTTGGTTTCTGGCCCTTACTGTACAGATCAGAATAACACCACAGGCAAAGGAGAGAGTTTAACAGGAGGCAGGTACCCATGGAATAAAAACTTAATAGGTTTGAGAAGGGTTACAAAAGAAACACAAAAATGAGACCATTCAAGTTGTTATGAGTTGGTAAGTTTTAAGAGAGAAGAAAAGTTTGGGATTAACCATCCCAAACATGAAGAAACAGGATTTTAAGTAGTATTGCAGCTTTATGAATGTAAACCCCTTTGGCATTTTTGAGAAGATGGAATAAATACTTAAATTACTTTTCAATTTAATTTGAATGTTAGGCTGGTTCTTCCTCTGAATGGGACACTACAGAGATGGGCCACAAAGCATCCCAGTTTTATTAATAATAATGAAAATAGGCCAAGCACAGTGGCTCATGCCTATAATCCCACTGCTTTGGGAGCCTGAGGCAGGAGGATCACTTGAGGACAGGAGTTTGAGACCATCCTGGGGAAACATAGTGAGATGTCGTCTCTACAAAAATTAAAAATAAAAACCGGTAGCCAGGTGTGGTAGTGCATACTTGTAGTCTTAGCTACTTGGGAGGCTGAGGGAGGAGGATCCCTTGAACCCAGCTCAAGGTTGCAGTGAGCTATGATCAGGGCACTGCATGCTAGCCTGGGAGACCTTATCTCTTTTTTAAAAATATGTTTTTGCAGTCCCAGCTACTGGGGAGGGTGACGCAGAAGAATCACTTGAACCCCGGAGGCAGAGGTTGCAGTGAGCAGACATCACACCACTGCACTCCAGCCTGGGTGACAGAGCGAGGCTCCACCTCAAAATAAAAAACAATTTTTGTTTTAAATAAATAAATAAATAAATAAAATAACAAGAACAATAGATACCTGCCCTAAGTGTCTTATGTGTAGTATTTCATATAGTTCTCACAATAATCCTACAGTAGGATTAATATTCTTTTTTTTTTAATAAGAGCCATTTTTTTATTTTTTTATTTTTTTTATTTTTATTTTTTTTTATTTTTTTTAATTATACTTTAAGTTCTAGGGTACATGTGCATAGTGTGCAGGTTTGTTACATATGTATACTTGTGCCATGTTGGTGTGCTGCACCCATCAACTCGTCAGCACCCATCAATTCATCATTTATATCAGGTATAACTCCCCAATGCAATCCCTTCCCCCAGGATTAATATTCTTTTCTATGCTATACAGATTAGAAAACTGTCCAAGGTCACAAACTAGAAATAGGCAGGGCTAGAATAGGAAATCCCAACAACCTGAGTCTGGAGCTCTTAAACACAGATACTTTACCAATTTTATATCAATATCTATCTATACTCAAGCACTTAAACATTACACCAAAAAGAAAATAACATACATCTGTATTAATTATTCTCAGAAAGCAAGAACTTCAGCACATAAAGTAAAATGAAACATGTATGGCATGGCTTCGTTCTCTTTAGTTTCTTCTCCCCTTCACAGCGCACCAAAAAAAACTAAGAATAGGCCGGGCGCGGTGGCTCAAGCCTGTAATCCCAGCACTTTGGGAGGCCAAGATGGGCGGATCACGAGGTCAGGAGATCGAGACCATCCTGGCTAACTCGGTGAAACCCCGTCTCTACTAAAAAATACAAAAAACTAGCCGGGCGAGGTGGCGGGCGCCTGTAGTCCCAGCTACTCGGGAGGCTGAGGCAGGAGAATGGCGTGAACCCGGGAGGCGGAGCTTGCAGTGAGCCGAGATCCGGCCACTGCACTCCAGCCTGGGCGACAGAGCGAGACTCCATCTCAAAAAAAAAAAAAAAAAAAAAAAAAAAAAAAACATCAGGAAATTTTCTTTTCCAAAGTTACTTCTGAAAGTATATTGGCTGGGTGTGGTGGCTCACATCTATAATCCCAGCATTTCGGGAGGCCAAGGCAGGAGGACCATTTGAGCTCAGGAGTTCAAGACCAGCATGGGCAACACAGTAAGACCTCATCCCAACAAAAAAGTCAAAAAATTAGCCAGGTATGGTGGCACGCACCTACAGTCCTAGCTACTCAGGAGGCTGGGGTAGGAGGATCACTTGAGCCCAGGAGGTCAAGGCTACAGTGAGTCATGTTTGTGCCACTGCACTCCAGTCTAGGTGACAGCAAGATCCTGTCTCCAAAAAAAAAAAAGTAAATTATAGTACAATCTAAATTTATCAACTAATGTTTACTTAAAAAGTAACTCATGAGCAAGTTTTCATCAAACAACCAAGGCCACATACACTGTTGCTTGGCAACTGGATGTCAGAGATCTGAATCACTTAACACTTCAAAAGAGAAAAATTAGCTGGGCATGGTGGCACACACTTGTAGTCCCAGCTACTCGGGAGGCTGAGGTAGGAGGATTGCTTGAGCTTAGGAGGTTGAGGCTGCAGTGAACCAAGATCATGCCACTGCACTCCAGCCTGGGCAACAGAGTGAAACCTGAGAAAGAAGAAAGAAAGAAAAGAAAGGAGAGAAAGAGAGAGACAGACATAGAGAGAGAGAGAGAAAGAGAGAGAGAGAGAGAGAGAAAGAGAAGAAAGAAAGAAAGAAAAGAAAGAAAAGAAAGAAAGAAAGAGAGAGAGAAAAATAGGCCAGGCTTAATGGCTCAGACCTGTAACCCCAGGACTTGCGAGGCCAGAGTAAGGGAAGTGCCTGAGGCCAGGAGTTCAAGGCCAGTCTGGACAACACAGCAAGATCCTGTCTCTACAAAAAAAATATTTGTTTTAGTTAGCCAGGTGTGGTAGTGCACGCCTGTAGTC
>NW_012111586.1:4419384-4441932 GCF_000951035.1 Colobus angolensis palliatus
GCGTGAGCCTGGGAGATGGAGGTTGCAGTGAGCTGAGATCCGGCCACAGCACTCTAGCCTGGGCAGCAGAGCGAGACTCTGTCTCAAAAAAATAAAAAATAAAAAATAAAAGAACAGAATCTAAAGCAATATATTTCCAGCACAACAATTTCTTTCAGCAAGACCTTTTTCAAAGCAATTTTCATTCAGATTTTTAATTTTGATTCATAACTGAATTTTTCTTAAGTTTAAAAACAAATACTGGCTGGGCACGGTGGCTCACACCTGTAATCCCAGCATTTTGGGAGGCTGAGGTGGAAGGATTGCTTGAGCCCAGGAGTTCAAAACCAGCCTGGGCAACCTGGAAAAACTCTATCTCTATTTAAAAAAATAATAAATATTTAAAAATAAATAGTTAATCAATAAAAACTATCACAATATTTAAGATTACACAGCTGCATGCTCTGGATTTGTTGTTGCATATCCTCAGGTAAGGACAGGTAATCTGGCCCACAAACAGAACATGAGACAGGAAGTCCAAGTATGGATAAGGGTAGATGGTATTAACTTTGGCTTTGTGTTGGTTCATCAATACCAAGTCATGGGGCAGTTTTCATACTGATATGGGACATGCAAAATGGTATGATTTGGCAGGCTGGACATAGTCTACTGTCTCTTTTATTAAAGTAATGAACTTTTATCAGCCAGGTGTGGTGGTACATGCCTGTAGCCCCACCTTGGGAGGATGAGGTGGGAAGGCTGCTGTAAGCTGTCATCATGCCACTGCACTCCAGCCTAGGCAACAGAGCAAGACCCTGTCTCAAAAAAAAAAAAAAAAAGAAAGAAAACAATGAGATAACCCTTTTACTTTATGTGAATTTACAAATATGCACAAGGAACAATACATACAACATATATGGGCAAGCAATGTGGAAACTGATCTTTAATAAGGCTTGATGGCTCACTTTACCTTGTTAAAAGTCAAGTCTTGGCCGGGCACGGTGGCTCAAGCCTATAATCCCAGCACTTTGGGAGGTCGAGACAGGCGGATCATGAGGTCAGGAGATCGAGACCATCCTGGGTAACACAGTGAAACCCCGTCTCTACTAAAAAATACAAAAAATTAGCCAGGCGTGGTGGCGGGCGCCTGTAGTCCCAGCTACTCGGGAGGCTGAGGCAGGAGAATGGCGTGAACCCAGGAGGCGGAGCTTGCAGTGAGCTGAGATCCGGCCACTGCACTCCAGCCTGGGCGACAGAGCAAGACTCCGTCTCCAAAAAAAAAAAAAAAAAAAAAGTCAAGTCTTACACATGGTAAAATTAATTGGTATAACAATACACTGGATAACTTAAAACTCTCCATTTGGCCCTGTGCTATGTAAAACTAACCTAATACACTGTGAAAAACTTATTACTCATTTCTTTTTTGAGATAGAGTCTCGCTCTGACGCCCAGGCTGGAGTGCAATGGCACGATCTCAGCTTGCTACCTCTGCCTCCAGGGTTCAAGCGATTCTCCTGTCTCAGCCTCCTGAGTAGCTGGGACTACAGGCGCACGCCACCACGCCTGGCTAATTTTTTTCTTTTTAGTAGAGATGGGGTTTCACTATGTTGGCCAGGCTGGTCTCAAACTCCTGACCTCAAGTGATCCACCCGCCTCGGCACCTCAATGTGCTGGGATTACAGGTGTGTACCACCGTGCCCTGCCTGTTCATTTCTAATTGTTCAAACTTTCAAAAACAACTTTTACTCAAAACCATATAAATCTTGCTAATAACATTAACTATTGCATTTTTTTTCATTATTCCCTTTTTTACAATAAGTGCCCAGCCAATTATCTTCATAAGTTTAGAGGTCACATACTGATAATAAATAATATTAACATTTTAAAGCTTAAGTCACAAAGTAAAGCTAGTTGGATCCATGGGCCTAAAATTTAACAAAATACTTGGGCACTGGATGTTTAGGGAAAGAAGATACAAGCTGGGCATGATGGCACATGCCTGTAGTCCCAGTTAATCAGGAGGCTGAGGTGGGAGGATCACCTGTGCCCAAGAGTTTAGGCTGCAGTGCGCCACTGCACCCCTCAGTGACAAAATGAGACCCTGTCTCAAAAAAAAAAAAAAAAAGAAAAAAAGATACGATGGAAATACAACAGCCTGGCCTCAAGAAATTTATCTGGTTAGGGAGGTGAATTATATTTATGAAATAATTAAGTATCATAATATAACACGATTCCATGTCAAAATAACAGAGCTAGCCCTACATATAAAGGGGTACAGTGCTAGAATTTTTGGAGAAAGTTTTAAGAAGAAAGGGGGACTCAGACAGGATCTTGATTTAAAGATGGGGGTGGGAGGGGCATATTCTACATAGGAAGCAGGTTAAGCAAAAGCTTGAGATAGGAATGAGCAATCAGGGTATAGTGTTAGAAGGAACTCGACTGTAAGTATGAATAGAAAATTAGTAGTAAGTTATAAATATATAAGTTGGTGCCATATTACTAAAGTTTGAGAATATGATCTCTCCTTAAAAGAAATTAAGAGCTGCTGATTATTTTTGAGAAGAACAGTAAAACAATGAAAATAACATTTCAGTAGAACTAACCTGGCTGAAGAATTCAGGACAAACTTACAGTGAGGGGAAGAAGAAATCAGAAACAGAGCAACCAGTTAGGATATACTGGTTAAGAACCCGGGCTTTAGTTAGGCAGACAGACCTGCTCTGCTGCTTGGTAAGTTACTAAACCTAAGTCTCTGTTTCCTGTCTGTAGAGTGGGATAATAATAGCGCCAATTTTATAAGGTTGTTGTGTGGCTAAAAGAAGACATATAAAATCATTTAACATAGTACTTAGACTATAATAATTGTTCAACAAATGTTAGCAACTATTACCTTCATTACAAATCATTTCTAAGGTGAGGTATTGAGGAACTGGACAAGAGGCAATAGAAACTAAAAGGAAAAGATGACTTGGGTTGACATTTCCATAGACTCATGAAATGTTATAACTAGAAAAGACCCTAGAGAACACTTCCAAAAAACAAAATGCATAAAATGTGGCCCCAGTAAACACTGGGAAGGAAGAAAAGAATGGGGCAAAATAGCTCAAAGGTTTTGACTGCAAGAGTACCCAAAGAGGTAGATATGGGATAATTACATGTTATCAATAAGAAGCTCTAAATACAAACTACACTTATTGGGCACACACTATATGTCAAACACTGTACCAGATATTGATATGGTACATTTAATCCCCAGAAGTCTGCAAAGGTAGGTATTAGTTCAATTTTACAGAAAATAGATGCACAGAGAGGTTAAAGTAGTACCCATATAACACTGGGCAGGATAAGAAGCAAGGCTGGTTTTGTAATCTATGTCATCTATTTCCAAAGCCTGTTTTCTTTCTACTATACTCAGGATGTCTCCCTCTTTAATATCAATAAAAAATTATATCATATCACATAGATACATTTATATTTTTCTACCTACCTTGTTAAATATGGCAATCATAAACATGTCCTATCTTTTCTACATTCTAAGAAAAATATAAAAGTATTCAGCATCAGCTGGACACAGTGGCTCACACCTGTAATCCCAGCACTTTGGAAGGCCCACGCGGAAAACCTGAGGTCGGGAGTTCAAGACCAGCTTGACCAACATGGAGAAACCCCATCTCTACTAAAAATACAAAATTAGTTGGGTGTGGTGGCACGTGCCTGTAATCCAAGCTACTCGGGAGCCTGAGTCAAGAGAATCGCTGGAACCCAGGAGGCAGAGGTTGCGGTGAGCCGAGATCACGCCATTGCACTCCAACCTGGACAACAAGGGTGAAACTTCGTCTCAAAAAAAAAAAGCCGGGCACAGTGGCTCACACCTGTAATCCCAGCACTCTGCGAGGCCGAGATGGGTGGATCACCTGAGGTCAGGAGTTCGAGACCAGCCTGGCCAACATGGTGAAACCCCATCTCTACTTAAAGTACAAAAAATTAGCTGGGCGTGGTGGTAAGCACCTGTAATCCCAGCTACTCGGGAGGCTGAGGCAAGAGAATTGCTTGAACCTGGGAGTCAGAGGTTGCAGTGAGCAGATATCGCGTCATTGCACTCCAGACTGGGGAACAATAGCGAGACTTCGTCTCAAAAAAAAAAAAAAAAAGCATTCAGCATCAAAACGAGAATAAATGTTAAAAGCATTATCAAATGAGAGAATCACCATACTTCTAGTGAAACATAATTGGATACACTATACATTATATTAAATGAAAGCAATGACTAATCCTTTTCAATAAGACAAAAAACTGGCATAGCTTTTACATCATTTGATTATATAAGCATTTGTTCCAAATGACACTATCATTAAAAACTAACACCTAGATCATAAAAGAAACATATTACTACACACAGGAGAAGTCTTTATATAAGATGAATCCAAATGTGCAGGGTTAAAAATAAAAATTCAACCACAGAAGACTGCTTAACCTGTTAATAGTAAGGATCATTAAGTGGCAGATGACCTATTTCTTCAATGTAGCTCTCAGCAGGTATGTTCCCCAACCATAGGGCTAGTGTACTAGTTTTCCACCAAAATGTTACTTAATCTAAATTGTGCCAGGTTGAAAATACCAAGTATGTCAGGGTAAGCAAATAAGCTTCTTCAAAACAACCTTTGTGTCTGGCTTCAAAGTCAGAAGATACTTCACCAGGTTGTCCACCAAACTATGTAGTCTAACTTCTAGACTAGTAGGTCTCAAAATGTGATCCAGAGTTTCCAAGACCCTTCAGAGGGTCCAAGAGGTCAGAACTATTTTCATAGCATCACTAAGACATTATTTGCCATTTTCATTCTCATTCTCTTACAACTGTACAGTGGAGTTTTCCAGAGGTTATAACCTGTAGTATCTCAATAGACTCAATGCAGGAGCAGACATGGGAATTTAAATGTCTTCTATTGGCCAGGCACGGTGGCTCACACCTGTAATCCCAGCACTTTGGGAGGTGGATCATTTGAGGTCAGGAGTTCCAAGACCAGCCTGGCTAACATGATAAAACCCCGTCTCTACTAAAAATACAAAAATTAGCTGGGCGTGGTGGTGGGCGCCTATAATCCCAGCTACTCAGGAGGCTGAGGCAGGAGAATTGCGTGAGCCTGGGAGATGGAGGTTGCAGTGAGCTGAGATCACGCCACTGCACTCCAATCTGGGCCAAAGAGTGAGACCCTGTCTCAAAAAAACAAACCCAAAAAAGTCTTCTATGAAGCTGGATAGTAAAGATGTCAATGCCATTCTTCCCACTAATTCTTTTTGCTTTTAGAAAATATAGTTATTTTTTCATTTAGAAAAGTTATGCTAAAATATGTTTGCCAGGCATGGTGGCGCAGAGGGATGCTGAGGCAGAAGGATCACTTGAGCCCAGGAGTTCAAGACCAGCCTGAACAACAAAGCAAGACCCTGTCTCAAAAAAAAAAAAAAAAAAAAGCCACATGTATAATGCTTTATTATTTTTTAATGAATTAAATATATTTTAATTTCTCAGTTTTATTCTAATACTACAAATATCAATAGATATAATCCACTTAAAGAGAAGGCTTTTGAGGTCTTCTAATTTTTTAAGTCTAAAAGGGGTACTGAGACCAAAAAAAATTAAAAACCACTTTTCTAGACTTTCCTATATTCATGTTTTGCCATACAAAACTTTTCATTTTCTAATTATCTATGGAAGAGATGTTGCTGCCCTAAAGATAATTTCAGGCTGGGCGTGGTGACTTATGCCTGTAATCCCAGCATTTCGGGAGGCTGAGGCAGACAGATCACTTGAACCCAGGAGTTCAAGGCCAGCCTAGGCAACATGGCAAAACCCTGTCTCTACCAAAAAATAATTTTTAAATATTTAGCTGGGTGTGGTGGCAAGCACCTGTAGTCCCATCTACTAGGGAGGCTGAAGTGGAAGGATCATTTGAGCTCATGAGGTCGAGGCTGCAGTGAGCCATGATCATGCCACTGTACTCTAGCCTGAGCAACAAAGCTGAGACCCTGTCTTCCAAAAAAAAAAGATAATTTCAGAAGTTTGTCTTGATAAGAATAAAAAGAAAAGCCAACAATTTTAAAAAATTGTCTATTAATTTAAAAAGGAAGTTATTACATTTTCCTAAAATGAAAACAATAACAATGTCAAAACTAAAGTGCTGAGCTAACAGACCACTAGCTACAACCTTTGTGCATGAGTTATAATCAGTTGTGTATAGGAAATCCTCAAAAGACCAAAGGTGAGGCTCTTTGAGAGGCCTCTATCCAGCTTTGCTACAGAATAATCCCAATTCCCGAATTCATAGCAAGACTAACCAGGATGCTTATAGGCGATTCTCTGTTCTACAATCTTAACATTTCTACACAAAAGTTTTGTTGTTGTTTTGTAGAAATGGCATCTTTACAAAGCTATTCTGATCTAGACCTCCTGGCCTCAAACGATCCTCCTGCTTTGGGTTCCAAAGCACACTGGGATCACAGGCATGAGCCACCACACCTAGCCAACAATAAAAAGTTTTATGTTTCATCTGAACAGTTCAGTATATCTACTGCTGCCAGGAAATACACAAACATTAAGATACTAAACTCCCATTTGGATTCAACTTTGACATTACTGTGACTGTAGATGCACCAATCCACGCAGTTATTAGGAACCTTCAGGATGCATAATAACGTTAGTTATTGAAAAGATAGGCTAGAGGGAAACATCTTTGAAAAATAGTTTTTGAGGCCACTAGAAGCAATAATAGATAAAATTTTGCATTTATGGCTCAGTCTAAAATTAAGATGAAAGGCTAGGCGTGGTGGCTCACGTCTATAATCCCAGCACACTGGGAGTCCGAGGTGGGCAGATCACTTGAGGCAAGGAGTTCAGGACTAGCCTGGCCAACACGGAAAAACCCCATTTCTACTAAAAATACAAAAATTAGCCAGGCATGGTAGCATGTGCCTGTGTAGTCCCAGCTACTCGGTAAGCTAAGGGACAAGAATCCTTTGAACCCGGGATGCGGAGGTTGCAGTGAGCCGAGATGGCGCCACTGCACTCCAAACTGAGGGACACAGAGAGACTCTGTCTTGAAAATAAAATAAAGATGAAAAAAACATATAAAAATATTGGCACCATTACAGTTAAGGGCCCTAAGTCAACAAATGTCTAATTCAAAAGTTATTTAGCCCTAGGCTACTACAACAGCCAAGCAATGAATTGGGCAAGGACCTTAAGTAGAAATGCACCTAAAGACTAGAAGGAAACAATGCTCCTTATTTATTAATTCAACATATACTGACTAAATTGTCTACTACTTGCAAGACCCTGAGCAAGCTAAGAAGCTCATGACGAGGTGGGAAGCCAATTTCATAGGGAGAAGTACACATAAATAGTACAGTAGCTTCTCTAGACAGAATGGAAAAAATTTCATCTGAGAAGTGCTAGAAGAGTAGGCCGGGCGCAGTGTCTCATGCCTGTAATCCCAGCACCTTGGGAGGCTGAGGCAGGCAGATCACCTGAGGTCAGGAGTTTGAGTCCAGCCTGGTGAAACCCTGTCTCTACTAAAAATACAAAAATTAGCTGGTGTGGTGGTACATGCCTATAATCCCAGCTACTTGGGAGGCTGAGGCAGGAGAATCGCTTCAACTCAGGAGGCAGAAGTTGCAGTAAGCCAAGATCGTGCCACTGCACTCCAGCCTGGGCAACAAAGTGAGACTCTGCCTCAGAAAAAAAAAAAAAAAAGAAGAAGAAGAAGAAGAAGTGCTAGAAGAGGGAGGCAAGAGGAAGGAGGGATAACTTTTAACAGAAGGGTTTAGAGAACATATTCTGACACTGAAGGCGTCTGACCTGGGTCCTAAAAACACATACATATGAGATTTCAACGTGTGACTATTGCGAGTGAAAGGCATCCCAGGAAGAGGGGAAAAAGCATACATTCAAGGAACAGCAAACACAAAATTGCTTCTATAGAATTTATGATGCACTCCAGGAGGAGAATTAACTAGAAAATTAAGTTGGAAGCAAAAATTAGAGGGACTTATATGACAGGGTAAGCAATCGGGGGATTTTTTTTTTATTTATTGGTTTTTTTGTTTTGTTTTGTTTTGTTTTTTTTGTAGGCAAAGGGAAGCCAGTGGGAGGTTTTTGAACCCATTGGAAGATTTATCATTGTAAGATAAGTCATCAGATGATTCTCTTAACATTACTGTGGCTTGAACAGGATAGAAATGGGAGAGCAGTTAGTACACTATGGCAGCAGTCCAGGAAGCAAATAATTAAGAGCTTGATGTGGGATGGGAGCTAGGAAAAACCTTCAAAACATGCTACAATCGCTTCACTAATGATACAGTTTTAAATATTTTGAAAACTTAATTTATCACATAAAACAAGGTTGACATTCACACTATTTCCATGAAAAACCATTCACTTCATAAGCAATGTTTCATCATACTCAAGGGTGCTTCCTTTTTAAAAAGCTGTTAGGAATAACTAACCATATTCTACATTAAAGCTACAAAAGGGGTAATAAAAAACAGCATATGTATCCTTTCAGTATTCTCAAAAGAATCTCAGTATGCACAATTTCATTCAAGGATGAACATTTTAAGCTCAAAAGTTTATTTCCATGGAAAATAAAGTTTGGATCATAATTTTCTATACAACCTTGTAAGACCCACGTCTCCATATAGTTATAATAGTCAACTTTTCTTTTTTTTTTTTTTTTTAATAGTCAACTTTTCTTAAAATTATTTTTGGACAACTCAACTCAACTTGGCCAGTAGTTTTCTACTAGGCTAATATATTTCAACCATAAATGTATTCTTCATTTTGTCCCCTCCTCCCTACTCACCTCCCACCCAACAAATTCCCTTTGTATGTCTGCAAGATACTATGTAATGCAGTATAATTCTAAGGCAGTTTGAATATATAATTCTTACAACAGGAATCTAGAATTATTAACCTTAGTTTTTACAATAAAAGTACCAGTGATGTACTAAATTTCTATTCATATGTATGACAAATGTATCTAATATGCTTTACCATTAGGGGGAAACAAAGGGGAAAAGACACAATAGATGGGTGGCAAATCTTACAAACTTTACAAAACACTGAAAAACTGCATCTGGATTGCAGTCACAATTACAAAAGCAAATAAAGAAGGCTCTGAAATGAAGGAAGAGAAAAAAATCCTAAGTGATCATCAAGAGTGAAAAAGGTTTATTTCAATATTAGTTTTTAGTACAGCACCATTTAACACTCTGACTAATTGAAAAAAAAAACAGGATAATTCACTGTTTGCAAGGACACAGGAAACAATTTCTACATACCTTCTATAAGACAGCTACACTTCTTCACACTTGCATGGCTCAAATCCTTTCAAACGTTTCCAAAAATACAGTCTTATAATAAGCGAGGTTCCCCAATGACACACATTTATTCTGTAGGCTTAGCCATTACACGTTTTAAAATACATAAAGAATTCATCCTCGACAGAAACAAGGAGTCACAAAGGCTCTCTACTTATTCAGAATCATTACATAAAGCACCATCTGTAATTGCAAACAGGGTTTGATAAAATCTGACAGCTAATTATCATAAAATGGGGTAGACTTTAAAAGAAAAAATCAACTTTTCCATTTTGCCTTCCTTTTCCTTTCCTACCAAATACACAAAATGTCTGTAATAGTCAGACAGAGCTTTAAAATAAAAATTTAGTACTATATATGTATACTTTACATTACATGTATAGAAACACATATGTACATGTCACATATCACAGGAAAGAGAAAGGTTCCCTCGTTTATGGTTTTTTTTTGTTTTGTTTTTACCCTAGGAATTCAAGTTACATTAAACCCTATCCCATAAATTAAATCATCATGAAATTAAAGAGTAATAAAATATTGCACGTAGATCTCTCTAAGCGACTATCTTCTGAGAAGGAAAACCTCAGACTAAGACCATGGCTGAATATGAACGCCCAATCCCTAAAAAAAAATCACTAACCAGCATTTGTTTCTGCAAGAGAAAAAGGGAGTCTTACAGTGAATAATCACATAACTCAGTTTCAGAAGTTAACCGGGGTAAAACACAACGAACCAAATTAGACAAATGTATGAAAGGACAAGCTTTCAAGAATTCGCCCAAAGTGAAAGACTGGTTTTAATCCCGGGATATAAAACATCCTTTGCAGGTAGAAGAGTCTTTAATTGAAAAAGAAAAAAATAAAATAAAGTGGCGGGCACAAGAAAAACCTGAACGACACGAAAAGGCAAAGTAAAAAAAATAATGATCATTTTAAAAAGGAGTCTCTCCTCCCACCCCCACTTCCAGCCCCCACCCCCACCTTCGCAGGACAATAGGTTCAGGGTCCTAACTGCAAACTTTAAACGTGTAAACCAGAGGCAGTTTTACCGCAGCTGTAACTGGAAATCTTCCCCTCATCTCGAACCTAGCGCATCCAGCAATACTTCTGCCCTGAAAACATCACCAAGCTCTTGGTAAATACAAATCAGACCCATCACGAGATTTTTTTTTTTCTCCCAAGTACCTGGAGGATCCATTTCAATATAAAATATCAGTTCTGTCGAATAGGGCATCATCACCTCCCTCCAGTCTGCGTCATCGCGGTCCATACTCCACACTGTATTGTACATCGCGCTGTCAGGGGCAGGTCGTCAGGAGATATATAGAAGGCATATATTTTTTATCTGGTATTTAAAAATCTGAAAATATATATCTGCAAAAGTTCCACACGGAAATGTACTTCGGGGTTTTCAACGGCCAGCACTAGTTCAGCCAAACTACCAGAACAGGGTCCTCCCCCTCTCTCCTATAGAACCCAACAAAATGCCCCCGAACTTTCAAGCTATGGGCTTTTCTCCTCAGAGGGTTACACAGAGGCTTTGGGGACGGAGGGCAGAGGTGTTAAAAACCGGCTTCCCAAAAATCCTTTCTACACAGTCGCTCTCCGGAGAGAAAAGCTCTCACTGCCTCCAAATCTTTCCGCGGAAGCCACTTTTGTGTCCTTTGGGGGGAGAATGAAGAGGAAAAAAAGAACACGTTGGGAGAAAGCCAGGAAAGTGACAAAGGAAGGCAAAAAAGGAGGCTGGAGATTGCGTTCAAGTTTCAGGGTCCCACTGGTCTGCAGAGAGCGAATCCCCCCGGGGCCGGGACTCGGGCTCCTCTCCGGTCGGGCTCGGAACCGAAGCTGCCCCAGCCTCGGGAATGGGGCCGACCAGAAAAGTCCAGTCAGCTCGGCTTCTCCGGGCGCTCCCGCCGGGGTATAAGAAGCAACCCGCCTGCACCGACTGCCCTCACGCTTTCCCCCGACTCTAGCCACTAGAGTTTTATTTTAACGGCGCGGAGGGGACACCCTCCCTGTCCCACGCTGCCCACCCGCTGAGGCGCCACCCAACCGCGCCGGGAGGGGGAAAAGCAGGCATCACTACCGCCCCTTCCACGCTGTTCCGCCTCGAAGTACCGCGATTCTGTCAGGTGCCTGAGAACACGTTCAAAAAGCTGCCCTCCATCTCGACTTTCACGTCTCCCCACCGCTCTCTAGGCTTCGGCTCCCCAATCAGCCATCCGCGCTCTCCCCCAACCTCAATCAGAATGGTACGGCCCGGGCGCTGGCCGCACTCCAGGAGTCAGTGCCGGGAGCACGCGAGCCAGGCGGGGAGGGAGCGGGGCGAGGGAAGAGAGGCAAGGTGGGTGGTGATTGGCTGAGGCCGGTTGCCGGAGCCTGGAGCCTGCGTCTTTTGTCTGCCTTGCTCCTGGGAAGGCGCGGGAGACGGCTGCGCGCCCCAAGCAGGCCAATCAGGAGAGAGCCGGCGCCGGCCGGTAAGGCGGCGATTGGTCAGAGCCCAGTTACTAAGCGGGACAAAGGCAGAAGGGGAAAAGAAAAGAAGAGAAAAAAAAGAAAGAAAGAAAGGAAGAAAACGCAAACGGCGGTTACTGACAGGCTGGGCGAGCGCTCGGGGCCTCAAGCTGCCTGGAGACAGGCGGGGCTCCCGCTGAGGCTCGGTCCGCTCGCACTAGTGAGGAGAGGAGCCGGGGAGGATCTGCTGGCGTGAGACGCCTCTGCCCGGAGACTGGCCGCGGGGGAGGGGAGCGGACACAGAAGGGGCGCGTACTGTCAGTTGGCGGGGTGCGCGCTCTTCTGGTCTTTAGGAGGTCTCCGGGCAGACACCTTCCCTACAGACCCCTTCACCTTGCTGGAACAGCCCTCCCCGAACCCTTGACAAGTTGTCAGCAATGGTCCCCAAACCCCACTTGCAGGAACCTTACCGCTCAGTGATAGGATGTGCCCCTGGCTCCTGCAACCTTCCTGGCTGCTACCTGCGCCCACTCCCTGCTTCTCCCCTTAAGCAGTTGGGCATTTCTGAGGGAGGCATTTCGCAGTTCCTCTGTGCTTGCCACCCAAGGACTTTTGAACCCAGAGGCAACTCCCCATGCCTAAAATAGTGAGAGGTGTCAGCAAGCCCTCCAGCTGGAGTGCTCAAAGCAAAAAAAAAAAAAATTAAAAAAAGTATTGGAATTACAGTGCATGTGTAATTTCTAAGATAAATCACAGGTGTTGGGATCTCTCACCAAAAGGGCTCTATTCTGTTTCCCTGACAGACCCCCTTCCTCACGTACTCATTCCCACCCCCAAAGCTTAAATCTGGGAGATTGGCTTCACTATGAAAATGCTGAATATTTCCATGCATTTCAGAAACAGCTAAATTAACTTGCTGGGGAACAGTGAATAGCTAAAAGCAGATTTGTGTCTCCTGAATATTGTGCCTGGAATTGCCATCCTGTATACCCTACAATACAGTCTGAGGAGGCCAAAAACTGCTCCATTTCCTCTTTATACAAAAATAACAAAGCCCATTGTGTTTGAGTTGACAACCTGATTTAAGCCCTAGCAAAACCTCCTACCCTGAGCATGTCTGCTATATTGATTGGCCTGTGGAAGAGTTGCCACGTTTCACCCTCTACCTCCTAAGGTGGTTCTGCCTTCCTTAAAAGTACCCTGAGTTGAGACAGTTCCTGAGGGCAGTCAGTCAAAATGTATATGGACTGGGTATAGAGTAACTTGTTAAAAAGGGCCAGAAAATATGGATGGACATGGTTGAGCTAAGAAAACACACCAGGATTGTTATATGCTTTCTTACTATTTCTGAAATCCAAATATGATTTTAACTTTGGGGCAGGACTAATTAATTATGATTTCCTGAACCATTCCTTACAGGTAAAAGATGCTGGAAGATCAACTCTAATTTGTGGCTGCCTTCCCAGCAGTCTTTACTTCAGTATATGTGGGAGCCAGAAGTGCTCAAGTTTGATAACTCAAAAGACAGAACAATCTGTCAAGGGTGGGTTAGTTTATTTTTGTTCACAGGTGTTCATATGCATTCCCAAACAAAATGAGGGTGAAGAGAGAGGAAGTGTAGAAAAGATAATGGCTTTCAGATTTCCATAGCACCTTTTGCTTGGACCACTTTAGCATTTAGTGGTGGGGTTTCAGTTTCTAATACACAGAACAATCACCCAGGCTTTTCCCATAGCTAAAGCTTTCAGTGATGGAGTGAAGTCGAAGCACAATATATAATCAAGTGGTCAAGACTGATACATGGAGTAAAGCTGCGATTCAGTCTTGCCACCCAAAATTGTATGACCCAACTCTCCAATTTAAATAGACCTGTGAATAGATCTCCAGAGAATAAGTGATGCAAGAGGCAATGATGAATCAAGGGGAAGCAAACTTTCTTAGTTCTTGAGCTTAAACCAGTGCCCTGCCATGGGGAAAGCACCTGTCAGATGATTCTGGTCTTTCTTTCAGTTGAGAAATAGAAGTGAGGTTGTGATTGCTTGTCACCAAACTGCCCCAGGCTCTTTGGCAAAGGTAAAAAATGTTAGCTCGGGTGTCCTGGACCGCTTCCAAGTTGGAGAATTATATTTGGCCTGGGTGTGGATTGAATTCAGCTCTAAGCACTCAAACTCCTGGGTCACAACCTGCTACTTTGGGAGCTGCTTGTTTTCCTTTGCCCTCTCCCTTAAAGTAGTCTTAGGTAAAACATGAAATCTGCCTTCATTTATGTGTCTATGAAATAGATTTATGCAAGCTGCTTAGTTTATAGTGAAACACTTAGAATGAAAAAATATGCCACTTAAGTATTTAGAATTAATAGTACTTTTCTGTAACTCCAAATGTCTAGGATGCCCTTCACTTTTCACCCTGGTATGGTTTTGTTCTGCAACTGTTCAAATACGCTTCATTTCTTCCTCTTTATTTCAGAGATGGATGAAATATTTCTTCTGTGCTCTGAATATAGGGTATGATCTCAGAGTTCTCTGTGCCAGCAGAATCAGTCTGGAACTCAGCCAAAAGTTCTTCATGATTAAAGGTGCCATCTGAGCACACAATATTTTTTTAAAAGCCTTGCAAAATGGGGCCGGGCACGGTGGCTCACGCCTGTAATCCCAGCAGTTTGGGAGGCTGAGGTGGGCAGATCATGAGGTCAGGAGTTCGAGACCAGCCTGGCCAACATGGTGAAACTCTGTCTTTAGTAAAAATACAAAAATTAGCTGGGCGTGTTGGCAGGCGCTTGTAATCCCAGCTACTCGGGAGGCTGAGGCAGGACAATCGTTTGAACACGGGAGGCAGAGGTTGCAGTGAGCCGAGATCGCACCATTGCACTCCAGCCTGGGTGACAGGGCAAAACTCAGTCTCAACAACAAACAAAGAAAAAAGCCTTGCAAAATGGAAATGTACCTTTTTTTTTTTTTTTAAGGTCGCTAGCATTAGCACCAGAACTGACTTTAGCCTTTGGGTAGAGATTCTACTGGCCTCAATACCTTCTTTTTCTTCTCTCACCATCTTCCTTTGACCACTTGTCTTGCGATAAGGCCCAGTCCATGCAATTAAAGAAACTCGCTTAACAAATGTGACTCCCAGAAAGCACTACAAATTATCAGTTGCAGATTTTAGGGCCTCCCCAGACACAACAGATTTACAAGACACATGACTTGTAAGTAGAAGACATATCAAGTTTTGATGGAAAAGTTTGCCTCTACAATGTACAAAGAACAATGTTAGTGGATCTTCTGGAAAGATATCTCACCTGGAAATTGATAGTCATCTCTTGAGACATCTGTGTCTAAAATCGTGATTTTCCATTTTTTCCAAATGTTATTCGTCGTATTTGGCATTTGCAATTTTTTACTTCTCCTCATCTTTCTTAGCACTTGAATACCCATGATAGAGTTAATCATTTAACCCAAGGCACTGAGAAATTATGACATTATATGAATGAGTAGACTTCATTAAAGTGGCATTCCCCTAGATGCTGCTAAATTCCAGGGCTTTGGGGACAATGTTTGAGGCCTCACTTATACACTTCAGCATGTGATGTAGATCTGCTCTGTCTCACTATTCCCGCTTTGGGTCCTCCGTTAGGTTTAGGGGTCACAAAAAAAGCAAATCTCTCTAGCTTGACATCCTCCTCACTTTTGATGTCTGCCCTTCTAGTAACACAGGGCCAACTGGATGATATGTATGCCATTGCTGCAAACTTCCCCTCCAACAAGGCAACAGATTTCAGCTCAGTTCTCACCAGGGGAGAGAGCACAAATTAGATCCAAATGGCAGGAACAATAGTCCAGGCTGTTTCAGGAGGACAGGGCACAAACAGGGCAGGCAGCTGGTGAAGCTCTGTTACCTCATTTAATCTCCATAACCCTGGGGTGGAAGGCTGTATTTTTATTCTCATTTTACAGATGAGGAAATTGAGACCCAGAGCAATGAGGGGATTTGTTCAAAGTCATGCAGCCACTAGTAGCAGAGCCAGGATTAGAGCCCCATGTCCTGCCTACCAGTTCATTGCCTTTCCCACTGCACCACACAGCCTTCCTCTCCCATTCATTCACTTAGCAAATGTTTGTTGATGCTTCCAAACACTGAGGATACAAAAGTGAGGAAGACTGAGTCCCTACATTGAGTCTAGAATTCATAGAGGAGGGACCAACAAAGGAATAAATAAAGGCACGATAAGCGCTATAATCAAGAATTTGATAAAGTGTTGGGGGAGCCCCAAAGACAGTGATGATTTCTAACCATGTGCAGGTGAGTAGAAGCTTCCCGGAAGAGGTAACATTTGGCTGCCCCAAACTTGCATGCACCTGCTTTAAATGTGTGGTCCTTCTAAGTTTTTGCAATTCACATGATTAACTCTAAGCCTGAAAAAGCTTTGTTGAAAGCTGATTCCACTAAAAAGTGGCAAACTCCTACTTCTCTGCATCTGATCTTACACATTGTGCTCACACAGCCCCCTGTGCTGGCCTCTGCGCAGCCCTTGGCACACCATGTTCAAAGTGTTTGCTTCCAGGTCTCTCTCTCTCTCCTATCACTCTTTAGAGTTCCTCATGTTGGACAACAGTGGTTCCTCATGGTCCTTTAACCATCAATGCCCAGCCCAAGGCCTGACACACAGTAGGTAGCCAATGAATATTCCTCAAGCGAATAAGCAAAAGTGCAAGTAAACTCTCCAAGAAGGCCCTGGGGAGTCTAAGTTCAAAATATCCTAGTAATCCTTTCTGTAGGTCTTCAGCTGACTTCCGTTTATTTAAAAGGACAAAAAGAAAACCAAAAACTTGTACAGTTTTTTGGCTACAGGAACCAAGAGGGGCAGACAATGACCTTTCCCTCCCGCTGGCTTCCCCTAGGGTCTTCACCACAGACACTGAGTTCCGCTGCCCTTTTATTTTATCAGCTGTGAATTGTTTGCAAAATTCCAAACAGTTTGTAGGAAATTCAGGAAAATGCATCAGCTAGAAGAGAAACTGGTTTCATTTTCCAGCTCAGCTTTTTTCTGAAATATAACACCATATAGGGCTTTAAAGCATGCTCACTTCCTGTGGTCATTATTTCAATACTTTTGAGCAACTTGTAGTTTATGCCTTCTTTCTGGAATGTCCAATAATTGCCCCGTAATTCCACAGGTCTCAAATCTAAAAACTATTTTTACATTTCATTGTTAGAGGACAGTATCAATCCAGTTCCCGTATTGGACAATTTTGGTTTAAAAAGATAAAAAGACCAGGCATGGTGGCTCAAGCTCATAATCCTAACACTTTGGGAGGCTGAGGCAGGAGGATCGCTTGAGCTCAGGCGTTCAAGATCAGCCTGAACAACAGCTGGCGATCCCCATCTCTACAAAAAAATTTAAAAATCAGCTAGGTATGGTGGTGTGCTCCTGTAGTCCCAGCTATTTGGGAGGCTGAGGCCAGAGGATCGCTTTAGCCCGGGAAGTCAAGGCTGCAATGAGCCAAGATTGCGCCACTGCTCCCAGCCTGGGCACAGAGCGAGACCTTGTCTCAAAAACAAAGTCCTGCAGCCTCCCCAAACACTTCTGCAGGGGCATCATTCTTGAAATCTGGGAAAATGATGTGACTTCTAGGGTTTAAAGATCACCACTTGGGTAAGAAAGTACAAACATGGAATGTAGAAGGCATGAACATGATCGTTTGTGTCCTCAGCTTTGAGCATTTGATTGAAAATGATACAATTACAGTGATTTTCTTCCAGGGGTAGAGGCTACCTTCAGCTCTGCTCATCTTACACTTCTTGGAAAGGAGACATTCAGTGAAGATCACTACTATTCTCCAAACTTCATTCGGGACCTTATTTCTCCCCTTTTGATGTCAGTGTGTGAAATTCTAAATTATGTCATGAGATATATGTTCAAAAGCAATATATTTTCAAATAAACAAAAAATATAATTGGTCATCACATATACCAAATATGCAATATGATTATTGTGCCTAAAGTAGATTAATTAGATGTTAATGGTAAACCGGAAGAACAGCTCAAAATGACAAGGTCTTTCAGTTTAATTCAACTGAGTCCGCCCCATGGGTCAGATCTTTTGCTGAGTACTCAGTAAGACACTATTTCTGCCTTTATGAACCCGCCATCTACTAAGGGAGACTTATGAGAACAGTTTTGCTGACCCATGTGCTTCTTTTTTTTTTTTTTTTTTTGAGATGGAGTTTCACTCCTGCTGCCCAGGCTGGAGTGCAATGGCATGATCTTGGCTCACTGGAACCTCTGCCTCCCTGGTTCATGCAATTCTCCTGCCTCAGCCTCTTGAGAAGCTAGGATTACAGGTGCCCACCACCACCCCCGGCTGATTTTTTTCTATTTTTAGTAGAGACGGGGTTTCACCATGTTGGCCAGGCTGCTCTTAAACTCCTGACCTCAGGGGATTCACCCACCTCGGCCTACCAAATTGCTGGGATTACAAGCATATGCCACTGTGTCCAGCCTTACCCATGTGCTTCTAAACTGACTAACTCTCCCTGAGACTGTAAGATCAGGACAAGAGAGTATCTATCCTGCTTGTCTTTCCTCTTCAACAGCCTTACACTCTTTCTCAGCTTCTTCCTGGCATCCTCAACTGCTGAGTATTAACCTCACAGTCCTCAGTGATTCGGTTCTTGCAGCATTGACTTCTGACTTTGTTCCCTAAATACAACTCACACATACCACTTGGATCATATCCTCTTTTCCAAGACGATGGAGGAATCTAGCTCAGTATCCTACCCTGACACAGGGGCATGTGGTTAGTGTTTCTGCTGAGTTTCCCAGGACCCTGCAAACAAGAACCAGACAAATCGGTCATACCTATGAACTACTTCCCATCTGAAATTTTTTTGAGGGGTGAGAGGAACGGTGTCTCACTCTGTCACCCAAGCTGGAATGCACTGGTGTGATCATGGCCCACTGCAGCCCTGACTTCCTGGGTTCAAGCAATCCTCCTGCCTCAGAATCCTGAGTAGCTGGGACCACAGGTGCATACCACCCTACCTGGCTAATTTTTTGCTTCTATTTTTTGTAGAGACAGGGTCTACCTATGTTGCCCAGGCTGGTCTGAAACTCCTGGCCTCAAGCTATCCTCCTGCCTCAGCCTCCCATGTGCTGGGATTACAAGCATGAGCCACCACACCCTGTCCCCTCTCTGAAATCTTAACTCTAATAGATGACTCTCTTTGACCTACCCCAACCCCCACCATTTTTTTTTCCTGGCCAAGCACAGACATGGGGAAAAAATTACCACTAATACTACTTTAATGAGCTGAATAGTGATACCGAAAAAAGATATATCCAACTCCTAAGCTCTGGAAGCTCTGAATGTGACCTTATTTGGAAGAGGGTCTTTGCAGATATAATTAAATTAAAGATCTTGAGATAAGATCATCCTAGATTTAAGGTGGATCCTAGATCTAATGATCAGTGTATCCTTAAAAACAGAGGGAGATCGGAGACATAGACATAAATGAGAAGGCAATGTGAAGACAGCAATAGAGATTGGAGTGATATATGTATAAGGCAAGGAACACTAAGAATTGCTTGCAGCCACCAGAAACTAAGAGAAAAACATGGAGTGGATTCTCCTTCAGAACCTCAGAAGAAACCAACCCTGTCAACAGCTTGTTTTGGACTTCTGGCCTCCAAAATTGTGAGAGAATAAACTTGTTTGTTTGTTTTGAGAGAGTCTTGCTCTGTCACTCAGGCTGGAATGCAGTGGCATGTTCACAGCTTACTGGAGCCTTGAACTCCCAGGCTCAAGCAGTCCTCCCACCTCAGCCTCCTGAATAACTGGAACCACAGGTGTGCACCACCGCACCTGGCTAATTTTTTCCTTTTTTGTAGAGATGAGGTCTCACTGCTTCCCAGGCTGGTCTTGAACTCCTGTGCTCAAGGGGTGGTCCCACCTTGGCCTCCCAAAGTGCCAGGATTACAGGCATGAGCCACTGCACCTGAAAGATTTCTGTTGTTTTAAGCTACCCAGTTTGGGGTAATTCATTATGGCAGCGCTAGGAAATGATACAACCACTATAATCTAATTTTTTTCAAACATATTTTATTTTATTTTATTTTATTTTATTTTATTTATTTTTGAGACAGAGTCTCACTCTGTCGCCCAAGCTGGAGTACAGTGGCATGATCTCAGCTCACTGCAACCTTCCGCCTCCCGGGTTCAAGCGATTCTCTGCCTCAGTCTCCCGAGTAGCTGAGATTACAGGCGCCCGCCACCACGCCCAGCTAATTTTTGTATTTTTAGTAAAGACTGGTTTTCACCATCTTGGCTAGGCTGGTCTTGAACTCCTGACCTCAGGTGATCTGCCCGCTTTGGCCTCCCAAAGTGCTGGTATTATAGGCGTGAGCCACCATGCCCAGCCTTCAGGCACATTTTAAAATCAAGATGTAGAGATGATATAATTTTAGAATAAAAGATCATCTTTCCCAATAAATGACTGTAAGTCACATTAAATATAGTGCTCAGACCTATGAAACTTCGTCATAGACTAGCTCTAGCCTAGAAATCTGAAACCTAATCCCAACGTGAATCTTTTTAACCATTTTCTCCCAGTGTCATCAACTGTCTCTCTCCTGTCTTTCCAAAAGAGTCAGCCAGTCAAAGCCAAATCCCAGACCAAAAGAACAGTCTACTTTTGCTCTTATGCCCAGGCAGTTGGGCTTAGGTAAAGAAAAACCAAGTTTACCAACTTAACT
Source organism: Colobus angolensis palliatus (assembly GCF_000951035.1). NCBI lineage: Eukaryota > Metazoa > Chordata > Mammalia > Primates > Cercopithecidae > Colobus > Colobus angolensis. The sequence goes on from NW_012111586.1 coordinate 4,439,931, forward strand.
CTGGGCTGGTCTCTGGTCATAATTGAGATTCCTTTGGCTCATCCTGTATCTGCTTATTCTGATATCCCAAACCTTCACTACTCACCTCAAGTGACTACCTTCCACTGTCAGATAAGTAAATGTGACCTCACCTTTTACTTAACAGACACCAACAGACATAATACTCCCTTTCTTTCATTCATCCCTTCAAAAGCCTATAAAGCTGTACCCATTCTTGTTTCCTTACCTTCCATTCTGAAGAAGCATGTCTTTCCTGGAGTTGAAAGCTAATCACTGGATAAGACTTCTGGATGGCACCCTCTTCAGCTTCCTAAAACCAGTCCTAGCTCCTCTCCTGTCTATCCAAATGCCTACTGGATGCCACACAAATGCTTCAAAATCATCATATCTGAGCTAGTTCCTTTTCTAGTTAGGTGACAGGGCCAGATGAAAATATAGGCCAGACAGGAAGAAAGCATGTACAAAGCCCCAGAGGAGATCACATGGCTCTTTGAGGACATTGAAAGTAATTGCAGGCTGGCCTAATGTTAAAGGAGGTAAAGGATGATGAGGATGAAGCTACAGTGTAAGCATAAAGAGGCCTGTAAGTCAAGATAGGAATGTGTACTTTATGCTCAAGCAATGGGGGGAGTTTAAGAGTTTTAAGCCGAGGAGTGTTGTGATCAGATTTGCATTGGAGAATCATCAGACTGCAAAATGGATTGAAGGGGCAAACTTTGAAGACTTGGAAAACATTGTTGCAACAATGTGGGCAAATGATCAAGAGTCCTGTGTGGATTTGCGTAGATGCGAGAGATGCTTAGGAGGTAGACAAGGCACACTTGATGAGTGGTTAGGTCACCAGCATGTCCCCACCCTAAAGAACAGTCCACTCAATAATGAAATTACAGCCTGTCTTGTGGAGAATCTCTCCCTTCATTGGTAGTATTTTTCTTCTTTGCTTCTGCATGTGATTTATTCATTTCCAGGACCTCACTGGGTAGATCAGCTAGTTCTAAGAGCACTGCTAATAGGTTAAGGCCTAAGGGTGTGAGTGGATCAATGACCCAACCTGGTCAGTCAGTTGCTCCATTGTAGTACATACTTTTTCTGTGTTTTTTTTAAATTGATACACAATACTTTACATATTTATGGGGTACATGTGATTTTTTTTTTACATATATAAAATGTGAGATGATCAAGTCAGGGTATTTGGTGTATCCATCACGTTGAGTGTTTTCTTGGTTTTGTTTGTTTGCTTTTGAGACAGAGTCTCACTGTGTCACCCAGGCTGGAGTGCAGTGGTGTAATCACAGCTCACTGCAGCCTCGACCTGGACCTCGTAAGCTCAAGTGATCCCCCTACCTCTGCCCTCCCCACCACCAACCCCACCCTTCAGTGCCAGTAGCTGGGACTATAGGCATATGCCACCATGCCCAGCTAACTAAGAAAAAAATTTTTTTTTGTAGAGACAGGGTCTTACTATGTTGCCCAGGCCAGTAACAAATTCCTGGACTTAAGCAATCCTCCTGCTTCAGCCTCCCAAAGTTCTGAGATTATGGATGTGAGCTGCTGTGCCTGACCACCTTGAGTATTCATCATTTTTATGTGTTGGGAACATTTCAAGTCTTCTCTTCTAGCTACTTTGAAATACATAATACTTGTATCTCTACTCTGCTATTGAACATTAGAACTTATAGTTTCTATCTCACTGTTAACCAACTTCCCTTCATCCCCTCTTCCCACCCACACTCCCTTTCCCAGTCTCTGCTATCTATCATTGTAGTGGATACTTTTTAGTACCTCTGGCCAGTTCACCATGATGTCCCCCTTCTCAATTTGTACATGACTGTGTCCCTGGCCATAGTTGATAGGGCTCAGGCTGAATTGATTAGAGTTTATTTCACAAATATTTGGAAATAGTACCCAAAACAAGATCTAGGCTCTTCAGGGGTTTGGACCTATAACATGGAATCAATCTCTGGAGCTATTATGGCCATATTCACCCTGAAGGCTGAGTTGC
>NW_012111586.1:4442362-4442770 GCF_000951035.1 Colobus angolensis palliatus
CTTGAGCCACCGCGCCCGGCCGAGTATAGAGCTTCTTAAGGCCCAGCTTGGTTCCTATACTAAGGTCAGGCCTATGCCTAACATTTGCAGGACCCAGAGCAAGAATATAAATGGAGGGCCATATACCATACGTCAAAATACTTGAAAGTTACAAATCAGGTCAACCACTAAATAAAAAATACTCAATCCTCGGCCGGGTGTGGTGGCTCATGCCTGTAATCCCAGCACTTTGGGAGGCCAAGGTGGGCGGATCATAAGGTCAAGAGATTGAGACCATTCTGGCCAACATGGTGAAACTCCATCTCTACTAAGAATACAAAAATTAGCTGGGCATGGTAGCATGCACCTGTAGTCCCAGCTACTTGGGAGGCTGAGGCAGGAGAATCACTTGAACCTGGGAGGTGGAGG
>NW_012111586.1:4443156-4460526 GCF_000951035.1 Colobus angolensis palliatus
GAGCCGAGATCGCGCCACTGCACTCCAGCCTGGGCAACAAAAACGAAACTCCATCTCAAAAAAAAAGAAGAAGAAGAAGTCTGGGTTGAAATTTAGAATTCACAGATCCTTAGAGTTCTGACAAAACGTTGGCGAGATGGAAGGGAGAGAACTGACCCCTTTCTCTTCCTACCCTTGGCTCTATCCTGCACTGTGAGACTGTCAAGGGAGTCTTTGTATACATGTCCAAGCTCCTTCCATCCATCCCTGTCTTAGTCCATTTTGTGTTGCTATAACAGAATACCTGAGGATGGATTTTTTTTTTTTTTTTTTTTTCTGAGACAGAGTCTCGCTCTTTCGCCCAGGCTGGAGTGCAGTGGTGTGATCTCGGCTCACTGCAAGCTCCGCCTCCCGGGTCCATGCTATTCTCCTGCCTCAGCCTCCTGAGTAGCTGGGACTACAGGTGCCCACCACCACGCCAGGCTAATTTTTTTTGTATTTTTAGTAGAGACGGGGTTTCACTGTGTTAGCCAGGATGGTTTCGATCTCCTGACCTCGTGATCCACCCTCCTCGGCCTCCCAAAGTGCTGGGATTATAGGCGTGAGCCACTGCGCCCAGCCAAGGCTAGATAATTTAAATATACATATATATTTATTTTGACTCATGATTCTGTTGGTTGGAAAAGTCCAAAATTGGGCAGCCACATCTGGTGAGAGCCTCACGCTGCTTCCATTCATGGTGCAGAGTGGAAGGGGAGCTGGCATGTTCAGAGAGCATATGGTGAGAGGATGCAAGAGAAAGAAACCAAGGAAACAAGGCTCTTTTAACTCATCTATTCCCGTGAGATCAAGACCTCACTCACCCCTACAGGAGGGCATTAATATATTTGTGACCCATCCTCCTCCATGACCCAAACACCTCCCACTAGTCCCTACCTCCCAACACTGTCATGTTGGGGATCAATTTTCAACATGAGTTTTGATGGGAATAAACCACATACAAACCATAGCAATCTCCTTACAAATAGCTGTCTGTTGACCACCTCTTGGGTCTAAAGGTGCTGATACTGACAATGCTGTCCTTAGGAGAACAGATCCAGAGAAAAAGCCCATGCGGTTCCTAGAAACAGGCTAAAGTCCATTTGGGCAGAGAATTCCAGGACTCAGGATATTAATCATAGTTGAGAAGAGGGAGGGGAGATAAGTGGAATACTTATCTGGGTGGAGAAGCACCCTTGGCTATATGGATTTCTCATCCTATGAAGAGAGGTAGGTTCAGAGAAGAGCCAAAGCAGGGCCCTCTAGACATGGGACCCAGGGCAGGAGCCCCTCTTTTTCATGTCTAATGGGGCTGCTTATATAAATGTATTATTTATTTAAGAAGACTCCAACTACATTCTGTTACTTGCAGCCCAAGAGTCCTAAGTTCCCTTTACCCTCTGAACCACTGTCCAGTTTTCTCTCTGCTCCTCAAAGATTCTAGAGTAGTACCTGGGAGAGGGCTTCCTCGTGAACTCTAATACTGACCAAATGCGACAGAAGCAGGGATGCAGCTTTTTTCATGGATTCTGCTATCAGTGGTAAATTATTTTGGTCAATCACTGTGACTTTCCTCACCCACTTTCAGTCTATACATTATACCTTCAATTAGAGATTTTGAACTTAATAGGCAGCCCCAAACTCTAAAAATCGCACTTTATTTTATTCTTGCATCTTCTGGCAACATACTCAATATCATATCAGAGTTTATGGGCCCTGCCTCCCATCTGATTTGGAAGTCCTCCAAAATGGGAATGGTGTTCAGATGCTAGGCAGCCAGAAATGTCAAATGTTCTCTACAACCTCATCAATCAGGTCTTGAAGCTATCTCCCTTGGAGGAGGCTCCAGGCTCCAGCTCTCTCCCTTGGGAAGCCTTGAGTATTTTAGGGACAGCCCCCCTCCCCTCCAACTCTTCACACACACACACACACACACACACACACACACACACACGGCTTTGGCCCTGCCCATCTCTCCTCTCTCCAATTCTATACTCATGGTTAGGGTAGTAATGATCTGCCATGGACCACACAGTTAAATGCCACCATGAGCATGATATTCAAGACAGACAGGAGCTTCCTGCTAGACCTGCCTCACAGCCTCACTCTGAGTGGCCTGAGTATACTAGCGAAGAGAAAATATCTGCACCCTCACAGACCTATAGTGGCCTCTACTAGAAGCAACCAGCCTAGCACTGGGAAACAAATGGGCAGGGGCTGGAGGGAGGGTAATCTGGCACCTGACACTCCTGCTTTCTCAGAACTTACCTGTGATTTCCTACTTTTGAAGCAGGAACTCTGTTTTCTACTTTATTTTATTTTATTTTATTTTATTGATTTTTTGAGATGGAATCTCACTCTGTCGTCCAGGCTCTGGAGTGCAGTGACGTGATCTCGGCTCACTACAACCCCCTGCTCCGACGTTCAAGCGATTCTCCTGCCTCAGCCTGTAGTTGGGACTACAGGTGCCTGCCACAAGGCCCAGCTAATTTTTGTATTTTTAGTAGAGACGGGGTTTCACCATGTTGGCCAGTCTGGTCTTGAACTCCTGACCTCAAGTGATCCACCCACCTCAGCTTCCCAAAGTGCTGCGATTATAGGCGTGAGCCACCATGCCAGTCCAGAAACTCTGTTTTTTGTTTTTTGGTTTTTTTTGAGATGGAGTCTCACTCTGTCACCCAGGCTGGAATGCAATGGCGTGATCTTGGCTCACTGCAACCTCTGCCTCCGGGGTTCACACCATTCTCCTGCCTCAGCCTCGTAGCTGGGACTACAGGCATCTGCCACCACGCCAGGCTAATTTTTTGTATTTTTAGTAGAGACAGGGTTTCACCATGTTCGCCAGGATGGTCTCGATCTCCTGACCTCGTGGTCCGCCCTCCTCAGCCTCCCAAAGTGCTGCGATTACAGGCGTGAGCCACGGTGCCCGGCCAGAACTCTGTTTTTTAAAATAGTGTCGCACCTCACTATCAGACAAATTTGTGCTAACGGAAACAAGAGACTTTCACTCTTCTTCACTTTCTTTTTTTTGAGACCAAGTCTCACTCAGTTGCCCAGGCTGGAGTGCAGTGGCGCGATCTCCACTCACTGCAAGCTCCGCCCCCCGGGTTCATGCTATTCTCCTGCCTCAGCCTCCCATCATTTAACTTATGCTACTCACCCGAAGCCCATTATACTAAGTCCCATTCTTGGAGAGAGAAAACTACTCCTGGTTTGGTCCTTCCATGGCAACTTCTCTTTCTACTTTTTGAATTTTGGGGAATCCCCCAAATTAAAACTTTAAGTTAGAGATCTCAGAGTGGAAGCAGAGAAAATGGGAATTATTGGCTCTTCCCTCCCTTTATTTTGCTGTGGCTTCCACATCTGGATAAGGATGAAATATCTAGATACTCTATTCCTGCATGCTTCTGGTAAACACTTTTTTTTTTTTTTTTTTTTTTAAATTGAGACAGAGTTTTGCTCTTTGTTGCCCAGGCTTCACTGCAACCTCCGCCTCCCGGGTTCAAGCGATTCTCCTGCCTCAGCCTCAGGAGTAACTGGGATTACAGGCATTCGCCACCACGCCCAGCTAACTTTTTTTGTATTTTTAGTCGAGTCGAGGTTTCACTATGTGGGTCAGGCTGGTCTCGAACTCCTGACCTCAGGTGATCCACCCACCTCGGCCTCCCAAAGTGCTAAGGTTACAGGCATGAGCAACTGTGCTCAGCCGCTGGTAAACACTTTTTAAAGAGTCTAGACTTGATCCCCACCAATGTACCTACCTCTCCTGAACATTGCCAACATATACACACATATTTTTCATCTTTTCCCTCATCTCCACAAGTCCTGTAGGAAACTCAAGCCTGACAATTGGTCCCAAAGCCACATCTGATCCATTCCATTTTTGTGATGGGAGGTGGCTTGGTGCTTGCTACTTGTGAATTTGTCATTAAGCACTCTTGAGAGTTGGTGTTTTTATGGCTGCCCTCTTTCTAGGATTATTCCTCCACAAGAAAAAGATGGGATCTTTGCCTGGCAGAGGCCTCCTCTTGTGCAGGTTGAAGACGGCTCAACCCCAGCCAGGCACAGTGGTTCACACCTGTAATCCCAATACTTTGAGACGCCAAGGTGGGAGGGTCACTTGGGCCAGGAGTTTGAGACCAGCCTGCGCAACATAATGAGACTCCATTTCTACAAATAATAATAATAAAGACAGCTCAAGCTCCAGGCCCATTCCTGGTCTCTTGTTCCCTGGTGCTCTTCAACTTTAGGAATGCTATAGCTGGGATTTCTTCTTGGCCAGGAGCCTTCTCATTCCCAACTTCTCCAGTGTTCTGCCTTTTAGGGGCTCAGAGGTGTCCATGGTTATACCTCTTTCCCTCAAACCTAAAGGACCTTCATCTGTCCCATGAAGTCCACATGTGTAGTAGTCATTGGAGTCCTTGCTGGGTATCCACAATCACCTCAGTTGATTGAGTTTTCTCCACTCCATAGCTTGAGCTGCCTCTCCTCCTCCATTTTTCATGTTAGTTTCAAAAAGTAGAAGAATCTAAAAGACCACCTTGGGTTTGGCAGCTGGAATTTTCCCCAAAGTCTTATCCTGGAACAGACCTAAAACTCACCTATTATACAGGAAACCTGATTCGTGCTGTTCGAATCTCTAGCTCCTGTTTCCTCTGCCTTTTGTAAGAGTTTCTTCAGTCCTGGTTCAGAAGTATCTTTTCTCTCACCCTCTGATACAACAGAGAAAAATTCAGAACAAACCCTCCTCACTGCTAGCTTTGTCAGAGCATTCAACGCTTAGCCAACTAATATTGAGGCTTGAAAATTCCCCTTGCCGGACTAAGAGGTTCTGCTATCACTTGTCCATATCTGGTATCTACCACCCACAGCATCTCAGTAGAGCACCCCTGCCAAGAGCACTATTTCCCCATGCTAGGGGTGACCTTTCCTAAAAATATCGTCAACTTTCAGATCCTCATAAGTCTGTAGATTAACTAAATAGCCTTTCCTTCATCTCTCCCCCAATAACTAGGCCAATGATTCTGGTGGTTGTTGGGTTGTTTTCTTTTCTTTTTTTTTTTTTTTGTTTGTTGAGACGGAGTCTCACTCTGTCGCCCAGGCTGGAGTGCAGTGGCCGGATCTCAGCTCACTGCAAGCTCCGCCTCCCGGGTTTACGCCATTCTCTTGCCTCAGCCTCCCAAGTAGCTGGGACTACAGGCGCCGCCACCTCGCCCGGCTAGTTTTTTGTTTTTTTTTTTTTTAGTAGAGACGGGGTTTCACTGTGTTAGCCAGGATGGTCTCAATCTCCTGACCTCGTGATCCACCCGTCTCGGCCTTCCAAAGTGCTGGGATTACAGGCTTGAGCCACCGCACCCGGCCGGGTTGTTTTCTTATGGAGCTTTGTCTAACCATATCTAACACAACAACTCCATTCCCTGGTATCTCCCTTGGATTGTAGGCTGATTAACATCTTTAGCAAACTTTAGTAAAGTTGTGTTGTCCCCCCTCCTGAAGACCTTGCTGGGCTCTCTTTATTTGTTCAGGAACTTAATAGAATTTGCACAGTCTTTTCAATTTTTATGTGGTTTTCTTTTTCACAGTTATTTTGAATCGCGCAATTCTTAGAGGCTTCTGTAAGTCTACATCTACCTCCACGTGCAAATTTTCTAATGTTATCTTCATCCTTGCCCTAAATATCAATTAGCTTTATTTTTAGAGGTAATGATGAGTCCATGGCATGGATATAAACTTCAATAAGATTCAAAATAATTCAAAATATAATCCATCTATCCTCAGCCTCATTTGCTTGTAACTACCAAATTAGATATTATTTAATAACTGTTTTTACCCAACTTACTCTAGGATAAGCACCCGCTTTCCTACTTGTAGGAATTAGCCCTACCTCAAAGTGTCCTTCAGTCATTTTAAATAGTTTCTCCAGGGCCTCTTGAGTTGAGAGTAAGTTCTTGAATGGCTGGTCACCTTGCCAGCATACTACTTGTTCAGCTTCTATGGCAGATGGCTCCAGGAGCTTGCTGCATCTCCAATAGTGACCACAAGCAGCAACCTATTTTGGCTTCCAGCAGAGACAATGTTTCCTGTCCTGGCTGCTGCCACCTCTGCTGGTGGGGCCGGAATCTGCCTCCTTGAGGCTGGTGTGACTTGTAACTCCTGTCGTGATACTACCTGACTTCCTCCTCTCTTTCCCATTGTGTTTCCCAAGATCTGGGCAATACAGACTTTTTCATCTTGTTAGAATTGGATGTGGGAGTTGAGGAGAAAGGAAGAATGAAGCATGTCTGTACTCCCCCCAACTCACTTCTCACAGAGGGTGTACTATGACCATTCACAATTATTTGCCACATGTCTGTCTTTCCCTCTAAACCACAAACTCCTTATTTACCACACAGTGCATGACTTAGACTCCTAGTCAGTGCTGCTTAACTAGTGGAAAACTATGATAGACGTATAAAGTACCATGAGGCAATAAAGAAACTCAGAAATAAGCAGGTAGTTCAGGTTGGGTAGGAAGCTTTAAACATAGGCCCTGTTAAAACTCGAGGAAATTATATTGCTGAAAGGAAGAAGGAGACAGTGGTTACAGCCACGCATTCCAGCTTGAGACCTATGCAAAACTCACAAATATAAAAAAGAACAGCTTGTTTGGAGAACAGAAAACTTCAGAATCCTCTTGAGCATGGTGGTGCACGCCTGTAATCCCAGCACTTTGGGAGGCTGAAGCGGGCAGATTGCTTGAGTCCAGTAGTTCGAGACCAGCCCTGGCAACATAGTGAGACTCCGACTCCACAAAAAAAAATGAAAAAATTAACCAGACGTGGTGGCACACACCTGTAGTGCTAGCTACTTGGGAGGCTGAGGTGGGAGGATAGCTTGAGTCTGGGAGGTTAAGGCTGCAGTGAGCCATAGTCATGCCACTGCACTCCAGCCTGGGTGACAGAGTAACACCTGTCTCAAAAGAAAAGTTAAGTTCAGAATCCTAGGAAGTAAAGTGTGAGAGACAGAACTGAGGGAATGAGGAATAGAGATAAGTGGAGGCCTCATTATGAAACTCCCCTGTCTCTTACCTCATCTCCTTTTAACCCTCACCCTCCCAACACACAACCACTCATTCACATCTGCTTCAACCTTTTATCTGTCAGGATCTGATAGGCCTCAGGTTCTTTATAGGTACCTGCTCTCCCTTTACCTAGAATGTTCTTTCCCCCAGATCTTCACTGTAACTGTCTTCTTCTCTTCATTCAGGTCTCAGCTCAAATTTCACCTCCTCAAAATGGCCTTCCCTTACAGTGCTAGCCAAAGAAGCCCTCTCCACATCAACTTTTATTCCTATTTTAATGTCTTACTAGGATGTATCACAATCTAAAACAACTTTACTTATGTTTTTTGTTCAATGCCTATAACTTCATCTAGAAAATAAATTCTGCCCAGGCAACGGTGACTCATACCTGAAATCCTTGCACTTTGGGAGGCCAAGGTAGGAGAATCGTTTGAACCCAGGAGTTAGAGACCAGCCCAGGTAACATGGCGAAACCCCATCTCTAAAAAAAATACAAAAAATTAGCTGTGGGTGGTCCCAACTACTCAAGAAGCCGAGGTAGGAGAATCATTTGAGCCCAGGCATTCAAGGCTACAGTGAGCCATGATCATCATACTATGCACTCCAGCCTGGATGACAGAGGAGACCGTGTCTCAAAAACAAACAAACAAAACAAAACAACAACAAAAAAAAAACAGGAAATTCTGCGGAGTCAGATATATGGTTTACATCTCTGTATAGCCAGTGCCTAGAATACTGCTGCACACGTTTTGTTTCCTTTTTCTTCTCTTTTTTTGTTTTTTTTGAGACAAGGTCTCGCTCTGTCACCCAGGCTGGAATGCAGTGGTACAATCTCAGCTCAATGCAGCCTCAACCTACCAAAGCTCAAGTGATCCTTCCACCTCAGCCCCCTGAGTAGCTGTGACTACAGGTGCGTGCCACCACGACCAGCTAATTTTTATATTTTTTGTTTGTTTGTTTTTGTAGAGATGGGGTTTTGTCAAGTTGTCCAGGCTGGTCTTAAACTCCTTGGCTCAAGCTGTCTGCCCACCTTGGCCTCCCAAAGTGCTGAGATTACAGGTGTGAGCCACCATGCCTAGCCTAATTTTTTTAAAAAAAATTTAATTGTTATGGGTACATCTACATTTTTTAATGATGGGGAAAAAAATTTCAAGAAGCATAATATCTTGTGAAAATTATATAAATTCAAATTTCAATATCCATAAATAAAGTCATGCTCATTCATTTATGTATTGTCTGTGGAGGCCTGGCAGATCCGAGTATTTATAACAGAAATTATATGTCCATAAGGCCTAAAATATTTACTATCTGGCTCTTTACAGTAAAAGTGTGTTGACCCCTGGTTTAGGCCCATAGTAATGTACATGAGAAAGAGTAAAATTAACTTATATAAATTGTAAAAAGTGTATCTTAAAATGTGAAACTGGCCGGGCGCGGTGGCTCAAGCCTGTAATCCCAGCACTTTGGGAGGCCGAGACGGGTGGATCACGAGGTCAGGAGATCAAGACCATCCTGGCTAACACAGTGAAACCCCGTCTCTACTAAAAAATACAAAAAACTAGCCGGGCGAGGTGGCGGGCACCTGTAGTCCCAGCTACTCAGGTGGCTGAGGCAGGAGAATGGCATAAACCCAGGAGGCGGAGCTTGCAGTGAGCTGAGATCCGGCCACTGCACTCCAGCCTGGGCCACAGAGCGAGACTCCGTCTCAAAAAAAAAAAAAAAAAAAAGTGAAACTATAGATACCTCCACTGAGTTATTATGGGCTGTGCTGGCATACACATTTCTACAAATGTGCATGCTCTTCCTGGTATTTCTCATAGAACATAGAGAGTGAATAATAGGATTCATTGCTGGCTGGGTTTTGATGCAAAAATTTCCCGTTTAAAAAAAAATTGTCACTTTTTCCTTTTACCTAGTTGAACTCCTGAGAGCAAGATGGGTCACCAGCAGTTGTACTGGAGCCACCCACGGAAATTCGGCCAGAGATCTCGCTCTTGTCGTGTCTGTTCAAACTGGCATGGTCTGATCCAGAAATATGGCCTCAATATGTGCCGCCAGTGTTTCCGTCAGTACGCGAAGGATATCGGCTTCATTAAGTTGGACTAAATGATCTTCCTTCCAAAGATTATCCAGGGCACCTACTCAATGAAAAACCATGATAGCTCTTTGTACATAAAATAAGTATTTGGAAAAAAAAAAAAATTGTCAGCCTGGCCAACATGGCGAAACCTCGTCTCTACAAAAAATACAAAAATTAGCCAAGCATGGTAGTGCACACCTGTAATCCCAGCTACTCCCAGAGGCAGACAGGAGAATTGTTTGAACCCTGGAGTCTGAGGTTGCAGTGAGCCGAGATGGGGCCACTGTACTCCAGCCTGGGCAACAGAGTGAGACTCTGTCTCAAAAAAAAAAGATATGTGACATTTCTAACCCTGAAGAATCTCATTCTGTCTCCTGGACACAGAGACAGTTCTCCAGAGATGACATCTGTGGTGAAGCAGCTAATACCCTATACACTTGTTATCAGATCAGTAACAGAGCCTGAGTGGGTATCTCTGAGCCGTGACTGCTCCTGGACTGAATGGGGCATTTATCACACTGTTGTGGACAAACCAGCTGACCATCATGCACACAGGCCCAAGTGCCTGTCAATTAGCTTCTGTCCATTAGCTGTCCAAACACACACTCTGGCCCTGGTACTGCAGTCACGTTATCAGTCCCCTCCAGACCCTGGAAGCATGATCGGCCATGAGTTTCCTGTCTCCTACCATCCCTCAACTCCACTTGGACAACTGTCAGTTAATTAGCTAATGTGAACAAAAACACTTGAAGCTAAAAAATGCACAGCTGGGCTATTATGATCATTGTCTCCTGCTCCTCAACCCCCTGCAATTTCTTCCACTCCAAAGTCTGCCCACAGGACTCCTTCTATCTGTCAATAGGAAAATTACATAGGAAGTGACAGAACAGTCACCCATGTTCAAGGTCAAAGCCTCTCAATCCTCCTGATGTTGCTGCTATGGATTCAGGCAACTAGAATCATAAATCCCAGGGCCTGAGGTTTGGATTGGTTTTCCTATTTACTTATTTTGAGGCAAGGTCTGGCTGTATCACCCAGGCTGGAGTGCAGTGGTGTGATCTCAGCTCACTGCAACTTCTGCCTCCTGGGCTCAAGCCATCCTTCCACCTCAGCCTCCCAAGTAGCTGGGACTACAGGCACATGCCAGCACATCCAGCTGTTTTTCATATTTTTTGGAGAGACAGCGTTTCGCCATGTTGCCCGGGGTGGTCTCGAACTCAGAAGCTCAAGCTCTTTGCCCACCTTGGCCCCCCAAATTGCTGGGATTATAAGACATAAGCCACTGCGCCTGACCATGGGCTGACTTTCCTCTTTAAAACGAACTAGGGGCTCAGCAGATCCAGACTTCCCCAAATTACTGAACTTGGGATGATTTCTTCAGCCGGATGGACCATTTAGAAAGTCAGAACAGCCTTTTGGAATGACTATGTGGAAATCATAGCCTTATTCACTTTAAACCTTATATTCCCAGGGCCAGTTTCCCAGGGCCCAAACTCTCCAGCTCTCAATTCAAACTCCTCTCACTGCAGTGGAAGAGGAGAGTTTAGAGTCAGCAAGGACTCCAAGAGAAATCCCTGTTCAGAAAGTTGGTCCCTGAAGGACGGGGTGACGGCCACAGTGCCCAAAGGTGCTGAAGCTTTGTGCAGTTATCAGATGCCAAAACAAGAAGGTGCCCAGGGCAGACACATGTTAGTCCTCTCTATCTTCCCTTCTGAAAGGTATTTCATAATACTTCTATGGAGGGGACTGAAAATACCTGGCCTCAACCACCCAAAGCCCAATTTGAGAAAAGTTAACAGCACATTTTTATTGCAATCATATTTGGGCAATTTCTATATGCTCCCTGATAATCCTCAGGGAGCAGGCAGCACATCCTTTGTTTCTCCCTGCATTTCTATCATCACTTCTCTCCATTTCCATTCCTAAGGCTTCATCAGCTGTTACAGCCTCCTGGGTTACCCCATCCTACTCCTCCTCACTCCCATTCTTGCTGACTCTAAGCTGTCCTCCTCCACCACAGTGAGAGAAATCATTTGAAAACACAATTGTGACTATATCACTCCCTGTCCAAAAGTGTCTGATGGCTCTTTATCATTCTCAGAATACATCCAAACTCCCTAACTTAATTAAGTCACTTTAGAGTCTGCTCTCCACTTCTCACCTTCCAACATACCATGCTTGTACTATATCAGCCCCAGTCACAAGTTTCCCCCACCCCACTTGTGACTTGGGCATGCTAGTGTCTCACGCCTTTCCTTCTTCTCAGAATGCCCTCTCCACCTCATCTTCATCCATCCTCAGAGGTCAGTCCAAGGGCCACCTCTTCCAGAAAGCCTTCCATGAGCTCACCTCTGAACTCCCAGAGCACTGCACTTATTATTCTCTTGGGCCTGCTCTGCTTTATACAGTGGCTACTAATGTACAGCTGTTCTCTCCCCCATGGGACAGTAGGCATGTAAAGAAAGTCCTACAACCTAGTGTGTAGCATATAGCAGGTGCTGGTACATTTAGTGACTGATTAACAAACTGCAGAAGAAAGATTATAGGCTAAAAAGATCACGAGTCAGAGAAACAGAACTGGGATGGAGGGAGAATCACAAATCATTATCAAAAAAGAATGGTTGACAAGGTTAAAGACTAAGTTGTCATTTTGATAACAATAGATTACAGTCAGGCGCAGTGGCTCATACCTGTAATCCCAGCACTTTGGGAGGCCGATGTGGGAGAATCAGGAAGTCAGGAGTTTGAGACCAGCCTAACCAATATGGTGACACCCTGCCTCTACTAAAAATATAAAAAATTAGCCAGGCGTGGTGGCGCGTGCCTGTTATCCCAGCTACTCAGGAGGCTGAGGCATGTTCAAGGCCAAAGCCTCTCAATCCTCCTGATGTTGCTGCTATGAATTCAGGCAATAGCCGTCTCCAGGCCTACATTCTTCAGCTTCAGTTCCCTGTCCTCAATCCCATAATAGGAGAGAGGGCCTCTGTCCCATTTATTCCAGCAAAAGGCACTCATTGCCCCACGTGGGTGAAATGCCCATCACTAAACCAATTTTTGTCATGACTGGCCAAGATAAGATTTCAATGCCCATCCCTGGAATTCAGGTGTGGACTAGGCCCATTTGGAACACATGGACCAAGATGGGGAAGAGTGTTCCCCAAAGGAAAATGGGGAGACTGCAACCAAAAGGAGGAGAGACTCCCAGGAAGGTAAAAAACAATAATGGCCAAACCGCATCAATGTAGTTAGAGAGATAGTGTGATCAGTGGAGGAATTCACCAGTCAGATTGGACCACATCATTGACCTGATGAAACTATGCCTCTTGGTCCTCCAAAAGACTACTGAACACCCAAAAAGTAATGATTCATTTATCAAATTTGCAAGGAATTTTTTTTTAAGTCAGAATCTCACTGTGTCACTCAGAGTACAGTGGTACAATCATAGCTCACTGCAGGCTTGAACTCCTGGGTTCAAATGATCCCCCGACCTCAGCCTCCCTTAGTAGCTGGAACTACAGGCATGTATCACCACACTAACTTTTTTTTTTTTTTGGTAGAGACAGTGTCTCACTACGTTGCCCAGGCTGTTCTCAAATTCCTGGCCTCAAGTGATCCTCTTGCCTTGGCCTCCCAAAGTGCTGAGATTACAGGCATGAGTCACTGCACCCAGCCAAGGATTTTTTCTTTTTTTTTTTTTTTTGCTGAGACAGAGTCTCGCTCTGTCACCCAGGCTAGAGTGCAGTGGTGCGATCTCGGCTCACTGCAAGCTCTGCCTCCCGGGTTCACGCCATTCTCCTGCCTGAGCCTCCTGAGTAGCTGGGACTACAGGTGCCCACCACCACGCCCGGCTAATTTTTTTGTATTTTTAATAGAGACGGGGTTTCACCGTGTTTGCCAGGATGGTCTCGATCTCCTGACCTCGTGATCCGCCCATCTCGGCCTCCCAAAGTGCTGGGATTACAGGTGTGAGCCACCGTGCCTGGCCCCAGCCAAGGATTTTCAAAATGTTAATACTCAGTGCTATGTCATAAGACAGGCACATTAATATCAGGGTGATGGCATGTAATTGGCACAACCTTTCTGGAAAGCATTTTGGCAATATATGTCAAGATCCTTAAAAATATTTTGATCCTCTGACCCAGTAATTCTACTTTCAGAAAAAATGGTAAGAAAATAATCCAAGCCAGGCATGGTGTCATGCTCCTAAGTCCCAGTTACTTAGGAGGCTGAGCCAGGAGGATTGCTGGAGCCCAGGAGTTCGAGGCTATAATGTGCTATGACTTAACCTGTGAATAGCCACTGCACTCCTGTCTGGGCAACAGAACAAGACCCAGTTTCAGAAAAAGAAGGAAAGAATGTAAGCCAAAATATTGACAAAGATTTATGCATAAAGATTTTCTTCATAGTGTTTTCAGAATAGCAAAAAATTAGAAACAATTTATACATCTAAGGATAAGAGTTTGGTAAAATAGGCAGAGCATGGTGGCTTGAGTAGGGTGGCTCATACCTGTAATCCCAGCACTTTGGGAGGCCCAGGTAGGGGACCACTTGAGCCCAGGAGTTCGAGACCAGCCTGGACAACATGGCAAAACCCCATCTCTACAAAAAATTACAAAAATTAGCTGGGAGTGATGGTGTGTGCCTGTAGTTCCTGCTACTCAGGAAGATCACTTGAGCCCAGGAAGCAGAGGTTGCAGTGAGCTGAGATCGCCTCATTGCGCTCCAGCCTGGGTGACAGAGTGAGACTCCATCTCAAATAAATTAATTAATTAATTAAATAAAGCAACATACAAAACTGTCTATGTGGTATAATATTAGTCATGTAAAAGAAAACCACATATACCCCAAAATTTAAAAATACATGATACTCTCAATTTCGACTCACTGCAACCTCTGCCTGGCTAATTTTTGTATTTTTAGTAGAGACGGGGTTTCACCATGTTGGCCAGGCTGGTCTCGAACTCCTGACCTCATGATCTGCCCGCCTTGGCCTCCCAAAGTGTTGGGATTACAGGCATGAGTCACTGCACTTGGCCGAGCAGTGTTTATTTCTTTTTCTTTTTCTTTCTTTTTTCTGAGACAAAGTCTCGCTCTGTCACCCAGGCTGTAGTGCAATGGATGGCACGATTTCAGTTCACTGCAACCTCTGCCTTCCAGGTTCAAGCGATTCTCCTGCCTCAGCCTTTGGAGTAGCTGGGACTACAGGCGTGCGCCTCCACACCCGGCTAATATTTTGTATTTTTGGTAGAGATAAGGTTTCACCATGTTAGTTAGGCTAGTCTCAAACTCTTGACCTCAAGTGATCCACCCACCTCGGCTTTCCAAAGTGCTGGGATTACAGGCACCAGCCACCACGCCCGACCACACTGTTTATTTCTTAAAGGATACTTTATATATTTTTTCTTTTTATTTGCCTGTATTTTTCAAGTTTTCTACAATGAACAAACGTTAGTTAAACATTATTTGGGAAGTCACCTGTTCTTACCTATGAAGAATATGGCCACTCCTTTATACCACATTAGGCTGCTTCAGCCTTTCAGACACCTGAGGGAAAATGCTTGATGGATGATGATGAAGGTTATTGACATTTCTTTTATGCCTTAAAACCTTCCCTCAATTATCCACAGAAAGTTTTTCTCATAATCGCCAGTCCTTTTTTTTTTTTTTTTTTTTTGAGATGGAGTCTCGCTCTGTCACCCAGGCTGGAGTGCAGTGGCCGGATCTCAGCTCACTGCAAGCTCTGCCTCCCGGGTTCATGCCATTCTCCTGCCTCAGCCTCCCGAGTAGCTGGGACTACAGGTGCCCGCGACCTCGCCCGGCTCGTTTTTTGTATTTTTTAGTAGAGACGGAGTTTCACCGTATTAGCCAGGATGGTCTCGATCTCCTGACCTCGTGATCTGCCTGTCTCGGCCTCCCAAAGTGCTGGGATTACAGGCTTGAGCCACCGCGCCCGGCTCGCCAGCCCTTCTTTAGACAGAATCTATCACTGTATTACATGATGCTTTTTTTTTTTTAAGTAAAATAAAACCTGAGAATACAACATAAACTTGTGCTGACCCTGCTATGAAAATGAATAGACAACTGGGTTTCCAGCTGCCAACGAAGTACCAGTGCAAAAGGGATGCCCCAGCTGACCAATGCCAGAGACTGAGGTAGAAGCGCCCCCATGTCAGGCTTGCCTATGGGAGCTGTCTGCAGGAATTCCAGCTTGCCACTTTTTGAGGTCCAAGGACACATTCTGCCTAGAGGCCCTCCAGACAACAAGATCTCCCTCACTACAGGCAACAAGTGATTGTCAATGATTGCTAGCTAGAGAAACAGAAAACAAGATGATGCTTCTAGGACAACACAAATGGTACCACCTCCAGGAAACTGTCCCTGTCTCCTTCCTGATACCCCCTACTCCCCAAATGGCATTCCTACCCCAAGGAACCATGGCCCTGGTGTTTTGCCTGCCCTCTTAGAGCAGATGTCACCATTGATATGTAGCAGCTCGTACTGTAAGAAGACATCATGCAGACCTTCATTCACCTCCTGGCTCTGCCACTCAATTCCTGAGCCTTAGTTTCCTCAGCTGTAAAATAGAGACAGTAATCTCCACAGCACAGAGCACTGTCCCCCTCCTTGAATTCTCTTTGGGAACAGTCTGACAACCCAATCCTTGAGCTCATATAACATGATTGTGCCCAGAGAAACTGCCTGGCTGACCAGGCCACCAAGGGAGACTCACTAGGTCCGACCCAGTGGTAGCAGTGGCACTCCCTATCTCTATGGCCTCGCCAGTCAGACCTCCAACAAGCGACAGCCAGGGAACAAACAACCAGCACTGACTAATGATACCTCTCCCATCTTCTGGACAGGGTGGTTAACAGGTAGGATTACAGGACTCCAATTATTGAGGATCTATCTAGGGGTGTGGTCATAGGCATGTCCAAAACTGAACTTGATCTCCTCCCAGATATGTTATTCTTCCTGCTCCCTGTCTCACTGAATAGCACTACTCAGGACCCAAGCTGGAAATCAGGATATCATCCTCAAACCTCCCTCTCATTTATGTTTCCCATTCAATTCATCACCAAGTCCTGTCACTTGTACCTCTCAGCTCCATCCATTTCTTTCCATCCCAGGGCCAACACTGTGGTTCATGCCATTATCCCTCTCCCCTGAGGCATTGCCACAGCCTCCTCCTCACAGGTTTCCTTGATTCCCCACTGCCCCACAGGGAGCCTATCTCCTGCTTCTGCTGAAAACCCCTCAAGGGCTCTCAGGATGAAAACTAGCCTCAACAGGAGAATCACTTGAACCTGGGAGGCGGAGGTTGCAGTAAGCCGAGATCGTGCCATTGCACTCCAGCCTGGGAAACAAGAGTGAAACTCTGTTTCAACAACAACAAAAAACTGGCCTTAATAACTCCAAGCCCCCCACCTTGCCCCAGTCTCATCCCTGCTTACCTTTCTAACCTCATCTCTTTCTAGTTCCTGTCTTACACCTGTAATTTCCCCAGATTTTCTGTTCTAAATCTTACCTACCTGGTTTTGCTTATGCTATTCCCTCTGTCATTAACATCCTTCTCTTCCTCCCCTCTGCCCCATCCCTTTTTTTGAGATGGGGGTCTCACTGTGTGTTCCAGGCTGGAGTGCAGCGGCATGATCATAGCTCGTTGCAACCTCAAACTCCTGGGTTCACAGGATCCTCCTGCCTGAGCCTCCCGAGTAGCTGGGACTACAGATGCATCACTATGCCCGACTAAGTTTTCTACTTTTTTTTAGAGACAAGATCTCACTATGTTGCCCAGACAGGTCTCAAGTAATCTTCCCATCTCAGCCTCCCAAGTAACTTCCTCCCTTTGTTTCCCCAGACCAGCTCCTACTCATATTCTGAGATTTTGCTCAGATTTCTACTCTTCGAGAAGACTTTTTGCTCCCCAGTTCGCCACACATACCCCCAAACTAGGCTAAGTGTTCTTACTACTGCCATTTAGGGAGCACTATTCAAACACCTCTGATGCCTTAACTCAATCCTCACAACACCTAGGTCGTCGTAGTCATCTTCTTCTTCTTCTCCTTCTCCTTCTTCTTTTTTTTGAGATAGAGTTTCGCTCTTGTCACCCAGGCTGGAATACAATGGCACAGTCTTGGCTTACCACAACCTCCGCCTCCTGGGTTCAAGCGATTCTCCTGCCTCAGCCTCCTGAGTAGCTGGGATTACAGGC
>NW_012111586.1:4461118-4463114 GCF_000951035.1 Colobus angolensis palliatus
AAAAAAAAAAAAAAAAAAGGCACCAAGGAAAAATAAGAAGCACTCTTTTTTTGGTCAGTTTGGTGAACACCCTTCTTCTGGTATGCATAGGCACTCAATAATACCATCTGTCTATTCCTATGCTTATAGGCTTTTTTTCTTTTCTTTTCTTTTCTTTTTTCTGAGACAGAGTCTTGCTCTGTCGCCCAGGCTGGATTGCAGTGACATTATCTCAGCTCACTGCAACCTCAGCCTCCCAGGTTCAAGATATTCTTGTGCTTCAGCCACCTGAGTAGTTGGGATTACGCAGGTGTGAGCCTCCACACCTGGCTAATGTTTGTATTTTTAGTAAAGACGGGGTTTCACCATGTTGGTCAGGCTGGTCTCCAACTCCTAGCCTCAAGTAATCTGCCCGCCTCTGCCTCCCAAAGTGCTGGGAGGCGTGAGCCACCACGCCTGGCCAGGTCATACAAGCTTTTTACACCATAAACTGCAGCTCTCTTTCCTGAAGCTGGAGCCTCTGGAAGCACACAGCACACCCCTAGTTCGGCATGCCCTCCCCCGCCCCTCCTTCCGGTCCCCAGAAGCTTCAGGCTCTCAGGCCCTTGAGTAGTAACTGCTGGTGAGCCAGCTTGGCTTCCTGGCGAGGGTCCCTCGAGGATGAGAACAGTGATCGGTCGAATTCGCTCTTGGTGTCCAAACTGCGTTTAGACACGGACAAGCAAGACAATGGGGCCGCTTGCCAGATAGGGGACGTGGATTCTGCATCCTCCACCCCACGCCTCCAACCTTAAACATGCTCGCCAGCCACAAACCTTCAAATTTTCTTTACCAAAACCCAGGCTCAGACCTCGAGACCAGGATCCAGCCTGTTTAAGGAGCTTCCCAGCCCCCGCACTTCTAGCTGCGTTCAACCAGGTTCGGGAGGTCCTTCAAGATCTTGGCTTCCTTTTCCTGACCCGGCGCCCGGCACAGTTAATTATAGTCCCACCCCGCGACTCCCCGCTACGCTCCCACCGGCGCGCCCAGGACCCTAGTTGCGGGACTTAGCGGGGAAGGCACCCCCAGTTCCGGGCCCTGGCACCCTTGGGTCAGAGCCAGGAAAGGCACTTCCAGCCAAGTGCTGGCGCCGGGTGCGCCTCGCTCTACGGAAAGAACGCCCCGCGAATAAATCCGGAGCGGATTTGCATCACAGCAGCCGCAAGAAGGCTAGCTGCTGCCAAAGCTCCGAAGCTCTGGATACCCCCATCCCTTCCTGGTCCAGAGACGAAGGTGTAGGGGGAGGGGAAATGGGGCAGGGGGGAGGAAGCTACTGCACGAAGGGGGTGTGCGCCGGGCCTGGAAACCTGGGTGGAGAGGCAGTTAGCGGGGTGAGGAGCAACCTCCTCCTGTAGGCCAGATCTCAAGGTGGGCCTGGGTTCTGGTGGAGGGAGATAAGGGTAAAGGCTTTGGTGTATGTGTGTCTTGGATTAAAGGAAACTGCCAGCCTGGAGGTGGTGAGTCTAATAGCCCCCAACCTCTACTGTTAAGAATCTCCCAGCTGTAGTCTCCTCAGGTTCCCCCTACCTGCTGCTTCTGGGGTCCTCATATCCCTGAGGCCTGCACCTTGGTGACTACTGTGTGCTCACAGAGCACAGGCATCCTGACCTCAAGTCCTGGCCCTGGCTATACTACTGCCCTTCAGTCATCTCACACGGCCAATCAGTGCCCGCTCTGTGCTTCCGCTCATGCCGTTTCTCAATCAGGAAAGTTTTTTCCACTTTGCATTAGCTAAAATTTTGCCCATTTTTTAAGCCCAGTTTAAAAACTACCTATAGCCGGGTGCAGTGACTCATGCTTCTAATCCCAGCACTTTGGGAGGCTGAGGCCAGCAGGTCACTTGAAATCAGGAGTTCGAGACCAGCCTGGCCAACATGGTGAAACCCCACCTCTATTAAAAATACAAAAATTGGCCGGGCGCGGTGGCTCAAGCCTATAATCCCAGCACTTTGGGAGGCCGAGACAGGCGGATCACGAG
>NW_012111586.1:4463489-4468285 GCF_000951035.1 Colobus angolensis palliatus
GAGGTTGCAGTAAGCCTAGATCACACCACTGCACTCCAATCTGGGCTACAGAGCAAGACTCCATTTCAAAAAAATCGATAAATTAAACTCAATTAAATTTTTAAAAAAGGTACCTATGGCATCTTCTGTGGCGCCTCTAGGGGGTCTGTGTCCCTACTTCTCTAAGCTCTTAGTGTACAAAGTCCGAGCCTCTCTTTTAGTCCTAACATTTTTCTCGGTGTGGCTACTAAATCTGTTTTCTCCATTAGGCTGCAAGCTCTCAAGAACAAGGACCAGGACTCATTCAGTTCTGTGTCATCGGTGCCAAGGGGAGTGTTGGGGACAGCAGTGGTTCTGTGTAACCCTTGGCAGGACCTATTCCGTCTCTGGACCTCAGACTCCTTCTTCACCCTTCCATTGAGGGAGCTAAATGAGATGACCCCCAGGGCTGCCTCTATCCCTGTCCCTATGAGCCAGTGACCCTATCAGTCAGTGGCTGAATTGTCTAGCCTCCTTAGCATAACCCAACCTTGGGCAGGGCAAGGCCAGGCTGGAATCGGGGATCTGAAATCCTCCCACCTCCCTTGGATCATCAGTTAACTGAGGCAATTGTGCAAGATTGCTGGGAACCTCAAGGCAGTGAATCTGGTGTCAACACATCATGATGCTATCCCAGCTGGAAAGTCCCCCTGCCCCTGGCTCTGGATGCCTGACAACCAGCTCCAGCTAGGGATGGTGGGGAGGGGGAACTGGCCCATCCCAAAAAGTGAAGAAGCCCCCTTTACACCCCCTCCTCAACCCATTGTCTCCAGGAACAGTGGCATAGCCCCTCACCCTCAACTCCCTGAAGACCAGTTCAGGACCACCCCACTCTGCACTCCAACCTCCTCACCCCCAATTTAGCCCAGTTATCTCCAATCTAAGCTGAGACTACCCAGAGTTCCCAAATAGAAGGAACCTTGGTTCAGCTTTTTTCACAGCACGAGAAGCTGTCAGCCCCTATTGCACACTTATGAATGGAACTCACTGCCTCTCAGGGTTGCATGGACCACTTCTCCCTGAAACTGTCATCCATGGACTCACGTTTTACCTATTGAAGGCTCATGGAGTAATGCTAATTTGAAACCACAGCCCTTAGATTTAGACAGACTTAGTTGAGATTCCAGTTCTGTTACTCCCTAACTGGATGATCTTAGGCATCTTATCTACCCTCCCTGGACCTCTGTTCCTTAATCTATAAAATGGGAGCAATGATTTATACACAAAGAGTGGTGGTTGTGGGCATAAGATTTATGAAAACACCCATCATAGGTATTGACAAATTTATGATATCAAATGTGGGCATTATTTTTATTCCCTATTCCCTGCATTCTCCCCTGAAGCTGCCTGATACTTTTTCTGGAAGCTGGGAGTGGAGATACCTGAAGCTAAAACTTCTCTGGACAAAAGCAAGAATATGCAATCCTAAAAGCTGCATTTAAACCCAGTTATAGACTTCAAAAGACAGCAAAGGAGATTTGAGGCCCAGAGATGGGATAGAACTTGCCAAAGGTCACACAGCAGGTATAAGTAGGTAGAACAGCAGGCAAGCAAGGAGAGGGAGGCAAATGGTCGTGTGAGTAGAGGTCAGGGCTGAGGTATTGAGCTGGATCCAAGGACAGGCAGCTGAGCAAGAAGATCTTCAGCTGACATTGCCCCATTTCCCATGCCCAGCAGGGCCTGGCATTTGCCTCTCCCTGGAACTGCTCCTTCTGGGTTCCTGAGTTTGCAGTAGTTTCCCAGAAATGCTAGACAAATACCTCTGTTGTTTGCTGAATAACCAGCCCCAAAGATTGGACAAGGGTCCCCATACAAATTTTACCTCCAGATTGGCTCCTTCTACAGAGGTGATCAGCTCCCCTAGGCACCACCCCACCCAGGTGCTCTCCACAGGGTACGCTATCAGGGCCTTGCTGGGAGCTCTGAACCCCACCACACGGAGTGGCTTTGCTGTGCATCATGTGGCTCAGGGCTTAGCACCTTTGAAGACAGTCTATTCCTCCCAGCCACCCCGAGAAAAGCATGGAGTATTTTCTGTTCGGTACCTTTCTTCCCAAAAAAGATAGCCAGACATGGGTAGTTGCCATTCCAATATGATAAAGAGTCTTACTAACCTTTGGAAAGAAATATCCTGGGCTGATGGTAACCCCAGTTATGGGGAAGCTGGAGATGCTGGGGTCAGCATATTATGCTACTTGATGATTCTTTCTTTAGGTTATGTTGTCTTTGTTTGTATAGTTCTGCTTTCTCTATCCCCACCTGCTGCCCCATGCCCCTCATCTTCAGGAACCAGAAATGTGTTCTCATGGACAAAGTCTGTCTTCTGCCTGGTTTGGTTTTTGTTTGTTTGTTTGCTTGAGACAAAGTCTAGCTCTTGTCCCCTAGGCTGGAGTGCAGTGGCACAATCTCAGCTAACTGCAACTTCTGCCTCTCAGGTTCAAGCGATTCTCTTGTCTCAGCCTCCTGAGTAGCTGGGATTACAGGCACCACGCCCGGCTAATTTTTGTATTTTTAGTAGAGACACCTGACCTCAGGTGATCCGCCCGCCTCGGCCTCCCAAAGTGCTGGGATTACAGGTGTGAGCCACCGCGCCCGGCCCTCCCTGGTTTAAGCTGATGTGTCCCAGGTTCCTTACCTCCCCTCAGAGTTCATGTGCGGACACCTTTGCCCATCCCCAGCAGGAAATCCTCTAGTTTAGACAGCCATCTGAATAGAAGGGCTTCATCAATTGATTTCTCAAGATGGCCATTTCAAGGATATTCTAATTTTGTCATCTGAAACTCAGTAATGCCACAATTCTGAATTTCTAAGTTTCTGTAACCCAGATTTTACCATGCTAGAATTCTGTGATGCTAAGATTCCGTAACTGTGAACTCCATGAATCTAGAATTCCATGATTTTTAAAAATTGTGTTTAATGCATTTTGTTGGTAATAGTAGCCAGCACTCTCTTGGCCTCGGTTTTGTGTTTGTTTTCTAGAAGCTGCAAGTCTCAGCTCCAGGCTCTCTTCTCTGGCCACACCGGTGCAGAGGAAGGTCATTCCCACCTCTCCCGAGGCTCACGGGGTGGGATAGTACCCAGGGAAGCCCAGTCCTAGGGCCCAACACTCAGTCTACTCCCTCTGTCCTGAAAACTCTTACTTGGGCTTCAGTACCTGAGGGTAGCAGGAAAAGCAGTCTCCTTTGCAGGCCTTCCACCCAGCTTCCTTCCCTCCTTGCCCTGCCCCAGGGTCCAGGGAGAGAAAATTTTGTGGGAGACTGGCCTGGCTGAATGGATAGGTGTGGGAAGGAGGGTTAAGCACTGGGCAGAGAGCCAGTGGAGGAACCAGGGGAAATTCCCTAGGGAGCCCTGCAGCCTTCCCCAGAGGTGAGGAAGGAACAGAAGCTGGAAGTGGGGGTGTGGGTGAGGGCACTGGTAAGGGTGGGGTGACCGGTGTTGCATTGTGGGGTTGGAGCTGGGCTTCCGGCCATTGACCTGTTAGTGACAAGCGACCTCCAGCCTGGCGCCCCAGGAGCTGTCTGTTCATGCCCTTACCCATTGACTCTGTGTTCCTGTGCCTGAGTCAGACTCCCAGGAAAATCTGGGGGGCAGGAGTTGGGGTCTGGGGAAACCGTTTCTCTAGAGCAGAGCCACAAGGCCAAGAGAGGGGCCAGGACATTCCAAGGGTCAGATCAGGGCTTGGGGCAGAACCAGGACTGAAGCTCCGGGCTCCTGCCTCTAGCCCAGAGCTGGTCCCTTCACAGTCCAAAGGGCCACAGAATTATAAAGTAATTATCCCCCAACTAGCCAGGTGGTGAAACTCAGGGCTAGAGGAAGAGCCCATGCTAGGCTGCCTCCCAGGAGCAGCCTGGACCTTCTTCCAGTCCTGCAGCCATAGCTGAAGCTGCCAAACCCGATTTTCCAGTGACTGCCTGAGGCTGGCTGGAGCGGGAAGCCCTCCTCCTGGCATGAACCCTCAGGCCATCGTCCTCCTCCCCCTCACCTCCTGATTCCTTGGCCTGGCCTGCTCCTCCTATACCTGTGCCAACTATCCCTGTGCGCCACCACTTCCTTCTCCACCTCCCTGCCATCTCCCCTGGGCTGCTCCCCAGGCATTGTAAGGTGTGGTCCAGAGCTTCCCATCTCTGAGCCTTGGTTTTCTCATCTATAGATGGGGAATAGTGGCCTGCCTCCCAGGGATTGACTACAGGAATATTTCAAAGAGAAGTGAGGTGGGGGGCCAAGCAGTAGCTTACCTCTGTAATCTCAACATTTTGGGAGGCTGAGGAGGGAGGATCACTTGAACCCAAGAGTTGGAGTGCAGTGGCATGATCTCGGCTGCAACCTCTACCTCCCAGGTTTAAGCAGTTCTCATGCCTCAGCCTCTTGAGTAGCTGGGAGAACATGTTTCTACAAGAAAAAAAAAGGTTTACATTATCCAGGCATGGTGGCCTGCACCTATAGTACCAGCTACTTGTGAGACTGAGGTGGGAGGATAGATTGTGCCCAGAAGACTGAGGCTGCAATGGGCTAAGGTCAGGCCATTGCACTCCAGTATGAGTGACAGAGTGAGACCCTGTCCCTAAAAAAAAAGGCAGGGGAAGAGCTGAGCCGGGTGGCTCAAGCCTATAACCCTGCACTCTGGAAGACTGAGGTGGGTGGATCACTTGAGGCCAGGAGTTCGAGACCAGCCTAGCCCACATGGCAAAACCCCATCTCTACTAAAAATACAAAAATTAGCCAGGCTTGGTGGCATACACCTGTAGTCCCAGCTACTAGGGAGGTTGAGGCATGAGAAT
>NW_012111586.1:4470930-4477099 GCF_000951035.1 Colobus angolensis palliatus
CTCCCACTCCTCAGTCCCTTCTTCCTTTCCCTGTTACTCTGCTCCTCAAAGGCCCCCTTCCCAGCTTCACCCTCCTTTCTGTTCCTGCAGTACTCGTCTATAAGCTTGTGATATGGATTGTGCCACTGGATTCCAGCCTGGGCAACAGAGTGAGACCCTGTCAAAAAAAAAAAAAAATAGACTTTCTCCTTCTCCTCCCACTCCTCAGTCCCTTCTTCCTTTCCCTGTTACTCTGCTCCTCAAAGGCCCCCTTCCCAGCTTCACCCTCCTTTCTGTTCCTGCAGTACTCTGTAGGACCCTTAGTACCACCCTTACAAACCTCATCTTTCCCCCATCCCCTTCTCCAGCCTCTACTCTTGCCATCCTCAGGCTTAGAATATGACCTTGCTTCCATCAGCTTCTAGCAACTGTAACTACAAACCCACCTGCCCCTGCTCCTCCTCTTCCCTTGCTCTTTATGGAAACCATCCTTGCCTGCCTCCTTAGAGATTCCGTCAGTGTAGAGAGTCTGCTTGGTGGTTAAGATGTAGACTCTGGTGCCAGACTAACTGGGATTGAATCCTGGCTCTGCCACTTACAACCTGTGTGATCATGGCAAGTACCTGACCCTTTGGTGCTTCTGTTTCCCCATATTTAAAAATGGAGATAAGAAAGTCTATCTCATGAGATGGTTGTGAAGAGGAAAAAAAGCCTTAATATATGCAAGACATTTAAAATATGATCAGTATTATTAGTGTAGTCTGTAATACTATTAGCCCCTCTCTCTTCTGTCTCTTCAGCTGCCTCCTTCCACTGTAAAAACAAAACAAACTTAGAAATCCACTTCCTCAGCTGGGCACAGTGGCTGATGCCTGTAATCCCATCACTTTAGGAGGCTGAGGTAAGAGGATCAATTGGGCCCAGTTCAAGACCAGCCTGGGCAGCATAGCAAGACCTAGTCTGTTTAAAAAAAAAAAAAATCTCTGGATGTTGTGGCAAATACCTGTAGTCCCGGCTACTTGGGAGGCTGAGGATCACTGGAGCTCAGGAGGTTAAGGCTGCAATGAGCCGTGATGGTGCCACTACACTCCAACCTGAGCAACAGAGCAAGACTCTGTCTCAAAAAAACAAAAAAAAAAGTAAAAGGAGATATGAGCTTCATGGACCACCAGTTAGTTGGATGGTGGGTTAGTGCCATGTTGGGACCACAGTCTAGGATGTGAGAAGGAAGCACTGCTCTGTGGAATTCTGGAGATATGGTTGTTAGGATGAAGGGTGCAAGGTAAGGGGTGTATTCCCTCTGGTTTCCTCAGGTTATCCTACCTATGGGAGAAGGAAGAACAGAGAGAGGCAGAGAACATCATCTCAGACTAGCAGCCCCTGTTATCAGTGCTCAGAGCCCTCCTCACAATTTGAAGAAGAGCTTGTGTAATCTGTGTAATGTGTCTCTCACTGAGCTATAACTGCTCTGGGAAAAAAACTCCCACTGCCTTGCTCACTGCTGTATCTCCAGAATTTAGCACCATCCCTGGCACACAGCAGGCACTGTTGACTGACACAGAGTTGCAGATTGAAAAGCAGAAGCAGAGGCACCCCAAGGGGTGGAGACCATCTAGGTCAGCTCAGCTAACTCAGGCCCTTCCAGCCTGAGAGCCTGGTGTTCTCAGCCTCCAGGGAACTCTGGCAGGGTGGGAGAGAGTGGGCGGCACCCAGTCATCTGGGAAGTCACCTAAACTGAGGTAGTGGATGCCCTCTGGCTGCTGCTGCCTCTGGGAGCCTAGATGGGGAGGAGAATTAGGAACCTGAAGGGGGAGGGGCAGTGAAGGAGACATCATTGCAGATACAGCTAAAAATAGCTGGAAGAGATGATGTCATCTGGTTCCCACAGCTTAGCACCCCCATCATACACACACTCGAGCACAAACACACACTCTCACAGACACAGATACACATAGACACAAGTGTGGGCATGAGTGCACGCACACACACATATTATACACTCTCATATAGGGGAGGGAGGCTTCTGGGTCCCAGGGCCGCAGGGGCAGGGAAGTCTGGTGAGTGTGTCTGCATGTGTGCATGTCTGTGTGTGCCTGGGTTTGCATGAGTGTGAAGGCATATGTCTGCATCTGGATGCTTATGTGCTTGTGTCTGGGTGCATGCATATTTCTGTGTGTGTGTATTCATTTAGAGGCATGCATATGTGTTGTTACATATATCGTGTGGGGATCTATGCATTTGTGTCTGTGTATATCTACTTATAGTATGTGCTTGCATGCATGTGTGTGTTTGTTGCAGTGTGTGTCTATGAGTTCACTTATATTTACATGTCTGCATGTGTTTGTGAACTGTGTCCATTATCTTTATATGTATGGCCCCTCTTGGGCCCTTGAGCATGGCCCAAGCACCTTCTAGGTTTGTCTGATGTCCAGCAATCCCCATCCCATACCCTGAGGAGCCCAGCACTGTCTGGGCATGGTGTGTCAGTGAATTTTCTACCTCAACCCCCCTCAAGGTCCCAGTCTCTGGCAAGAGTTGGGGTAGACAGACATAGGCACAATTCACTTTCCCTTCACAGGCAGCAAAGGACATTAGCCAGACTTCCTGAACCCCAGGGTGCCAGGCCACCGAAAGTCTCAGGGTTCACTCCCTTCCCTAGCCCCCTGGGAAGGTACGCCTGGAAATGGAGCCAGATCTCGGACTGGTGCGACACACATTAACCCATGCATAATGCAACATATTAGAGACAGAATCCCACACAATGTTCCCAGCTACTAAGACACAACCCCATAGAAACCCGGTTACAGCCAGTGACACATGAGCACACACTCAGAAATCCAAATGGAAAATCCCCAGTCCAGAGAGCTTAGCACCCTCCCTACTTTCTGGGCTCAAACTCAGTCTTGCCCCACCCCTAAGCACCCCAGCTCAGCTGCCAATTCTGGAAAACACTGACCTCAGAGAATGGTTGAAGGACTGAAGGTAGTATGCCTTTCTCAGAATTTCACCCTTCTCCATGTTCTCCTCCTTTAGGCTGTTCCCCATCCCCCTCCTGACCTTCATTTTTCTTACCAGGGCTGATGTCCTCTCCGGCACAACCATACCCTCACAAACACTCCTTGACACTCACAGTCAGTCACAGAGGCACATTCAATCACAAAGGCACATTCAGCCACATCTGCTTATACTCCCATTCTCCTGGCCTCAGACACACATGGCAGCAGCTCCACCTCCATGCTGACCATCACAGCACGCAGAGGCACAACCACCTCGCATCCACCTCATACTTGTGTACTCTCAGGGTTCAGTCTTCCATCCTATCACTCTCTGATCTGTGCCTCCCAATACCTTCTACCTTCTAAGATGTTTACAGAGACCCTTCTCCCTGTGCAGTGAGGCAAGAGAGCCCCTACTTCATGGGGCAGATCAAGAGCTGAGACCAAAGATGGTCTATGTTGCTGACCTTGTCCTGTCCTCCTACTGTCTTAACTATGATCCCTGCTGTGGTCACTGAAGCTTTTCCCTGTAAGTATTCAGCCCTAACCCTCCCCTTACACCCTGCATAGTCAGCTGGTTAACACCTCCGTGCTTGAGGATTAAGGCAGTTTGAGCAGAATGATTGTATTTGTTGTTCACCACCCACACGGCCCCTAGGAGATGCAGGTCCAGGGCAAGCCAGGCTTCTGTGCTAGCTTCTGGGCACTTCTAGAGGATCAGAAAAATCCCAGGTTGCCTGAGATGTCTGAGAACTGAGGAGAGGAAGGAGAGGGAAGAGTGTGAGGAAGGCAGCAGTTCTGGAAGTTCCCTGCCCCTTGGATTCAGCCCCTTCCCAAACCCTCTGCTTCCAGCCAATCCATCCTCCATTAAGGCTGCCAGCACTTTGGGGTGCCTGCCATCAAGAGTCCACCATACATGTAGGGGTGGTATTTCACAGAGATCATCCTTTGGAGTACCTAAACAGAACCAGGTAGGGAAATCTTCAGTGGCTCTGTTTTTTGTTTGTTTTGTTTGTTTGTTTGTTTTTTGAGACAGAGTCTCACTCTGTTGCCCAGGCTGGAGTGCAGTGGTGCCATCTTGGCTCGTTGCAACCTCCGCCTCCTGGGTTCAAGCGATTCTCCTGCCTCAGCCTCCCGGTAGCTGGGACTACAGGTGCCCGCCACCACACCCGGCTAATTTTTTTTGTATTTTTAGTAGAGATGGGATTTCACTGTGTTAGCCAGGATAGTTTCGATCTCCTGACCTTGTGATTCGCCCTCCTCAGCCTCCCAAACTGCCGGGATTGCAGGCGTGAGCCACCGCGCCCAGCCTAGTGGCTCTGTTTTTTAAAACCCCACCCTGGCTCACAGGCCCCCTGGCTAACCTTGAGGTGGGAAGATCCACACTATGGTGGTGTCAGTGTGGGTGTTGTTGATACCCGTGGCCATGGTGGCAGGATTGGTGGCTGCCCTGCTGGCAGTTCGACCTTGGACGCCCTGCTGGTATCTTCTGCGGCTACACTTGAACATCCTGGGAAACCGGGGCCTGGGCCAGCCCATACCTGGTCTGCGGTAGGGGGAACGCATGCCCTGGGGCCGAGGGCCACGGACAAGCCGAGATGGCCCCATGGGCACAGGGAGCTTCTGCACTGTGCCTGGGGGATGCTGGTGGCCAGGGTAGCTGAGGCCTCTATGACATATAAAGTCTGCATAAGGGCAGGGCCCTTTATTACAAGTCATGGGCCCTGACCCCTCCTCATGGGTCAGGCTCCTTCACAATCTTCTCTATTGGGTCTGTCCTAAAAGCCAGCCCAACACCCAGACAGCCTCACTTTGGCCCCGTGGGAAAGAGGCTCTAGAGGGGGAACTCACTTCCTCACTTTCTCACTTATCCATATAGTAACAATATAAACAATGTTTTTTGAGCCCTTACTATGTGCCAGACACTGTGCTAAGCACTTTACCAACGTTATCTCATTTAATCTCACAGCTACTTTTAAGGATATGCCACCATTGTACCTATTTATATACAGTCAATTCTCATTATTCCCAGTAATGTTCTATAAAGTCACCACAAACACTAAATACTGAACAAAGGGTAAATGCGAGGTTAGTCTCCTGAAACCCTCTGGTCGCAATATTTTTGTCAACTGATCTATATATATAACCTGATTTTATGTGTGGAGACACCTTATTTAATACACATTGTTGGCTAGGCATGGTGGCTCATGCCTGTAATCCCAGCACTTTGGGAGGCCGAGGTGGGCGGATCACCTGAGGTCAGGAATTCAAGACCAGCCTGGTCAACGTGGCAAAACCCCATCTCTATTAAAAATACAAAAATTAGCTGGGTGTGGTGGCAGGTGCCTGTAGTTCTAGCTACTTGGGAGGCTGAGGCAGGAGAATAGCTTGAACCCAGGAGGTGGAGATTGCAGTGAGCGCAGATTGCACCACTGCACTCCAGCCTGGGCAACAAGAGTGAAACTCTGTCTCAAAAAAAAAAAAATTATATATATATAGCTAAGTCACTGACATTGAACTCACAGCCAACAGCATTATAACTTGTACCTGAATGAAACTTATCTAAAGCACGTATTTCCCCTATAAGGCACATCACAGCCTTCTTGCACTTAGAAACACTAGAGAGTACTTCAGCACTGCAACTGGGGACCATTTTAGACAGTAAAATCACCAACAAAAAACACCAAAAAATGTGAGAATATGCGGCACTAAATAGACCATCAAAAAGCACATTTGTTTATCTATGAAAGCTGAAATAAGAAGACGGAGAGTCCTATTGTTCAACAGACCTCAGCTGGAAATATGTGTGTTGGACGGCTAAAATTTTTTGCCTCTCTGCTCATGTCCATTAATGACTGCAAAAGTACCACAAGTATTGGTTTGGGAATGACAAATAAATTTCAGTAAGCAGGCAAATTAATAGGTATGGAATCTGTGAATAATGAGGATCCACTGTATAAGGAAACTGAGGCTCAGTGAGGTGAAGTCTCACAATTAAAGGCAAGCAGGAAGCAAATCCATGATGATCAAGATCCAAAACCCAGAGCACTTAACTCTCATTATTCTGCACTCATTCATTCAGAAAATGTTCACTAACAACTTCATATGTGCTGAGCACCAGGGCCATAGATGAATGTAATCTGGTCCCGATTCTTCCTGAGAATGAAAGAGAAAGCTGCCAGGTGCGGTGGCTC
>NW_012111586.1:4477279-4496956 GCF_000951035.1 Colobus angolensis palliatus
CTCCCACTCCTCAGTCCCTTCTTCCTTTCCCTGTTACTCTGCTCCTCAAAGGCCCCCTTCCCAGCTTCACCCTCCTTTCTGTTCCTGCAGTACTCGTCTATAAGCTTGTGATATGGATTGTGCCACTGGATTCCAGCCTGGGCAACAGAGTGAGACCCTGTCAAAAAAAAAAAAAAATAGACTTTCTCCTTCTCCTCCCACTCCTCAGTCCCTTCTTCCTTTCCCTGTTACTCTGCTCCTCAAAGGCCCCCTTCCCAGCTTCACCCTCCTTTCTGTTCCTGCAGTACTCTGTAGGACCCTTAGTACCACCCTTACAAACCTCATCTTTCCCCCATCCCCTTCTCCAGCCTCTACTCTTGCCATCCTCAGGCTTAGAATATGACCTTGCTTCCATCAGCTTCTAGCAACTGTAACTACAAACCCACCTGCCCCTGCTCCTCCTCTTCCCTTGCTCTTTATGGAAACCATCCTTGCCTGCCTCCTTAGAGATTCCGTCAGTGTAGAGAGTCTGCTTGGTGGTTAAGATGTAGACTCTGGTGCCAGACTAACTGGGATTGAATCCTGGCTCTGCCACTTACAACCTGTGTGATCATGGCAAGTACCTGACCCTTTGGTGCTTCTGTTTCCCCATATTTAAAAATGGAGATAAGAAAGTCTATCTCATGAGATGGTTGTGAAGAGGAAAAAAAGCCTTAATATATGCAAGACATTTAAAATATGATCAGTATTATTAGTGTAGTCTGTAATACTATTAGCCCCTCTCTCTTCTGTCTCTTCAGCTGCCTCCTTCCACTGTAAAAACAAAACAAACTTAGAAATCCACTTCCTCAGCTGGGCACAGTGGCTGATGCCTGTAATCCCATCACTTTAGGAGGCTGAGGTAAGAGGATCAATTGGGCCCAGTTCAAGACCAGCCTGGGCAGCATAGCAAGACCTAGTCTGTTTAAAAAAAAAAAAAATCTCTGGATGTTGTGGCAAATACCTGTAGTCCCGGCTACTTGGGAGGCTGAGGATCACTGGAGCTCAGGAGGTTAAGGCTGCAATGAGCCGTGATGGTGCCACTACACTCCAACCTGAGCAACAGAGCAAGACTCTGTCTCAAAAAAAAAAAAAAAAATTCAATTTCCTCCATCTCATAGCCCCACTGCCTGTGCCTCTCTCCACTTTGACCTTCTTGCTCTGTGCTCATTCCCCACTGTTCCTTCCTTCCAGAGCAGGAAGAAAGTCTCACTTGAAAAGCCCATACCTATTGTTACACAGAAGACCAGCAAACAGAAGTTTAAAACCAAGTCTAAGAAAAGTCCCCAGGGTCACACAGTTCATAAGCGACGGAGCCAGGATTCCAGTGCCTGGTCTGAAGGACCCGGAAGTCAGTACTTTTCCCCGCACCTCTGCATCAGGAGTGCTGGAGCAGGAAGCCATCAGGCAGCCCCACTAGGGATGATAAAGATGAGATCACAGAGCCTTGGAACCAGGGGTGGCTCCTTCATGGGACCATGGTGCCACCTACTGGCAGAAAGGGAAGGGGTGCACACAGAGATCTAAGAGAAGACTGGGAAGGGGAAAAATAAAAAGATGGGGAGGGAGAGGAGATGCAAAGATAAAGGGAGGGGAAAATGGGGAATGTGAGGTTTTATGGAGCGAAGAGGATTAGGAACTATTTGCTACTCGGAGGAGACAGCAGAAGCTGCCAAATCTCGGTCATTTCCTTGAAAGTGAGAGAGGGAGTGTGTGTGTGTGTGTGTGTGTGTGTGTTTGTGTGTGTGTGTATGACAGAGAGAGAGAGAGATACGTAAGTACATACGTCAGATATTATTCTGTTGTTTGTTAGTTGCTGGGAGTCAGTCCACAAAGAGTTTAGTGTGCGTGTGTGCGCATGCACCCACACACGCACACTCAAGTGCATTCAGGAATACTAGTACATGTTTATGTATGTAACTGGGTGCTTGCTGTGTGAACATATGGATGGCAGCATGGGCAGATGCGTGTGCATGTGAGCATGAGCACAGAGGGTACGTATGAGTGTATCAGCAGGTGCAGGGTAAGAAGCACATTGCACTGTTGTGGTGGAGGGCACACAGACATTCTGGGGAGTCACTTACCCCAGCCCTGGGCTGCTTCTTGAGATCAGGAGGGCCGTTGCCCAGGGCTGGTGTTGCCAGGCGGAGGCCTGCTGAGGCGGTGGTTGTGGGGATCGGTCTCCAGGCAGCAGGGGGCAGCAGGGGCAAGTTGAGGCTAACTGGCCATGGGTGGGGCCAGCAGGCGGGCAGAAGGAGGCTTTAAAGCGCCTACCCTTCCTGCAGGTGAGCAGTGGTGTGTGAGAGCCAGGCGTCCCTCTGCCTGACCACTCAGTGGCAACTCCCTGGAGCTGTTCTGTCCTTTGTGAGCCTCAGCAGTTCCCTCTTTCAGAACTCGCTGCTAAGAGCCCTGAACAGGTAATGGGATAGGGATAGAGATTATCCTGTGAAGAAATATCAATCTGGAAACAGGTTTGGGGAGCTGGAGGGGCTCTACTGAGGGTTCTGAGAGGGTCTGGGGTTAGTGTGGGGAGGAGCACAGGATATACAGGTACCAGGAAAGGGCATGGAGTGACCTTCAGCATGGGAGTCAGGCTGGGTGTGCAGGTGGAGGAACCTGGGGTGTTAGGATCTCAGAGTGTCAGGTGTGGGTGGAGGTCCTGGGTAGTATAGAGGGGTAAGGGTGTTAGGATAGAAACTGGGAAAAGGTCCGTGGTGTCAGACCAGGTACGGGAGAAGCTTGGTGAGATATGGGTTCAGGATCCTGGGGTCTGGCATATCTGGCTGAATATCTGAAACCAGGGCCAGCCCAGGTGGAGCCAGGGGAAACAAGGCCCCAACTCGCACATGTCTGCTTCCCAGGAGCCACGATGCAGTGCTTCAGCTTCATTAAGACCATAATGATCCTCTTCAATTTGCTCATCTTTGTAAGTATGGACGTTGTGGACTCTTCAGGGCTGCCCACAGAGCAGGTCACAAGCTGAGCAGAGACTAAGCTGGGGAATGGGAGACTGCTATGCCCAGGCTTTGTCCTGCAAGTGTCCCCATATGAGTGGGATGCAGAGGTCTCCCCAAATGCTGCTGATTCCTAGTCCCAGCAGCAGCCAGGTTGCCATACAGGGGTGTGTACGAAAAAGGGGATGGAGAAGCTCAGGGCAACCCCTCTCTCCCACAAAGCTTTAGCCCAGGCTTCAGGCAGGGCAGAGTAAGCTACCAGGAATGATTCTCCCCCCTTTATAGGCACTGGGGGCCCAGAAAGTAGAAGGGCTCCACCCAAGTTCACCTAGCACAGAAGGAAATTCAGTACAGAGGAAATTCTTCTGTATGATGGGGAGCTGAAAGGTGGGAAGGCCTACATCTCATCAGAGCAAAGGGTCTATCTCAAGCAGCCCTTATTCATTTGACAAACATTCATTGTCTAGGATACCATGATGGGTGCTGGGGTGGCAGGTAAGCAAAGCCTTTCTCTGCCCTGAAGGAGCTCAGCTCCAATAAGCCAGATAGGCAGATGATAATAACACAGTGTGTTTGGGCTTAGGACAGAGGTTATAGGAGCCTGAACTCGGCCTGGTTGGAGAATACTTCCTGGAGGAAATAGCTGAAGCTGGGAAATTGCGCTTGGTGGGGGAGTTGTAAAGCTTGCATAAAGGGCCAGAAGTAATGAAACTCGATATCGTTCAGAAAACCAGAAACAGATTACAAAGGGCATGTTTGAGAAGCTGAGCCATGAGGCATAAATCCTGGAGATGGTGGTGGAGATAGGGAGAAACGGACAAAGTGGACAAAGGACAAAACTCTAGGATGATGGCTGAGGGGTAGAAGAAGGGGCAAGGGAGACAGAGGTCTTGGAGATGACTCCCATATCTCTGGCATGAGTAACCCAGATGGCAGGGGGTGGGGCCCCGTTTGTGGGAGGGGATGTCCCACTGGCAGCCGTGTACCCAGTGGAGGTGCAGCTCAGATTGGAGCTGGCCATGGGTATTTGAAAATCATGTGCACACAGGTAGCCACTGAAGCCATGGGAGTGGATGAGAACACTTGGAAAGTGAACTCTGGGAAACCCAATTTATTAGGGATAAGCAAAACAAAAACAAAAACAAAAACAAAAACAACAAAATAAAACCCCTGTGAAGGAGATGGAGAAGGAGCAGTGGGAGGGGAGAGGAAAACAAGGAGAGCAAGCTATCAGAGAGGTCAAAGAGAATATGGCCCATGAAATGTTCACTGGATTTAGCACAGTATGTCACCAGAGACCCGAGCCACATTAGAGTAGGTTAGCCTAAGTAAAAGTGAGGAAGTGGGCTGGGTGCTCACGACTGTAATCCCAGCACTCTGGGAAGCTGAGGTGGGCAGATTAGTTGAGCTCAGGAGTTTGAGACCAGCCTGGCCAATATGGTGAAACCCCGTCTCTACTAAAAATACAAAAATGTGGTGGTGCATGCCTGTAATCCCAGCTACTCGGGAGGCTAAGGAAGGACAATCACTTGAACCCAGGAGATGGAGGTTGCAGTGAGCCAAGATCACACCACTGTACTCCAGTCTGGGCGGCAGAGTTTATATATATATTGATTAGTTTAGAAGCATGGGTAGATTCTCTAGTTCTGATGTGGTCTGTGCCTTGGGCTTCCTTTGGCTGCAGGGAACTTGTTTTGTTTTTGTTTTTTTTTGCTGCTGTTGTTGTTGTTGTTTGTTTCTTTGAGACAGGATCTTGCTCTGTTACCCAGGCTGGAGTGCAGTGGCATGATTCTGGCTTACTGCAGCCTCAACCTCCTGGGCTCAAGGGATTCTCCTACCTCACTCAGCCTCCTGAGTATCTAGGACTACAGGAGTGTGCCACCATACTCAGCTAATTTTAAAAAAAAAAGTTTTTGTAGAGGCGGTCTCACTATGTTGCCCAGGCTTGTCTCGAACTCCTGGGCTCAAGTGATTCTCCCACTTCGGCCTCCCAAAGTGCTGGGATTACAGGCATGAGCCACTGTGCCAGTCCTGAACTAGTCTTTATCCATGTATCTGGAGGAGGCAATAGGATTCCAGGGATTTGGACAGCAGAGGCTCTGCCCTGAGAGGGTTAAAGGCAAATCCGGTTTGATTTCTGGCCTCTCTTACCCAGACCTTGCCAGGCTGGGCAGAGCAGGATAGGGCAGACCTCCAGCTCCTTGAAATTTGACCCTGCAGGCTAGAAGTCCAGCTTTCTGTCCTTGGGCAAACATGCCTGGAATCCAGCCACAATCTGCCACCTCACTTCCCGTTCTAGTCTCACTTTCCTGGCAAGTGAGGACTAGGCACCAAGGCTGATTCATCCACTGAAGCCCTGAGCTGGGAGGCTTTGCTCTAAGATGTGTGGCAACTGCACAGGGCCCTCCTCAATCTGGGCCTCAGGATTCCGGCTGAGGTTTGGAGTTGAGTTAGACAGCCTTTAAGAGAAACTCTGGCTGTATTCCCACTAGTGCCTCACTTTCCTCTTGTGAGGCAAGGAGGCCTTGTCTGGATGAGGCCTGAAGTTGGATTCTAGAGGGGAGCCAAATGGGGCCTCAGATGGGTGAACCTTCTCAAACTCCTCCCTCTCCAAGGTTGCCAGCAGGTGGAACCTCAGCCCTGCCTCTATTACTATGGTGACCGTTGAGCCTGTTCTTCTACCGCCCCATCTCCACCTATCAAAGGACAGAGATGTTCTAGGCACCCATCACCCAGAAAGGAAATAGGAGGCTGGGACCTCATCTGCCTATTTTCAATCCTAGCTATGTGGCAGGACCCTGGCAGCAGTAAGGGAAAGGTTTGCCCCTCCCCCTCCCCTGCAGATATTTCTAGAACCCCTGATCACCTTTATATCTGCCCAAGTGTGCAGCCTGATCCTAGCTATGCACATCCCAGCTCCCATTTTTCTGGCTCTAGAGGATGTTCCCCTCCTTACAGGATGAGGTTTTAGACTCCCTAGTCAATAAAGAGGGAAGTTTCTCGGCTCCCATCCTTCTTACTCAACTGTGTGGTAGTAAGCTACTTGTCAGCACTGTTTAAGGCCTGCCTGACCTCTCTCTCCCCAGCTGTGTGGTGCGGCCCTGTTGGCAGTGGGCATCTGGGTGTCAATCGATGGGGCATCCTTTCTGAAGATCTTCGGGCCGCTGTCGTCCAGTGCCATGCAGTTTGTCAACGTGGGCTACTTCCTCATCGCAGCCGGCGCTGTGGTCTTTGCTCTTGGTTTCCTGGGCTGCTATGGTGCTCAGACTGAGAGCAAGTGTGCTCTCATGACGGTGTGTCAAACCCAGCTCCACAGGCCCATGACCAAGAGTCCCCTTGCCCTTGACACCAGGCCCTGGGGTTCCCAAACCCTGCTTTGGACTCCCCTAGGCTAAGGCCTCTGTCTCATTTTTCCGGGGGGTGGATTAGGGCAAGGAGGGCTCGAGGGACTGTCTCTCCCTAAAATCCAGATCCCTGTTCCCCACTCAGTTCTTCTTCATCCTCCTCCTCATCTTCATTGCTGAGGTTGCAGCTGCTGTGGTCGCCTTGGTGTACACCACAATGGTGAGACACTGGGATGGAGGAAGGGAAGAAAATTGGGCAAAACCCTGGGAGTGGGCTGTGGCCTGTGAATGGCCACCTTCTGTACCAACCCCTAAACACTGGC
The DNA here is from genome assembly GCF_000951035.1 of Colobus angolensis palliatus. Lineage (NCBI taxonomy): Eukaryota > Metazoa > Chordata > Mammalia > Primates > Cercopithecidae > Colobus > Colobus angolensis. The sequence goes on from NW_012111586.1 coordinate 4,483,919, forward strand.
CTGCCTCACCCAGGCTGAGCACTTCCTGACGTTGCTGGTAGTGCCTGCCATCAAGAAAGACTATGGTTCCCAGAAAGACTTCACTCAAGTGTGGAACACCACCATGACAGAGGTAAGGTTGGCTGGGGGAGGTTTTGGGGTGGAGAGGAAGAAGCAAGGCCCCACCTCCACCCTCATCCTGTCTCCAGCTCAAGTGCTGTGGCTTCACCAACTACACGGATTTTGAGGACTCACCCTACGTCAGAGAGAACAATGCCTTTCCCCCATTCTGTTGCAATAACGTCACCAACACAGCCAATGAAACCTGCACCAAGGAAAAGGCTGATGAGCAGAAAGTAGAGGTGTGGGCTGGCACGAGTGGGTGGGGAGTTTTCATGGCCTCAGAGTGGCAAACAGGGATGGGAGTAGGGCAGCTGCCAACTATAAATGCTCTTCTCTCTTCCTGAAGGGTTGTTTCCAACAGCTTTTGTATGACATCCGAACTAATGCAGTCACCGTGGGCGGTGTGGCAGCTGGAATTGGGGGCCTCGAGGTAAGCAGATGAGGAGGCTGGGACTGGGATATGGGCATGAGACCAGGGCTGCTCAACCCATCTGAGGCCTCTCCAATTAGGAGGAAACAGACCTACTTGGGCCTCAGGTAGGGTGTCTGTGGGACAGGCTTCAGGATCCCTATCATATCCCCTCATCTCTCCCTGTTCCTCCCTCTCCAGCTGGCTGCCATGATTGTGTCCATGTATCTGTACTGCAATCTACAATAAGTACACTTCTGCCTCTGCCACTACTGCTGCCACATGGGAACTGTGAAGAGGCACCCTGGCAAGAAGCAGTGATGGGGGAAGTGTCAGGATCTAACAATGTCACTTGGGCCAGAGTGGACCTGCCCTTTCTGCTCCAGACTTGGGGCTAGATAGGGACCACTCCTTTTAGGCGGTGCCTGACTTTCCTTTCATTGGCAGGTGGGTGGGTGGGGGGCATTCCACAGCCTCTAAGGTAGCCAGTTCTGTTGCCCATTCCCCCAGTCTATTAAACCCTTGAAACGCCCCCTAGGCCTAGTGGTGATCCCAGTGCTCTACTGGGGGATGAGAGAAAAGCATTTTATAGCCTGGGCATAAGTGAAATCAGCAGAGCCTCTGGACGGATATGTAGAAAGCACTTCAAAATGCATAAACCAGTTACAATGTTGCCAGTTGGACTCTTCATGTATCCTTGGGGAGAGGGGCCTAAACTGGCCTCAGATTCCTGTGGAGCTGCCAACTCAGAAGGCCCTGGAAAGGAGGGAAGTAGGGTGGGGTTGGGGGTCAGAAGTGGTTATTTCTCCCCTTCATTTGGGTTCCAGGCCTGGGAGGGAACCTAAGAGGAATGGCTGAGAGGGCATGAAGAAGTAGAGCTGGGTTAGGCCAGTCTGCCTCCTTATAACAGGGAGAACTTTGGACTGAAACTACTCTCTCCTGGGTGGGGGCACTGGACTGGAAAGCTATGAAAATAACAAGCTTGTGCCGAATTCTTACCAGGTCAATGGGAAAGGGTCACTCCTTAGGTGCTGGGAAGCCCTTCAGGAGCCCCCTTCCTAGGGTCCAGGCTGCCTACCCTTCCCACTTAGGCAAAACCCCACATCTGTCCCTGCTTCTGGGATCTCAGCAAGAACCTCATGTTTTATTTTCTGCTGGCCTACCTGGTGTTCTTCAGACTTCTTTTTTTTTGAGAGAGAGTTTCGCTCTTGTTGCCCAGGCTGGAGTGCAATGGTGTGATCTCGGCTCACTGCAGCCTCTGCCTCTGGGTTCAAGCAGTTCTCCTGCCTCAGCCTCCTGAGTAGCTGGGATTACAGGCACCCGTCACCAAGCCTAATTTTTTGTAATTTTAGTAGATATGGGGTTTCGCCATGTTGGCCAGGCTGGTCTCCAACTCCTGACCTCAGGTGATCCACCTGCCTCCATGAAGAACTCAGCCTAGATTTGGGTCCAGAACTGCAGCACCTGGTGTAGTCCTGGCTGATATGGTACTAGTTCCACTTGAAGCAGCAGCTGGCCAGAATGTCTCTGATATAGACCTGATCACTGTTGAGCCAGGAGTGAGAGGCCTGAGGGAGGCTATGGTGAGAGGGTAGTGTCTGCTACCAAGCAAAGCCCAGCCTGACAAACCAGTCCCCCTCCTTGTTTCCCTTTGAACCCTGTAACTCTCTTCCTGAGCTTTTCCAGGACAGCCCAGAACCACCACCCTTTTGCTGAGCCCAGAAAGGAAGACGGACCTGGCCAGAACCAGTGCCTTAGAGCTGGTCTGTGAGGGGCAGACCAGGAGACTGCCAGGGTGCGGGACAGGGAGAGGAGCTAGCCTGCCTTACCCTTCACCACCATACTGTGCCTCTCACACACTTCCCCTCCACCAGGTGCCTCTGTGGAGGCTGCACGGGATTTGTTTGCCCAGGGCGGGCCTCCACCTCATCATGGGCTAATTGCTGCTCAACCTGGCTGCTGTGCCACCTCAAGCACTATCTCCAGCACCAGCAAACAACGAAGGCGTCAGGGTGGCGAGATATGTCCAAGCCACACACCACCCATGCTGTCGCCAAGCCGGACTCCAGGCACCTGTGAAAGAGGCAGGGCAGAGAGCAGGCAGGAGGGCTGGAGTTCCAGCCGGAGTACTGTACTTGTACAGAGGCAGGCAGACCCTTTCTGAAGAGGTGGTCTACACTCACCCTCCTGACATTAGGCCCTTCAGAGACCCCTTAAATGTCCTCTTCCCTGCTGTGGGCTTTCTCATTCACTGCCTCTGGACAATCCCATCCATTTTCTGGTGCCTCTATGACTAACTTGGATCTTCCTAACCTCTTTGGGTTACTGGCTATGTGAGAATCTGATGAAGACCATGACCCATTTCTTCACAAAAATGCCCGGATAGAGAATTCTGAATGGCAAAGTGCTCTAAGGGTCATAGACACCCTTGCTCCTACATCTCCATCTGCCCGTCTCTTGAATGATGCCTGCCCAGTCCTGTCCCATCCACTTCCTTCCCACCCCAACTATGCACACCTGCTCTCCCATTTCCTCTTGCAACTCCCAAGTATCCCTTTTTGTTCTCTCCTGCTCCATCTCTGGGGCAGGTGGACAGCCCAGGCAAGATAAGCAGGAACGAGGCTGGTGGTTAAACGGTGGGGAAGAGGTGGGGTGGCTGCTCCAAGCCTCAAGTAGGGCGGGGCTAAAGTCAGGCTGTCCTAGCGTAGAATTGGGGAAAAACCTTGGAGTTTGGCATCCCCTGGTGGCCAAATGGCCCCAAACGGAAGATAAACTCTGTGGTGGGCAGTAAGGAAAACTCACCATCCAACACAAGTATTCTCTCCACCACTTCCCTCCAGCACCCCCCTGACCCACAAAATCACAATCACAAGACACATCCCCAGAGGGTTTCTCCTTTTTTAATCAATGACCAACTTATCCAGCTTTGGAAATCTGGACAAAGAGGATGCTGAGAGGAGGCCTGGTCCAGTGTCTAAGGGTGTCTGAGTGAGTCTGTGTCAGCATGTGGGCCCCATCTGGGCCTGTCCATGGGTTGGGCACAGCAGTTTCCTGAGTAAAAGCCAGCCCCACCCTCAGGGCAGCATTCCAGCCCAAAAAGAAATCCAGGCCCTCCAGGTTCGGCCTGTTTTCAAGGCCCTCAGGACAGTCAATAAATAGGTTAGATTCTGAGCCAGGCCTGGAAAGTGAGGGTATTCAAAAGGCAGGATGAGCTGCTAGGGATCGCAATGATTCCCAGGTACTCTCCTGCCCTTCTCCAACAAGGAAGTAAATAAATAGACCTTTAACTCAGGAACAGGGTGTTGGAGCAGGGGAACCCTCCCCTTGGAGTTAGTAATTAAGTCTCATGTTAAAAACAAGGTAGCCCCAGCCCCTACCAGCATCTACAAAATCCTACAGGATGGAGGGAAGGGCTAGCCTGCCTGGGGGTACACAGTACCCAGCCCCACGGGGTCCTGGAGGAGGTCTCATGTCTGTTCTGCAGCTCCTGGGGCTCCCTCCTCCTTTGGGGGTGGCTCCAAGAAAATTGGGGTGACTGAGGGTGGCTTCTTCACTCTGGGAAAATAATACAAGGAAGTATAGGGAAGAAGCCATTAGCTATGTCCCTGGATCTCACTAGGCCTCTTGTTTCCCAGGGCAGAAAAGAGTCACTCACGAGTAGGGGGAAGCCGGGACCCCCACCACCAGGAAGCGGTTCTTCTTCCGAAACAATCTCCATAGGCCCCGGTGGTTGCCACGCACATCCAGGTCCCAGATATGGAGGCACTGGTGAGGGTGGGATGGGGACAGAGACATGGGTCAGAGAGCTGTGGGGAGGGGTCACTGAAGACCCTTTGGCTCAGCCCCTGCCCCTCCTCAGAAACCACCTCAATTTGCAAGAGATAGCATCTTTTGGAATATGAATTTGGACAAGGAGGTTGGAAGAGGGGTTCTAAGAGTATAAAGAGGAGGTTCTGAGGTTGAAGATTCCAGAGCAAAGGCTCCCTGGATCTTGGGGCAGTACATGTGTGAGGGGCAGGGGTTCTCCAGGGTGGGCATGGTATTGGAGCACCTTGGCAAGCTGGGTCCAGGTGGTGAAGTCATCATCTTTCTCCATTCGAATAAAGGCCACGTAGGTGTGGCCCTCTGTGTCTGGCAGGAAAGAGTCTTCACAAGGGTTCTTGCTGTGGTCCAGAACCTCAGCCTCACTGCAGTGGGGGGTGGGAGAATATGGCCAAGATAGGGCCCACTTCATGGGTGTGTCCCACAGGACCCTGAACTTGGTTGAATGCTCTGATGTTGCCACCTTGAAGTTCTTAATAATGTTTGAGATAAGGGCCCTGATTTTCATTTTGTACAGAACCCTGTAAATTATGGGGCCAACATCCCCAGTATTTGACTCTTTGCTCCCTGCTACACCCCAATTGTCTTAGGCCATACCTGAGCAGCCTGTGAACTTCCACTTCATAAGCTTCTTTTTTCAGACTGAAGAGGAGGGAGAAATGGGTCAGGGGAGTGGGCAGGCCCTCAGGTCCCATGGGTAGCACTGAGCAGGGCAAGGGGTCACATGGGAATCTGTAGCAGCAGGGCTGGAGTAAACACACAGGCCCGGGATTGGAAGGGACTTTCAGGGATTGGCCTCCAAATCTCCTAGATATCCACCCCTTGCCCTGCTGCCAGCCCCAACCTGTCCACATTCCTGAGCTGGACACCTGGAACCGTGTTGAACTTGTGCTTCTTGAAGTAGGCCTCCTGGAGTGGGTATGAGAGTAAAAATCAGCACCTCACATTGTCTGGCCCACACCCACTTGCTGACCAGCCACACATCTATTAGACACACAAATGAAGTCCTAGACCTGTATAGAGCCCTCTGATTTCCCCTGTCTTCTCCATCCTCTTTGCAGCATCCGCAGCAAGCTCTTACTAGCTTTAATTTGGCCTCTACCATTGCTGGAGAGCTCATGCTGTCACGGCAGCTCACGTTACTGCACTACAGACCCATGAACTAGTAGTCCCTGTCTCTTGTAGTTCTCCCTGGGCCTGCTGTTCTAGAGCCACAGATGTCAGGAACAGGCCCTGCAGGAGGTGCTGGGCAAAGGGACGGGCTGCGCTGGGAAGGAGAAAACTACTTTGACTCTTGTACTGAGACTGACCTGAGGGAAGTGCCTGCCGCTCTCTGGGAGAGGAATGGGGCTCCTGTATCAGTCAGCCTCTGCGGGGCCTCTGGCTTCTAGGAGGTTCAAGTTGGACGCTAGCTATTCCTTTGGGCTGGGCTGGCTCAAGGCCTCCCTTGCTGTAACTGGGGAATGGTCCTCTGAATGCAGCCAGGTGGGGTGGGGGTACCTAGGGACTTCCCTGTTCTCCTCAGGCTAAAGCATGGGCTCCAGCACTTGCCAGAACAGGAAAGGGCAGAGATTGCAGGGGTGGACCAGTACTTAAGAGGCAGAAATGCTCTCCCCAGACACTCATAGTCTAGTGCTAAGAATAGTAAAAATAAAAATAATACCAGCTGACCCTTATATATGTTTATAATTCAAAGCATTTTACATATATTGACTCATTTAAACCTCAAAATATCGTAACCCAGTGAGGTAGTAGTATTTTATCCTTTTTTTTTCTTTTGAGACAGAGTCTCGCTCTGTCGCCCAGGCTGGAGTGCAATGGTGTGATCTCAGCTCACTGCAAGCTTCGCCTCCCGGGTTCACGCCATTCTCCTGCCTCAGCCTCCCAAGTAGCTGGGACTACAGGTGCCCATCACCACGCCTGGCTAATTTTTTTGTATTTTTAGTAGAGACGGGGTTTCACCATGTTAGGCAGGATGGTCTCGATCTTCTGATCTTGTGATCCGCCTGCCTCGGCCTCCCAAAGTGCTGGGATTACAGGCGTGAGCCACTGCGCCCAGCCCTTTATCCTCATTTTTCAGATAAAGAAACTGAGGCAAAAATAGGATAGCTCTTTCCCCAAGTTTACATGGCTAGAAAGTAGCAAAGCTAAGGTTGCTTCAGAGTCCATGTTCTTGTTCTTGACTGTCATGCCACACTGTGCCCTGCTCCCTGCCTCCCACTCACATGAAAGTAGCCGTTCATGTTGAGGCCGACGATGCCAAAGTGGTAGGATCGGGAAACGTCAGGGATGATGCACTCCCGACCCCGGCGTTGTTCAGGCATCCGCATCCACATGTCCCAATCCCAGAGCTGGCAGACATGGACCACGATGAAGGTTAAGATGTTTCCACTTGGTAGGGGACTCCAGCCCCCTCACCCTACCCTGACAGTTACCTTTTCCGGTGTGGGCCACTTGGGCTCAAGCTCCTCCTTATACAAGGACCTCCTGAGCACCCAGCCCAGACCAGGCATGGTCTCCACACGGTACAGTAGTGCTGGGTCCTCAGCGGTGTGTTCATACCCCTGGGGATAGGGGGCCATAGTGGGAGGTATTAGCTGAGGCCTCATAAACTCGCCTGCTAAACCCTGGCCATTCCAGCCTACCTGGTCATTCCAAGCAGAGATGCAGTACAGGCTGTCATCCTCCTCCAGCAGGTGGATGGATTGGCTCAGGAAACTGAGAGAGGCGGGGTCAAAGAGTTCAGGGAGGGGCAAGGATAAACCTAGTCACACAGAGATGCTGGAAGAGCTGGAGCTGGGTCTCAGGAGCACCTCCTTCCTGGAGTACCTCCTTTCCCCAAATCCCCACTGTCTCCTTTCATCCACTCTACCTTCAACAGCAGCCCCATCACCTGCCATCCTACCTTTCCCCAGGCTTTGCCCCCACTTGTGAGCTCAGGTCCTCCGGAAAGCTCTCTAGGACGCCTCACTGACTTTCCCTGCAGACCGAGGGACCTCACCTGAAACCTAGAGACTCCTCTCACCTGAAAAAATCCACAGCGATGTCCAGGTCCTCTTCCAGAACCACAGCAAACTTGGCCTCCTGGAAGAGGAATGGGACATCATGGTCCCAAGGGGGGTCTCTCCATCCTGTGATCTCCTTTGCCCCCAACCCTATTCTTGCAGGCAGCATTACCCCCATTTTCCAGATGTGAAGGATGAGGCCCAGTGAGGGGAAGAGTTTGCCATATTAACAGGCCCAGACCTTATGCCCATGTTTCCCCCTCCCAGGCCCAAGAGTTGTATCCTTAGTACTCACCGGAAACAGGTTGAAAGTGGCAGTGAGGCTGGCCTTGTAGTGCTGGGAGTCGGGTGGGAATAGGGCACATGAGCTTTAGGGTAGAAGGCAGAGCCAGGCATCTGCCCCATCCCCCCTTGCCTACGCAGTACCTGAGACACGCGGGCATTCTTGATGCTGATGGGAGTATGCTGGATGCCCCTCAGACCAAACAGTGCCACCACATCCATGGGTTCCTGGGGGCACGGCCACTGCTCACCATGTGAGGTCACTTTCCCCCTGCCCACCTCTGCAATCTAAGGCCTTCACATTTCACAGCCTTGCCTGGGCAGTCCCCCTTGCCCGTCTCTGGCAATCACTGCTGCTCCGTGTTGTGCTCCACCCAAGGCACCCCCTAAGCCCTGCTCACCTCATAGTAGCCGTCGATGAAAACTGTTATCATCTGAGGAGACACCCCCTGGGCTGAAAGCAGAGAGCGCAGCATCCTGGGGAGCCCAGGGATAGGTTAGGGTCTCTTCGTCACCCCCCAACTCAGGCTCCCCTGTGTTTACAGCTGGGCCGAGATTCCCCATGCTTACCCACAGAGGTGAATGGGTCTAGAATCTATTGCTTTTGTGCCCACCTCAAGAGTTCCTCCTGGAGGTAGATGACCTGAGTACCCTCCCACTTGCTAAGCACCCTCCTGTTCAGTGCTGGGGATAGCCCATTCCCAGGCTCACCTATACAGGTAATTGGGTCGGTTCCCTGCAATGACAGCCACAGGCACCTTGAGGACCTTGTTGTCTGGGAGCTGTGGGAGAAACAGCGTTTAGCTCTTGCCTTATTCCTCCTTCAAACTGGGATCCCCACCTAGGGAAGAGTTCTCAGGTGAGGGTATGTGCAGACTGGAGTAGACAGGGAAGGGACAGAGGATCTTCCCTGTTCTGGGCTCTCCACACACTCAGCCCAACTCCAACGCTGAGCTTTGCTCACATGGCCTGCCCCTTCACCCCAGGCCTGTCTTTCAGAGTGCAGTGTAAATCCTGCCCCTGGTTCTCTCCCAGGCTCGGGCAGGGAAAGCCCAACCTAGATCATTCCTGGGGCCCCCTTGCTGAGCTGGGAAGGAGTCCAAACCTCACTGTCTAAGGCTTCACTCACCGGGTCAGGGCTGAACTCGATGGGTGTGGGGTCCTTGCAGCTGCATACACTTCCATAGCCCTCAACTTTGCTGCAGAAGCGCCGGCGGCGACGGTTCAGCTCTGTGTCTGCCCAGTGGCACTCTGCCTCTGAGAAAAGCCTGTGGTTGTCATGGAGGCATGGGGCCAGCGCGGTTGGAAGAGCCCCAGGCAAACAATCAAAGGAATCAAGCTCCACAGAGAGGATCCAAATGCCCACCCCCAGCCCAGGCCCTGCCCCATCCATGCTCTACTAACTCCACCTTCTGCTGAGCTCAACGGCACATCTGTCTTCAGCAGGACTGGGTCCCCCCAGGAGGAGAGAGCAGGTGACTTAGAATGTTTCTCCCCAAGGACAGGACCTGGCAGGAGGCAGGAATGAGGGCCATGGGGGCCCAGACACCAGTTTGGGGGCTTTTTCCCATCTCCCTGCCTACTTTGATCCAACCCACTGCTACTGGTTCCTATTTGTTCCCCACCCCACCCCATCTCCTGGGGTTCTGCTCCTCCCAGGCCCTTGATACTACAGAGTGGATGGCCTCTGGTGCCGGCACCTCCTTTTCGTCCCACGAAGGCCCATGTGTCCCTCCAGCCCAGGGCAGGTCCAGCCTGGCTGCCCAGGCTCCTCAGCAGAGCCTTGGCTGTGTCCTTGAGGTGGAAGGAACCCTCGTCCTGGGAGACCAGAGAAGGTAGTTAGCCTGACTGGCATGGTTCCAGGAGACCTGGCCTCACAAAGCACCAACTATGTAGCAACCTTTTACTTAAATCAGCTCATTACATTATCTCAATAACCTTCTATAGTTTCTCTCTTTCACAGATAAAAAATAATAACTGAAGGCTTAGAGAGATCCTGAGTCATCTAAGGTCATCCAGCTAATAAGTCCTTTCCACAAACCCACACGATCTGCACCTCTGTCTTCCGCCACTGCCTGCCTTCTTTTCCCACCACTCTCCTACTCTCCTCCCTTATTCTGCTCCACCTCGACTGGCATCTTTTTTGTTCCTCAAACATGCCATGTACCTTCCCACTCTAGGGGCTTTGCACTTGCCATTCTTTCCACCGGGAATGCTCTTCCTCCAGATACTCACCTGGCTCACTCCTCAATTCCCCAGCTTTCTGCTCACATATCATCTCCTTGCAGGGGACTTCCCTTTCTAAAATGTCCCCTCCCCCACATCACTCTGTATCCCCTGCTTTATTTTCTTCTGTATATAAGTTATCATTTACTAGCATTATCCACATTTACTTGGCTGTTTTTTGTCGACCTCCCACTGCTGGAATGTAAGCTCCATGAGGGTGGGGACTCTGTCTTGTTTCCCATTGTATCTTCAGCACCCAGAGCAGTACCTAGCATACAGTTGTTGTTCAATAACTATTTGCTGAATTAATAAAAATGTTAAGGCTAAGACTGGAACCTGAGTGACCTTCCTTCAGAGAATCTTCCCACTATGTTATATGAGGGGCAGAGAAGCCGGGGCTAGGAGCAGGGTTGGAGCTAGGGAATAGGGGTCAGGGCCAGGACAGAATAACTGACCTTGACAGTGCAGATGAGCACTCGGCCGGGCGCTACCATGTTGAGGAACAGCACCATGGCCTCATCCTCATGAGGTGAGTACGTGTCAAACACACGTTTTGCCATCACGTGGCCCTGGCAGGGGATACACTTCTGGTGAGTTGGTGTCATCAGCAAGAAGAGCCCAGCTCCAGTCCTCTGGGTCACCCACCCCTAGAACCTCACCGTGGCCTGGTTGAGGACAATGACATGGATGCCCCGGCCTTGCTCCCGGGCCTCATCCTCCAGCACCTACACAGTGGCAGAGACAAAGTCCAACTTTTCACTCTGGCATTCAATGTGTCTCTGTCTTAGGGGTACTTAAAACACCAGTTGCTTGAAACATCACCTCCTGCCTATGCTTCTGTTCACACAGTTCTTTTCCAACTCAGCTTGAAGGCCACATCTTCCAGAAAGCCTCTATAGCACTCCCATCAGAAGAGATCACGTCTTTTTTTTTTTTTTTGAGACGGAGTCTCGCTCCGTTGCCCAGGCTGGAGTGCAGTGGCCGGATCTCAGCTCACTGCAAGCTCCGCCTCCCGGGTTCACGCCATTCTCCTGCCTCAGCCTCCCGAGTAGCTGGGACTACAGGCGCCCGCCACCTCGCCCGGCTAGTTTTTTGTATTTTTTAGTAGAGACGGGGTTTCACCATGTTAGCCAGGATGGTCTCGATCTCCTGACCTCGTGATCCACCCGTCTTGGCCTCCCAAAGTGCTGGGATTACAGGCTTGAGACACCGCGCCCGGCCGAGATCACGTCTTTTTACAACCCTCCCCTCCATGACTTTCATGGCTCTTAGAGCCTTTGCTGTCTATGCTTCATCCTGGAGATATCACAATCCTTCACCACACTGAACCCCTCAAGGTAGGGCCAGGTCTGATTACTTTCAGGTCCCCAGTGCCCAGCACAAGGCTGAAGCCAAAGAAAGGACCAGGGGATGGTTATAAAATAAATCAATGAATTGACTGCCTACCATTATGAATGATTACTTTTGAGATCCCACTACATACAAGAAACTTCACAAACTGTTCATTGAATCCTGACAAGTAGAAATCATTAGTCCTAGTCTATAGATAAGGAATTGAGGACTCCAAAGTCACACAGCTAGAAATTGGCAGAGTTGCAGTTCCCACTCAGGCAGTACACCCTGCCACTAGAGGACCATGCCCTCTAGCAGAATGGAGTGACTGTACACCAGACCCTGGCCCACTGACCGTGGTGCCATCCACTGCCACATAGACTTTGCTGCGACTTGAATACACCTCTACGTCCAGGACCCGCCGGGGACCGCTGCCTCTGCGCCGTGGGGGCTCCAGGCGGCCTAGGACCTCATCTGTGGGGTACAACAGGTCATGGAGATAGTCTCTCCAGCAGAGTCTCACCCCTTAGGGTCTGCCTGCCACTCTAGCTGTGAGATCCAAGGCCCCCTATCCCATCCTTAGCCTGGCCCTACCATAGTCTTGCTCTGGCTCTGGGTCTTCATTGGCTTCGCTGATGGCTCGCCGAGTGTCCAGGATCAACTTGATATTGACAATGACAGTCACCAGCAGGAAAACCACGGCCCCTGTCTGAGGGGAGGGGTAGGGATGATTAAGAGGAGCCCCTCCTTTGGATCCTAGAGGGTCTTTCTGAAAGGAGGGCCCTGGCTGCAGTGAAGACATCCAGAGAACCTGGGTCCTGTCTCTTCCTGTCTGCCTAGCTCTACTCCCCTGACCAGGGCCTAGTTTCACAGCCACCTTCCCCAGGGAACCTCCCCTGACACTTTCCCCTCCATTAGGGCCCTCCCTACCCAGTGCTCCTGTATTCTTCTATTGAGACCTTGATTTCCTTGGTCCCTTCCATTGTTGGTTTCTAGAGATGGAGCCAGGCCCAGGGACCCAAGCTGGGGATCAGACCTGGGTCCTGGCCCTAACTGCCTCACAGGGGTGTGCCTCTGGGCAAAGCCATCCTGATCAGACTTCAGGCTTCTGTCAGAAGCTTAGAAGTTGTGCTTGGGTTCCGATTCCAGAACTTTGGGTTCAAACCATTACCTATACGGACGTGACACATAGAGGTCTCCCCTCTAGGAACCTGCTGCCCCTTTCCAACTGGGGCTGGCCAATGTGGGTCCCAGTGCCTGATTTAGGTGGGGAGGAGGCTGGGAGGAAGCCCTTGGTTGGGGACGGTTTGGGACATCTCTATACCTGACAGAATCTCCGCAGGGCCCGCTGGTTTGTCAGTTTATACTTCCAGGTAAGGTACCAGCTCCGCTTCTTCCGAGCCCCAAAGGGCTTGATGAGGGGGCTGGGCTTCCAGTCGTCCATGCCGGATTGGCGGGTCACCAATGTCCTGGCCAGCCCATGGCTTCAGGAATCTGACGGGACCAGAGGGCCACATGGGGTAAGATGCTCTTCCCAAAGTCTGATGCCTTCTGGGGAGATGAGGGAGAACCTCCCAGCAACTCTTCCCTGCAAGCACCCATACTGTGTGACATGGGGAAAGTGGCTCAACTTCTCTGGGCTGGCAGGAAACCCTTCAGTGGGGTTGGATCACCTGGAAATTCCCTGAGACTGGAGTAACTCTCTGAATCAAGGCTATCCAGGGGTATAGGCCAAATAATCGGCTCAAAGTTCATTAGCACCTACAAGGACCAAGCTCCAGGCCTTCCCAAGCATGTGGTGGGCAAAGAGCGACCTCTCCTGCCCCAGTCTTCAACCCTCGTCCCATCCTATCTGCCCCA
>NW_012111586.1:4497316-4500080 GCF_000951035.1 Colobus angolensis palliatus
GACGGGCGGTGCTTAGGGCGGCGGCGGCAGCGTCGTCGGGTGTCGGCAGCCAGCGACTAAGGCGAATGCTCAGACCGTGCTAGGCAGCTTCGCAACCAGGCTGGCTGGTGTTGCTGCCTGCACGAGAGCAGCCCGCTGCCCAGCACCGCTGATGGCAAACCCGACTCCAGTCAGAGCCCTAGCACCTTGGACCAGATCACAGGGCACGCCAGGGTCAGAGGGGCTGCAACCCTTGGACACAGCACACACACCACTCGCCCCATACCCCTCCTGGACAAGGCCGTTACCTGGTCCTGGGGCATGCACAGCCATTGGAGGCCAAGGGAGATTAAAATCTAGGTTCTGCCACTGTTCTAAGCACCTTACTGATGATGTTTAATTCCACAACAACCCCATGAGGTAGGCGCTATTACCATTATTTCTTTCTTTCTTTCTTTTTTTAATTGAGACGGAGTCTCGCTCTGTCGCCCAGGCTGGAGTGCAGTGGCACCATTTCGGCTCACTGCAACCTCCGCCTGCTGGGTTCAAGCGATTCTCCTGCCTCAGCCTCCTGAGTAGCTGGGACTATGGGCGTGCGCCACCACACCAGCTAGTTTTTATATTTTTGGTAGAGACGGGGTTTCACCACGTTGGCCAGGCTGGTCTCGAACTTCTGACTTCAAGTGATCCGACCGCCTTGGCCTCCCAAAGTGCTGGGATTACAGGCAGTGAACCACCACCCCAGCTATGGGCGTTATTATTATCCCTGTCACAGATAAAGAAATAAGACCCAATGTCACAAAGCTAGGAGAGGTGGAATTGAAATCCAGCCTGGCTCCAGATTCCGCTCTTAACCACCACACTCTGCTGGCAACAATACAGAGGAGTTGCCAGGTTTAAATAATATCATACATACAAAGCACTTAGCTTAACACAATGGTTCTCAAACTTTAGCTTGCATCAGAATCACCTGGATAACTTCTTAAAACAGAGGTGCTGGGCCCCATCCCTAGGGTTTTAGATTCAGTGGTCTGGGGCAGGGTGGGATTTTGCATTCCTAAGAAGTTTCTAGGTGATGTTGATGCTTGTTTGAAGTGGCTAGCCATAGAACAGTTTTAGGCAGGGGAGCAATATAATCCAATTTATGTTTTAAGAGAACCTTTACTTTTTTTTGTGGATGATGGGTTGAAAGGAGACAGAGGAAGCCAGAAGACCGGTTAGATTTTTTTGAGCTTTCCATATTCCATCTGCTTCCCGAATGGTGGGGTAATAGCCCCCAAAATGAAATGTTAACAGTACTTGTCTTAGGAGTTAAAGAAATAGATGATTTTTCCTAGTAAGTATGTATAAGAATAGAAGAAAAACCAACACATTTTATTAGCATTTGAAAAAGATATCCCAGCTGGTCACCGTGACTCACGCCTGTAATCCCAGCAGTTTGGGAGGCTGAGGTGGGCTGGTCAGTTGAGGTCAGGAGTTTGAGACCAGCCTGCCCAAACCTGTCTCTACTAAAAATACAAAAGTTAGCTGGGTGTGATGATGGGCGCCTATAATCCTAGCTACTCAGAAGGCTGAGGCAGGAGAATCACTCGAACTCAGGAGGCAGAAGTTGCAGTTGAGATTGCACCACTGCACTCCAGCCTGGGTGACAGAGCAAGACTCTGTCTCAAAAATAAATAAATAAAAATAAATAAATAATTACATAATTTAAAAATGTCCCTTAGGGTTCCTTCCTGACCCTCCTTTCTCCTCAAACTGACTCTTCATAGATGATCTCATTCTCTCATGACCTCTGTTACCAGTCTAGATGCCCAAACTGACATTTGCAGTTCTTTTTTTTTTTTTTTTTCTGAGACGGAGTCTCGCTCTGTCGCTCTGTCGCCCAGGTTGGAGTGCAGTGACCGGATCTCAGCTTACTGCAAGCTCCGCCTCCCGGGTTTAGGCCATTCTCCTGCCTTAGTCTCCTGAGTAGCTGGGACTACAGGTGCCCGACACCTCGCTCGGCTAATTTTTTTTATTTTTTAGTAGAGACGGCGTTTCACCGGGTTAGCCAGGATGGTCTCAATCTCCTGACCTCGTGATCCACCCGTCTCGGCCTCCCAAAGTGCTGGGATTATAGGCTTGAGCCACCGCGCCCGGCCGACATTGGCAGTTCTAACCTCTTTCCTGAGCTACAGGCTGCCTGATGTCCAGCAGGACATCTCACAGGCCCCTCTAACGCAACAGCACAACTTCTGGAATCATTTCCTTTCACTCCTATATCTCTTGTGGGTTCCCCTCTGCAGTGAACTGCACCAGGCCAAACAGCTGGGAGTCACCCTTGACTCCTTGTCTGTCTCCAGTGACCAGTCCAAGTATGTTTTGCTCACCATTGTATTCTCTACACCATACACAAAGACTGGCACATAGTAAGCTCACCACAACATTTGTTGAAATCATTCATTTGTATTTTTCAACAAATTTTTATTGAATGCCACTATAAATGAATGTAACCAGTCACCTAGTCCTGTCAGTCTTACCTCCTAAAGAGCCTTCCATTCTAGTCTAATTCTTCTTCAGCCTCACAATCAGCCCCTGGTGTAGGCCATTTCAGTTTCTTGCTTTCCAACCAGTCTCCTTGACTCTAGATTTTTACTCCTCCTATCCTTTTCTCCTTGCAAAATCCAGAGTGATTTTTTTAAAGGCAAATGTTGCCAGGTTCAGTGGCTCATGCCTGTAATCCTAGCACTTTGGGAGGCCAAGGCAGGTGGATCACCTGAGGTGAGGAGTTCGAAACCTGCCTGCC
>NW_012111586.1:4502410-4508532 GCF_000951035.1 Colobus angolensis palliatus
AAAAAAAAAAAAAAAAGGCAGGATCTCAGGCCCCACCCCGATTTACAAAATCAGAACCTGCATTTTAACACGATCCGCAGATAATTCATATGCACAGTCAAGCTTAAGGAGAATCTTGCTTGTAAGCCCAATGTTGACCTCTTCAGCTTCAATACTGGTTGCCCCTTTCTACTCCGTTAGTCTGAATTCTAGCCCCTGGGGTGTTGTGTGTGTGTCTAACTAAAATCCAGCCATCGTTTTAGACCCAGTTCCTCTGCTCCAGGAAGACTTCCAAGCCTTCTGCAGCTCTGTTACCACTGTTCCTTAAACTCCCACATCTCTGACTGAAGCTGCTTAGACTTCATTCTGCAAACATGTATTGGGCTCCTGCTGTGTGCCTGGCTGGATTCAGTGCCAGGGTGGGGCGAAGGCGCTGAGTCTCCGAGTGCTCTTTCAGGTCCAACTCCAGAACCGCCCAGCCCCACGCAATCCGGGGCCAGAGGTTATGTGCGCAGCACTCGAATATAGCCACAGACGGTGCTGCGCGGCTTTTCTGAGTGTTACGGCACCCTCCTCCCGCCCGCGCCCCGCGCGGGCGGGGACCCACCGGTTTTGCTCCGCTTTAGCAGCGGCGAAGGGAGGACCCCCGCGAGCCGGTCCCCGGCGTCCGGTCGCCCAGCCCTTTTCAGGCTTGGGCCCGCATGGAGGGAACTGTGGAGTCCCAGACGCCTGACCTGCGGGATGTGGAGGGTAAGGTGGGCAGGAAGACCCCTGAAGGGCTGCTCCGTGGGCTGCGAGGCGAGTGTGAGCTGGGAACCTCTGGCGCCCTGCTGCTCCCAGGGACGCCTAGCACCGGCCACGACTTGGGGGACAAGATCATGGCGCTGAAGATGGAGCTGGTGAGTGCAGACTCCATGGGCCAAGGGGACGAGTCCCCAGTTTGGGGCCGGGAGGGACGAACTCATGCTCCCAGAGTTAAGCTGGAGAGGAGGTAGTTAAAACTCTCCACCTAACTGCTCAGAATCCCTCCCAGATCAATCCGTAAACGCTGGGGTGGAGATGGAGTGACATCCATTAATTGTCCCCCAAGAGTGAGTAGGGGTGTTGATGGGTCCTGAGGACTTGGGGTGGGAGCAGTGGGTTTTGGAAGTTATTCCTGCCAAATAATTGGGAGGAGAGAGATGCGGACTGTTAAGTACTGAGAACCCAACGCAGCACAAATTCCCCCCGCCCGTATGGGCCACCTATTCCTCCCCAGTCCCCGTTGTAAGGCAACCGGTTTTTTCTCCTTCTGCTAACCGGGAAAGGGTTTAGTTCCTGTGAGGCCCGCAGTGTTCAGCACAGAAAAGATGTGGGCAAAGGGGCCTATCTGCTGAAAACTACCTGGACCAGGGGCACTGAAAACCTTCTCCGTTTCCTCTACATCCCCCAGCCCTACTTAAAGTAATGGAAAGTTCCTAGAGCCATAGCAGGAACAGAGAGTAATAGCACCATTGGTGCTGATTCCCTCACCTCAGACTCAGTCTCCTCCCACCCAATCTCCCAGGTAAACTGGATATTTGGATCTCATCTGTACATTTTTGGGGAGAAGAGGAAACAGCAACCTTCCCCTTTCTCTGTTGCTGCTGGCCTAGATTCAGAGCCAAAAGGGCAGCCAAGGCCCTGGCAGTTTCCTCAGGGCCCTGATTCCGGTGAAGTGGGTGATTTACACCTGCCGCTACTTTGCAGCCAGTTCTGGGGAACTGAGGAATTGCTATCGGCTTCCTGGCTTACAACCAGGAGCCCACAGTGAATATGTCAGCTAATAAGTCTTTCTGGACCCCCACTGTGTGCCCAGCCTGTGCCAAGCTGGTCTGTGAAGGAGCAGGGGAAGGAAGTCATGGGGGCTCTTAGACCAGCCAGGGCTCTAATGCCTGAGCTGAGACTGGGAAGAGAGTCTGGTGGGTGGAGCAGCCAGGAAAGGCCCTCTGGGAGAAGGACTTGAATGCCAAGTGTGCACTTGGCCTTGAAGGTTGGAGGTGAGTGCCAAATTCTCCAGAGCAAGGCTGTGACTGTCCCCACCTAAACAGGGGTTTGCTTTTGTCTCGCTCTACAAACTTTAGCTCAAGGCCTAGTAAGAGCCTACCTAGACTGTCTAGTTGCTTTGAAAACTAACTTTCACCCAGCACATGTGCCAGGCAGCTTGCTGAGCACTTTACTTGATACTCTCTTCATCTCCACAGTAACCCTGTTAAGTGATATTTTATAGATGAAGAAACTGAGGCACACGGTGGGCATAGTGGCTCACGCCTGTAATCCCAGCACTTTGGGAGGCCGAGGCAGGCAGATCGCTTGAGCCCAGGAGTTTGAGGTCAGCCTGGGCAACAAAGCAAGACTCTGTCTCTGCATAAATTAGATGGGTGTTGTGGTGCATGCCTGTAGTCCCAGCTCCTCTGGAGGCAGAGGCAGGAGGATTACTTGAGCCCAGGAAGAGGAGGTTGCAGTGAGCTGAAATCGCACCACTGCACTCCAGCCTGGGTGACAGAGCTCACAGCTAGACCCTGTCTCAAAAAAAGAGAGGGAAGGAGGGAAGGAAGGGAAGAAGGAAGGAAGGGAGAGAGGGAGGATAAAAGAAAAGAGAAAAGAAAACAGAGGCACAGGGAGTTTAATAACTGCCCAAGATCACACAAAAAGCACGGTCATGATTTGAACCCAGATCATCTGACTGCACTTTGCATCTTTACCTTTGAGACCTGCTTTGTGCCAGATAGTCTGAACACATTTTATGTCATTGAAATGAGAAAACTGGTTATCATTTCTCCCATCTTACAGATAAAGCGTGCTTGCAGATTCTGAACTCACATAGGGAGTCAGTGGAAGAGCCACGCCTAGTCTCTCTGGCTCACTTTTCTGCCTTGGTGGAAACGATCTGTAAACTTTAAGGGGCTGCATTTAACTTTTGATTTTGTCTCTCTGTATTCTTGACCCAGCTTGCCTGGGGCCTGAGGCTGCCCGAGAAAGGGCACAAGGGAGGGAGCCTTCTGGGGCCAGAACGAGGAGAGATCCCCATCCTATTTTTCTCCCTCCTCAGGCCAGGATGTTATTAATATTAATCTCTTCCTGTGCTCTGCCCTGCCTACTGGGTTGCACCCAGGAAGGACAAGCAGTGGGGCAAGGGGTTTCCCTTGGGGCTAATGAAGGCAGGACTGGTTCAAGCCCTCTAAGGACTGTCCTTCAATTGTTCCTCTCCCAGCTTTCCTTGCACAAAGCGGGGAGGCCTACCCTTGAGGCCAAGGTCAGTCCTGCCTCTAGGCCTCATCCCTCCTGCTTTCTTCCTCTACCCACCATTCAAAGGTTGAGTGAACAAGCCAGACTGGGATATGTGGGAATGGGAAACAGTGGCAACCTCTTCTTAGTTCTCCCACCCAAAGAACTGTTGCTATGACAACCCACCTCCACAGAGGCAGTTTGAGAAAAAGCTTTAGGCGAGGAAGAAGGCACGGGTTCAAGTCTTGGCTCTGCTTCTGAAATATTTTGTGGTCTTGAGCAGCGCTCTATCTCTCACCTGGCCTCAGTTTTTCCTCCTCTTGGTGGAGGGAGTAGAGGGAGATGGGGACTGTGGAACCAGATGATCCTAAGAACCTTTGTAGTAACAATATTCTGATAGTCCCTGCTCTAGGAGCTCTGACTAGGATTTCCAGGCTTTTACCCCAGGGCCTGATTTGGACTGAGCGATGAGGAAACCATACAGAACCCCAGCGCTGGGCAGAGAGTCTGATATGTAGATGTTAAGGAGAGGAGTAGGGAGCCTGAATCTCCTTGGAAGGAGAATTGGGTTTGGAGTTGCCTCTGAGGCTGCCTCTCTCCTGAGCTGTTTATCCTATACTCTATTTTCTTCAAGAGATGGTGTGAAAAGAGTGTTTCTTTTTCTGGCAAGAAAGCCTTGCTTTCTTCTATTCTGGGAGTGATGCTGTCACAGTCAGGGAATCCCACTGTCACAGGATTATAGAATCTGCTCTCAGATTCATTTCCCAGCAATACAGTACACCCAGACCCCTGAATCCTGGGAACCATCAAAGGGGTCAAGGATAGTAAAGGCAAGAGAATCACAGAACTGAATGGGACCTCCTTAGCCCTAGGCCGAGCACCAGAAATGGATTGAGCAGGATCTGCTCTCAGGGAGCTCACAGTCTGGTTAGGGAAGGAGGGAGACAGAAGAACATTTCTAGTACAGGATGATAAGAGATGGTAGAACCCAGGAAGGGCCTCCTGGAAGAGTCTTGACGGTAGAGTGATGTGGTTGGGTTTGTGCTCTGGAAAGGCGACTTCAAATTGGAAGGAGGCACAGGCTGTTTCCTCTGCCTGACATGCTTCTCTCCACCTCTTTGTCTGGCTGAGTCCTTTTTTTTTTTTTTTGACATAGGGTTTCACTCCCATCTTCCAGGCTGGAATGCAGTGGCACAATGTCGGTTCACTGCAACCTCCGCCTTCCAAGCTCAAGCAATTCTCCTGCCTCAACCTCCTGAATAGCTGGGACTATGGGCATGTGCCACCACACCCAGCTAACTTTTGTATTTTTAGTAGAGACGGGATTTTGCCATGTTGGCCAGGCTACTTTCGAAGCCCTGACCTCAAGTGATTTCTGCCTCAGCCTCCCAAAGTGCTGGGATTACAGGTGTGAGCCACTGCGCCCATCCTAGCTGAGTCCTTCTTAACCTTCAATTTTCGGCTCATGTCCCTTACCCTAGGAAGCATTTCCTGACCTGGTTAGGTTATGGCCCTCTAGGTGTCTACAGTCCTATATGTAGCAGTTGTTTCCCCTAGCATTTGCCACACTGAACTTTTCATTTTAAAATTATTTATTTATTTGTTTGTTTTGACATGGAGTTTCATTCTTGGCGCCCAGGCTGGAGTGCAATTGCGTGATCTCAGCTCACTGCAACCTCCGCCTCCTGGGTTCAAGTGAGTCTCCTGCCTCAGCCTCCCAAGTAGCTGGGATTACAGGCATCTGCCTAGCTAATTTTTGCATTTTTAGTAGAGATGGGGTTTCACCATGTTGGCCAGGCTGGTCTTGAATTCCTGACCTCAAGTGATCCGCCTGCCTCGGCCTCCCAAAGTGCTGGGATTACAGGTGAGAGCCACTCTGCCAGCCTTATTTATTTTTATGTTTATTATTATTATTATTTTGAGACAGAGTCTTGCTCTGTCGCCCAGGCTGGAGTGCAGTGGCGTGATCTCGGCTCACTGCAAGCTCCACCTCCTAGGTTCACGCCATTCTCCTGCCTCAGCCTCCTGAGTAGCTGGGACTACAGGCGCCCGCCACCACACCTGGCTAATTTTTTGTGTTTTTAGTAGAGACAGGGTTTCACCGTGTTAGCCAGGATGATCTCGATCTCCTGACCTCGTGATCCGCCCACCTCAGCCTCCCAAAGTGCTAGGATTACAGGTGTGAGCCACCGCGCCCGGCCCTTATTTATTTTTTTTTAATGGAGACAGGATCTTCCTATGTTGCCCAGGCCAGTCTCAAACTCCTGACTTCAAGCAGTCCGTTTGTGTCAGCCTCTCAAAGTACTGGGATTGCAGGCTGAGCCACAATGCCCAACCAACCACACTGAATTTTAAGTGCTTGCTTCATTGTCTTATCTTACCCTCTAGATTATGAACCCTCTGAAGGTAGGAAATGATGCCTCTTCTTTCTTCATCGAACATAGTGCCACACCTATAAAAAACAATAAATATTGGTTCCATAACAGAATGGATTAATTCCGTCTTGAGGAAGGGCAAGGAGACTTCCTCTAGGAGGTGGCATTTGAGCTGGGGCTTGAAGAATGAATAAAATCAGTGGGAATTCTAGTTCAAGATACCAGATTGAGGGCCGGGCACAGTGGCTCATGCCTGTAATCCCAGCACTTTGGGAGGCTGAGGCAGGCAGATCACCTGAGGTCAGGAGTTTGAGACCAGGGCACAGTGGCTCATGCCTGTAATCCCAGCACTTTGGGAGGCTGAGGCAGGCAGATCACCTGAGGTCAGGAGTTTGAGACCAGCCTGACCAACATAGTGAAACCCCATATTAAAACTTCATACTGGCCAGGCGCGGTGGCTCAAGCCTGCAATCCCAGCACTTTGGGAGGCCGAGATGGGCGGATCACGAGGTCAGGAGATCG
>NW_012111586.1:4512237-4536739 GCF_000951035.1 Colobus angolensis palliatus
GTCTCGATCTCCTGACCTCATGATCCGCCCGTCTCGGCCTCCCAAAGTGCTGGGATTACAGGCTTGAGCCACCGCGCCCGGCCAATTTTTGTATTTTTATCAGAGACAGGGTTTCACCGTGTTGGCCAGGCTGGTCTCAAATTCCTGACCTCAGGTGATACACCCGCCTTGACCTCCCAAAGTGTTGGGATTACAGGAGTGAGCTACCACGCCGGGCCTCAGTGTACAAATATTAATACTTGGTTTTACTCTGGTTTATCATAGATGTGAATAAAGCAGTTATTTCCTGAATAATTCAATAAACATTTTTCAAATACAAAAAACATTTATTGTGTGTGTGACCTGCGGGATCTGACCTGTATATGTAAATACACATACACACATAATGACGTTTTGATCAATGTCAGACCACATATAACATATAAACATCCATGTAAATTTTTTTTTTTTTTTTTTGAGTCAGAGTCTCGCTCTGTCACCCAAGCTGGAGTACAATGGCGCCATCTCAGCTCACTGTAACCTCTGCCTCCTGGGTTCAAGTGATTTTCCTGCCTCAGCCTCCCAAGTAGCTGGGATTACAGGTGAGAGCCACCATGCCCGGCTAATTTTTTAAATTTTTTTCTTTTTTTTTTGAGACAGAGTCTTGCTCCGTCGCCCAGGCTGGAGTGCAGTGGCGCAATCCCAGCTCACTGCAAGCTCCACCTCCCGAGTTCACACCATTCTCCTGCCTCAGCCTCCTGAGTAGCTGGGACTACAGGCGCCTGCCACCACACCCAGCTAAATTTTTTTTTGTAATTTTTAGTAGAGACGGGGTATCACCGTGTTAGCCAGGATGGTCTCAATCTCCTGACCTCTAGTGATCTGTCCTCCTCTGCTTCCCAAAGTGCTGGGATTACCATATAAACATTTTGATCAATGATAGACTACATATGTCAAATAAATATTTATCATGTGTGTGTATATATGCACATATATGTATAAAACATTTATTGTGTATGTATATAAGTGCGTACACATATATATACACATATTTATATGATGTTTTGGTCAATGATGAACATCATATACCATAGTGATTTCATAAGATTATAATGAAGCATATACACAAATATGATATATGGCACTTGATATTGGCATAGCATATCAAGTAGGGATTGATATTCAGTAATTGTGCTGGGACATTTTGTTTTCCAGAGTTTAAAAAGTATATAAATTTTTAAAAATATCTAGTTTGTGCATTTACACTGTCATGTTTGCACAGCAGTAAAACCTCCTAATGGTGCATTTCTCTAAGCATATCCCCGTTGTTAAGTGACGAATAACTTTATATATATATAGAATAGAACAGAAGGTCTGTAGATTAAAAGACACTGAGCATAGTTGAAGATAAGAGGGACTAAATAAAAATATACTAAATACGGCCAGGCACAATGGCTTACGCCTGTAATCACAGCACTTTGGGAGGCTGAGGTGAGGAGTTTGAGCCCAGGAGCTTGAGGCTACACTGAGCTATGATCACGCCACTGCACTCCAGCCTGGACAACATAGAGAGACTTTGTCTCTACAAAAACTTTTTTTTTTTTTTTTTGAGACGGAGTCTCGCTCTGTCGCCCAGGCTGGAGTGCAGTGGTGCCATCTTGACTCTTTGCAACCTCCACCCAAGTGATTCTCCTGCCTCAGCCTCCCGAGTAGTTGGAATTACAAGTATGTGACACCACGCCCAGCTAATTTTGTATTTTTCGTAGAGATGGGGTTTCTCCATGTTGGTCAGGCTGGTTTTGAACTCCCGACCTCAGGTGATCCATCTGCCTCAGCCTCCCAAAGTGCTAGGATTACAGATGTGAGCCACTGCACCCTGCCAAAGCAACACATTTTATACTGAAAAACCCTTAAAGGTCTTAGGGGTTGGAAGCACTAGGTATTTCTGGAACTGGGGGAACAACTGGGGCTGAAAACAAAAGGGCTTGTTGAATGTTTAAAAGTCATATTCTAAGATCCCCTCCCTAACTGTGCAACCAGGTGACAGCTACTTCTTTGTCTAGCAGAAGACTGGAGATGTAAGTTTTGTTATTGTTGTTTTCTTTTCTTTTTTTCTTTTTCTTTCTTTCTTTCTTTTTTTTTTTTTTGAGATGGAGTCTCGCTCTGCTGCCCAGGCTAGAGTGCAGTGGCGCAATCTCAACTCACTGCAGCCTCAGCTTCCTGAGTAGCTGGGATTACATGTACCCTCCACCACACAGCTAATTTTTGTATTTTTAGTAGAGATGGAGTTTTGCCATGTTGGCCAGACTGGTCTTGAACTCCTGACTTCAGGTAATCCACCTGCCTCAGCCTCCCAAAGTGCTGGGATTACAGGCATGAACCACTGCGCCCAGCTGTAGATGTAAAGTTTGGAAAGAAGAAGGAAGGGAGGGATGGAGGAAGGCAGAAAGGAAGGAAAGGAGGGAGAGGAAAACAGCAGGACAAAATGAGGAGCTTTGTTTAATGTATTTAGTTTGGTCATGGACTAGGACAGTTGTTTTCACTGTTCATATATTTGTCTCCAGGATGAAATAATTGAAGATAATCTCCTTTATCAGGTTATTAATAATCTGTACAGTCTGTGATATCTCAGTTATTTATATTCATTTCCCCTTATTGAGACTGCAAGCTTCTATTAAGCAGGGACAATTTCTCCATTATCTTGTAATTATTAGCAAATCCATGTACCAAATAGTCATTTGTTTAATTGAATTAGAGTTGTGATATTCTTACAAAAAACACGATTTCAGGTATAAAATTTTGTTGTATGCTTTTGCCTTAGTGTTTAGAAAACCCTAAACTGTGTGGTTTTTTTCACTTAATACGACACAACAATAATCATTAATACAGAAGACCCCAAAATATGTGAGGATTTCTTCCCACCAGCACGCAAGCAATCAGGTCTGGAGCAGATACCAGCTGGGTGTCTACTCATTTAATTTCAACTCTGTCTACCTGGAGACAGTGTCACATCGCACAGGTTGAGGACTCAGTCCCCAAGACTGTCCCCCTCTTCAGACACTAGTTGTTAAGTCTAGGCCTCCTGACCTTCTGACCGACCAGCTTCAAATTGGGGTTCCTATGACTCCCTCCTTGGGTTTGATTGATTTGCTGGAGTGGTTCACAGAACTCAAGGAAACACATTTACTGGTTTATTATAAGGATATTACAAAGGATATAGATGAAGAGATGCATGGGGCAAGGCATGTGGGAAGCGGTGTGGAACTTCTGTGCTTTCCCTGGGTGCACCACCCTCCAGGAACCTCCATCTGTTCAACTACTTGGAAGCTCCCTGAATCCTGTCCTTGGGGACCTTTTTTTATTTTTTGAGACAAGGTCTGGTTCTGTTGCCCAAGCTGGAGTACAGTGGCACAATCACGGCTCACTACAGCCTATACTTCTCTGGCTCAATCAATCCTCCCACTTCAGCCTCCTAAGTAGCTAGGACTACAGGTGTGCAATACCACACTCAGCTAATTTTTCTTGTTTGTTTGTTTTTTGGTAGAGACAGTGTTTCCCTATGTTGCCAGGCTGGTCTCGAACTCCTAGGATCAAGCGATCCTCCCACCTCAGTCCCCTAGAGTGTTGGGATTACAGGCTTAAGCCACTGTGCCTGGGCCTTTGGGCCTTTTAAAGAGACTTTATTGGTTGTCCACGATTGAAACATGGACAACCATATCAAAATGTAATTGGACAAAAAGAATCTGATCTAAATCCAGCAAAGCCTGTCTGTTTAGATTCTTATTGGCCTCTCTCTGTGGCATTCCTTCCTCCAGGGTGTGAGTCAGGACCCTCTCTGGAATGGGGGTCTTATGACCCACAATCAGATTGGAGTTCTATTCTGGGAAGGTGAGAAGAGAGCAGGGAAGGTCAGAAAGAGACTGTTTCCTGAAGCCTACTTCTGAGTGCCCCAGCATTATAACAAAAACTGTAACAATGGCCATGGGACTCATGAGCCAGAAACTGAATGAAAACCTGAACACACACACACACACACACACACATCACATACAGTAAATAAGTCAACCATAGTAATATGTAGAGCCAAATAGCCTACCATTTATTGATTTACAGTATTATACTTGTCAGATGGTATGCTATTCATGTTAATATGTTCCTTCGATGTCTCATGACATACCTTTAGAGAGTACCTCATATTATAATAAAGAAATAAAGGTTTAAAGAAATAAATTTTAGGCTGGGTGCGGTGGCTCACACCTGTAATCCCAGCACTTTGGGAGGCCGAGGCAGGCAGATCACGAGGTCAGGAGATCGAGACCGTCCTGGCTAACACGGTGAAACCCTGTCTCTACGAAAAATACAAAAAATTAGCCAGGCGTGGTGGCGGGCGCCTGTAGTCCCAGCTACTCGGGAGGCTGAGGCAGGAGAATGGCGTGAACCCGGGAGGCGGAGCTTGCAGTGAGCTGAGATCCGGCCACTGCACTCCAGCCTGGGTGACAGAGCGAGACTCCGTCTCAAAAAAAAAAAAAAAGAAAAGGCCCACAAGTGGCTAACGCAATAGATGAAAATAACCCACACCATGGCAAATTGCTGTGAAAACAGAACACTGGGAACAAAGAGAAGATCCTAAAAGCTTCCAGCAAGAATGGGAAAAGGATCACATACAAAGAATCAGGGATTGGAATGGCATTAGATTTTTAAAGGCTAACACTGAAAAGTGAAAAACATGGAGGCTGGGTGCCATGGCACGTGCCTATAATCCCAACACTCTGAGAGGCTGAGGTGGGCAGATCCCTTGAGCTCAGGAGTTTGAGACCAGCCTGGGCAACACAGTGAGACCCCATCTACAAAAAAAAAAAAAATTAAAAAATTAGCCAGGTATAGGTACATGCCTGTAGTCCAGCTACTCAGGAGGCTGAGGCAGGAGGGTTGCTTGAGCCCAGGGGATCAAGGCTATAGTGAGCCATGATTGTGCCACTGCACTCCAGCCTGGGCTACAGAGTAAGACCCCATCTCAAAAATAAAATAAGACAATGGAGCAATGCCTTAACGCCTGAGGAAGAATTATTTTCAACCTGGAATTCTATATCCAGCCAAACTATAAACAGTGTGAGGGAAGATTAATAACTTTTTAAAAATAATTTCAACTTTTATTTTATTTTATTTGAGAGAAATCTTATTCTGTCACCCAGGCTGGGTGCAGTGGCACCATCATGGATCACTGCAGCCTTGACCCCCCAGGCTCAAGCAATCCTCTCACCTCAGCCTCCCAAGTAGCTGGGTCTACAGGCATGTACCACCATACCGGACTAATTTTTAAATTTTTTGTAGAAAGTGTCTCACTCTGTTACCTAAGCTGGTCTCAAACTCCTAGACTCAAGTGATCCTCCTGTCTTGGCCTCCGCAAGTGCTGGAATTACAGGCAAGAGTCACCATGCCCACTCCAACTTTTATTTTAGATTTGGAGGCAGATTCCTGCTCAGGTTTGTTACATGGGTATGTCACATGATACTGAGATTTGGGATACTGTTGAACCCATCACCCAGGAAGTGAGCATAGTACCCAATCATTAGTTTTTCAATCCTTGCCTCCACCTCTCTCCCTCCTCCAATAGTCCTCAGTGTCTATCGTTACCGTATTTATGTTCATGTACCCAATGTTTAGCTCCCATTTATAAGTAAGAACACGGAGTACTTGATTTTCTGCTCCTGCATTAATTCACTTATGATTATAGCCTCCAGTTGCATACATGTTGCTGCAAAGGGCATGATTTCATTATTTCTTATGGATGTGTAATAACATTTTAAAACATGCACAGCTTCAGTAAATTTACCTCTTATGCCAACTTTCTCAGGATGCTACTAGAGGGAGAGAACCATTCACCCAAATGAAGGAGTAAATGAAAAAAGAAGATATGGAATCTAAGAAACCAGGGATCCAGCTAAGGAAAGAGGCAAAGGAATTCCCAAGATGATAATGAAGGGAGATCCCTGGAGGGCAATTGTGCAGCAATGACAGACAGAAGCAGAGCAGAGGGCTCCTTAAGAGATGCCTCTCAGAAGATAGAATAGATAGAACATGTGATGCGTTCAAAAGCCTGCAGAGGGAAATTCAGACAATTGAGGGAGTGTTTGAGGTTGACTTACTGATAACTACATAGCAAACTAGGCAATATAATAATAATGATTGTAAGGATAAAATATCATAAGAAATAAACAGTAACTATAGCAAACTACATGGCTTAGCTGTGAAGAGCATTTCCAAATCCTAACAAACACTGAGTAATTTTATTGCCTATAGGAGGATGGAAGATGGGAAGGGTATCTGTATGGCAGGGGAGTGGGGAGTGGGATGAAAGTTAAATCCTGGCTGGGCGTGGTGGCTCACACCTTGTAATCCCGGCACTTTGGGAGACCATGGTAGGCAGATTATTTGAGGTCAGGAGTTAACAACATGGTGGCTGGCTAACATGGTGACACCCTGTCTGTACTAAAAATACAAAAATTAGCCAGGCGTGGTAGCTCATGCCTGTAATCCCAGCTACTCAGCAGGCTGAGGCAAGAGAATCACTTGAACCCTGGAGGCGGAGGTTGCAGTGAGCTAAGATCGTGCCACTGCATTCCAGCCTGGGCAACAAGAGAGAAACTCTGTCTCAAAAAAGAAAAAAAGGAAAGTTAAATCCTTAATCTTACATAGTGTGGGAAATCAATAGAAAATGCCTAAAATTTAAATACCAAGAAATAGCAATATAAGCATGTTATATGGAGATTAGGAGGTAAATACCAAAATAAACAGCTAAATAAATAATTATAGTTGTTTCTGGGAAGTAGGACCAGGATGGGAGAACTGTTCATGTTCATAATCTTGTGGAACTGTTTGCCTCTTTAATCTCTGTGCATCTGTTACTTTGATTAGAAATAAAACTGGGCTGGGTGTGGTAGCTTACACTTATAATCCCAGCACTTTGGGATACTGAGGTGGAAGAATTGCTTTGAGCCTAGGAGTTTGAGACCACCCTGGGCAACAAGGTGAGACCCTGTCTCTACAAAAAGTAAAATTAGCCAGGTGTGGTGCACGCCTGTGGTCTCAGCTCCTTGAGACTGAGGTGGGAGAATCGCTTGAGACCAGGAGATGGAGGCTGTAGTGAGCCATGATTGTGCCACTGCACTCTAGCCTGAGTGACAGAATAAGACCCTGTCTCAAAAAAATAATAATAAAAGTAAAACTAAATAAAACTAGTTTTAAAAAGTCATTTGTGGCAGCACCTTGGGTTCACAGAGCAGAATGCTAGAGGCGAAGCTATACAGATGGGCGAGAGCCACGTGTTACAGGCTTTTGAATGCCAGCTGCTAAAATGTTTAGATTTCATTCTCTAAGAGCAGGGCAGAGTTCCCTGCTATTGTAGATGTTAGGATTCGGCACTCTCTAAGAGCAGTGCAATGCCCATAAAGGCTGTTGAACAGGGAGAGACAGGTTCAGACTTGTGCTTAGGGAAGGTAACAGTGCATCTGAGCTGGAACGGATCCTTGAGATTACCCTGTAAGTCAAATTTACTTCCAGTACAGACAGGTAGACTGGTGTGTACAGGGGAGAAGGCCTGCATGCCCAGCCAGTGGGATTCTGATCATTCTAAGCTCTGGCCAACCCTTTTCCCTCTCAGCGGCTGCTACCAATGTCCTGAAGAGACTAGGGAACCAGGTTACCTCTCTTTATTCCCCAGCTCCTGCCTCCTTTTGGCTCAATCTACTTCCTGATTAACACCCTATCTGGCTATTCTTTGTTTCTATGTCTTTCTGGTGAATCTGAGCAGGCTCAATAGTCAGTACCCTGTGGCTGTGCATGGTGGCTTATGCTTATAATCCCAGCAGTTTGGGAGACTGAGGCGGGCAGATCACCTAAGGTCAAGAGTTTGAGACTACCCTGTGGCTGTGCATGGTGGCTTATGCTTATAATCCCAGCAGTTTGGGAGACTGAGGCGGGCAGATCACCTAAGGTCAAGAGTTTGAGACCAGCCTGACCGACATGGTGAAATCCATCTCTACTAAAAATACAAAATTAGCTGGGCATGATGGTGCATGCCTGTAATCCCAGCTAATTGGGAGGCTGAGGCAGGAGAATCACTTGAACCCAGGAGGCAGAGGTTGCAGTGAGTTGAGATCATGCCATTGCACTCCATCCTGGACAACAAGAGCGAAACTCCATCTCAAAAAAAAAAAAAAAAAAGTACCCTAAATGTGAAGTTCAAAGCTTAGTAGAACTGGATTTAATACTTAACATTTACTGAGACCTTCCTCTGTGCTAGGTACTGTGCTGAATACTTAATAGACAGCATTTCAGAATCCTCACAGCTACCCTGTGAGGTAAGTGATTTAATCCTGTTTTGCAAAGAGTCTGAGGCTCAAAGAAGATATGGCTAATCAGTGGTAGAGCTGAAATGTTAGGCAGCAGTCTATCTGCTTCTGAAGCCCACACTGCAAGCCGTTGTAATTCCATCCGTCTTAAAGTGAAACATGGTTGGCTGAACCACAAGGTAGTGGCCTGTAGAAATGCTGGGGAAACCCACGCCCCAGAACTGGTACTAATTCCTTCTTCCACTCCCCCAGGCTTACCTGCGAGCCATCGATGTGAAGATCCTGCAGCAGCTGGTGACCTTGAATGAGGGCATCGAGGCAGTGCGCTGGCTGTTAGAGGAGCGGGGCACGTTGACCAGTCATTGCAGCAGCCTCACCAGCAGTCAATATAGCCTGACAGGCGGGAGCCCAGGCCGCTCAAGGCGAGGCAGCTGGGACAGCCTGCCAGACACCAGCACCACCGACCGGCTGGACAGTGTCTCTATTGGCAGCTACCTGGACACAGTGGCCCCCAGCGAGCTGGATGAACAGGGCCCACCTGGGGTTCCACGTTCCGAGATGGACTGGGCAAAAGTTATAGCTGGTGGAGAGAGGGCCAGGACTGAGGTGGATGCAACAGCCACCAGGCTAGGGAGCTTGAGGGCTGTGTGGAAGCCCCCAGGGGAGAGGCTTCAAGGTGGACCACCTGAGTCACCAGAGGATGAGAGTGCCAAGCTGGGCTTTGAGGCCCACTGGTTCTGGGAGCAGTGCCAGGATGATGTGACCTTCTTGTAACAACTTTTCCACCCTTTTGTAATCTTGTGGCTCTTTTATCCGTTAGCTGTGGTCTCCCCTAAAATTGATTCTCCCTCAGTCTGAGACTAGGAAGAGGCTGCACTGAAATCAGTTTCCATAGAAACCTGGCTCATCATTTCTCTGGTCCCTAGGGAGTCTCTGCCTTTATCCCTCAATTATTGGGTCCCTAGAGCTAGCTTGCTTGCTCTTTCTTTCTTTCTTCCTTTCTTCCTTTCTTCTTTCTTTTTTTTTTTTTTCCTTTTTTTGGGACAGGGTCTTATACTGTCACTCAAGCTGGAAAGCAGTGGCATGATCACAGCTCACTGCAGCCTTGACCTCCTGGGCTCAAGCGATCCTCCTATCTCAGCCTCCCCCATAGTTAGGACTACAGGCATGCACCACCATGCCCGGCTAATTAAAAAAATTTTTTTGGTAGAGTTAGGGTTTCCCTGTGTTGCCCAGGCTGGTCTCAAACTCATGGGCTCAAGGGATCCTCCTGCCTCAGCCTCCCAAAGTGCTGGGATTGTGCCCAGCCCCTAGAGATATTTCTACAGAGATATTGACTCTAAAGGATTGACCTATGGCTTTTGGTGTGAAGTATCTCACTGCTCGCCCCAGCTAAGTAAGGATTTAAGGAATTTAGGACTCCCTGGAGTTAACAGATGAAGAGATGGGGATATAATTACTTCACCCAAAGTCTAGAAGCCTTGGCCCCTCTCTTGGCCAAGATGGAGGATTGAGGAGGGACATGGACCTTCAGGACTAACCCTCTATGGATTGGCCCTCCCAGAAGCGTTTGGGCTGGTAGACCCGCCCCTTCCTACCTGCTGAGTGATGTCATTTCCTGCCAGGATGGGTAGTCCTTTGTATGGGTCCTTGGATGGTGGTAGGTCATATAGGGGTATCTGAGCCCCTGCTGCTAAGTGAGATCACATTATTTATCGTCCATGCCATTACTTCTTGTGAACAGGAACATGTCACCCCTCCTGGCAGGAAAGCTTCTCATTGTCATGTTTGTGCTTCTTTTCAGAAGGTTCTTACTTTTTAAATAGAGTGTTCTTATTTTATCCTAGGGGATCTCACTTTCTCTGTGGCTCCATCCCTGCATCCCTGTCTGGGCCAGCACTCCTGACTCTGCTTTTAGGGAAAGAAGCTTTCAGGGGCCTCCATTTATTGCTCTCAAATTTGTTTGGCTTACCCTGCCACGGTCCTCTGTCTTACCCTGTCCCTGTGTTGCCCCCATTCCTGTATTCCATTTTTTTACTTTGTTGTTCTTTTTTTGAGACAGGGTGACAAGGTCTCCCTCTGTTGCCCAGCTGGAGTGCAGTAGTGCTCACTGCAGGCTCGACCTCCTGGACTCAAATGATCCTCCATCCTTAGCCTCCCAAGGAGCTAAGACTACAGGCGTGCATCACCATGCCTGGCTAATTTTTGTATTTTTTTCCAGAGACAGGGTTTCACCATGTTGCCTAGAGTGGACTTGAACTCCTGGGCTCAAGCAGTTCTTCCGCTTCAGCCTCTTAAAGTACTGAGATTACAGGCATGAGCTGCTGTGTCTGGCCCTATTCCTGTATTCTGACTCCGTATCTCCCTGCCAGGAGGTTCAGCTTCTGTGTGTCCGTGCCTTTTCAGTTTCTCCAGGCCTTTTATATGCAGATTAGTCCTGGCCTCTCTGCCTGTGTTGATGGGAGCCAGGGAGAGAGAAGCTCAAGGTCTCAGAGCTCTGGGGGTGTACCAGAATCTTGGATGGTGGAGGTGTCATCCTCTCTGACTTTGTGACTGCCCTTCCCCCACCCTGTCCCCAGCCTTCCACCATTTGGTCACAAGGATGCCTGCCTGAGGTCGGGACACAAGGAATCTCCTTGTCTGGGCTACAGCGTGGGGGCGTGGCAGGGAAAGACAGAAGCTCTTTGGTTCCTGGGCCCCATCCTGGAAAGGGAGAGGGAGCAAGGGAAAGGCCTGTTTACTTCCTCCCTTAGAGCAAGCCCTGACTCCTGGAACCTGAGGAGGGAGCACAGCCCTACCGAATTACAAATTACATCATAGAAGAAATTCAGGGAAGTTGCCAACCTGGGGCTCAGAGAGGGGATGGTCCCAGAGAGGGGGACAAGAGCTGTGGCTGGTGTCAGAGAATGAATTCTTAGAGATTAACCCTTTAAACTCTGGGTAACTGCTCCATATGTTAGTCCCTGCCTTTTCTGGGCCTTGAAACTGGGATACTAGAGGGAAAAAGATGTCAGATGACTTTGACTGTTCACTGCGTCCTCCTGCAAAAGAGGCGTCCTCCTCAAATCCTGGAATAACTCCTGCCATTTCTCTATTTTGTATTCTGTGTTGGGGAAGGAAAGGAAGCCAAATTGATCATCTCTGCTTCCCTAAATTCCTCAAGTCTTATTTTGAAACTCCCACCCCGGTCCTTCTGGAGCAATATTCAGTCCATGGCTTGTCCCTAAACACCCTCTCTTCCCCTCCCACCCCCTCAAATGATTGAAATCTCCAAAGCATATTCTCGGCCTCTTCCACTGCTCACAAGACCTCTCCATACGTCTCCTATGGTCTTGGGACTCCTGGCTTCCCCTCAGACTGGGAATTCAAATCTCCTATTCCAGTCCCTACTCTGTTGTCATTTTGTAGTGTGCCCTCGGTTAATTATCCTTCCAGTTTGTGTGTGTGTGTGGTTTTGTTTTGCTTTGTTTTGTTTTGAGATGGAGTCTTGCTCTGTCATCCAGGCCGGAGTGCAGTGACGTGATCTCAGCTCACTGCAACCTCTGCCTTCTGGGTTCAAGCAATTCTCCTGTCTCAGCCTCCTACATGGCTGATATTACAGACGTGCACCACCACGCCTGGCTAATTTTTGTATTTTTAGTAGAGACGGGGTTTTGCCATGTTGACCAGGTTGGTCTTGAACTCCTGACCTCAAGTGATCCACCCGTCTCAGCCTTCGAAAGTGCTGGGATTACAGGTGTGAGCCACCTTCCTGGCCTGTTGTTGTATTTTTAAGACAGGGTCTCACTGTCACCCAGGCGGGAGTTCAGTGGTGCAATCTCGGGTCACTGCAGCCTGCGCCTACTGGGCTGAAGTGATCCTCCTTATCCTCCTAAGTAGCTGCAACTACAGGCACGCTTCACCATACCTAGGTTACTTTTTGTATTTTTTCTAGAGACAGAGTTTTGTCTTGTTGCCTAGGCTGATCTCAAACTCCTGGGCTCAAACAATCCTCCCACCTCAGCGTCCCAAAGTGCTGGGATTACAGGCCTGAGCCATCATGCCTGGCCTTTATTTTTTCTTTTTTCTCTTCAGCAACATTTTCATGGAATCATACCCTTCTTGGAAGCCATTGTATAGTATTCCTGTTTGAGGTTCACTTGTTCAGGCTACACACTTATGAGCTGAAGAGGTTGCCCGCCCTCTTGTGGCCATTATGCACCACTGCTGGAGTTGCTGGATGGAACCTCCAAGCTCAAATAAAACGTGGCCTTCTCGGTGCGCAGAAAGGCTAGTGAGTCAGACCTAGAGAGGGCATAGACTTGCCCAGCATCACCCATTGTAAAGTTGTGGCGACACCCAGGTCAGAAAACCCAGATCACGAGCCCACATGCCCACAGCTCCATCACCTGGCCAACTATTCCCAGTCAACACCACTGAAGCCCAAAGGGACTGAAAGCAATTTTGCCCCTGTTAAAATGTTTGCGTTCTCATCCCTTCCTTAAGAGGCAGCTTAGTCTTTAGAGGAAGAGCTGCAGGCTCTGAGGAAAGAAAACCCTGGGCCTGGGCCAGGTAAAGGGGTGAAGGATGCACTAGTCTGGATCACAGACAGGAGGAAAAATCAATCCTGGACCCACCATTTTTCTGGGAAGGACATCATAGGAACAGAGCTCAGCATTTCAGACCTGGGGGTTAGAAGGAGAGGTGGGAGTGGGGTGCTGTGAAATTAGGAAATTTAGATGGGTCTTGCAGAAATAGGTGTGGCTCCACAGGTCAGGGAATTACAGGTCAATTGGATAGGCACCTGAGAGTGTTGTAAGGCTGGAAAGCTGGGGTGAGTGAGGCTGCCTGGGTATTCCGCTTAGGTCTAGGCATCCTGGCTGAATACCTTAGATTTCAGTTCACCACTAGGGAAGCCCGGAAACTCCAGTAAACACATATCTTTGGTCCCTTCTACCTGCCTCTAGATTGGCTAGTTGAGGCTCAGCTTCTCTCTAACTAGACTTCTGGCTTATAGGGTGCAGCTGCTTGGGAGCGCAAAGAAGGAGAAGGTAAGAAAAAGGAGAGAAATGCAGAGAGAGAAGAGTATGAGATGACGGTGTGGAAAATATCAGAGAGTGCATACTGCCCTCAAGTGCACTGGGGGCTTTTGTCCAGGGTCAGAGTAAAGACAAAGACGAGGCTGCTCATGGAAGCTGCAGAAATAGCACCTGTGGGAATAAGGGGTGTAAGATACGAGACCATGGGAGTGGGCAATGTAAAGACCTGCATTTATTTATCTTTTTATTTTGAGACAGGGTCTCACTCTGTCGCCCAGACTGGAGCGCAGTGGCACGATCTTGGCTCACCGCAACCTCCGCCTACCAGGCTCAAGCGATTCTCCTGCCTCAGCCTCCTGAGTAGCTGGGACTACAGGCGCACGCCACTACCACCCAGCTAATTTTTGTATTTCTAGTAGAGATGAGGTTTCACCATGTTGGCAAGGCTGGTCTCGAACTCCTAACCTCAAGCGATCCACCCGCCTCAGTCTCCCAAAGTGCTAGGATTACAGGCTTGAGCCACCATGCCCAGCCAAGGCCTGCATTTAGGATGGAGGCATTGAGGTTGAGCACTGAGCTAACTGGAAGCTCAGTGACAGCTTCAGTGAGAAATGCTTGGCAGTTATAGCAGACACAAGCTCATTGTGTGTATGGTGCCAGGCACACACTGGGTGTTCAGTGACACCTGTTCAGTGAATGGAAGAATGAATATGTGTAAGCCCACAAGGAGATGTAACTTAAGAAAAAAAGTTGGTCATTTACAAATTAGGTAATTGAAAATATTTTTTTTTTTTTTTTTTGAGACGGAGTCTCGCTCTGTCACCCAGGTTGAAGTGCAGTGGCGTGATCTCGGCTCACTGCAAGCTCCGCCTCCCGGGTTTACGCCATTCTTCTGCCTCAGCCTCCTGAGTAGCTGGGACTACAGGCGCCCGCCACCTCGCCCGGCTAGTTTTTGTATTTTTAATAGAGACGGGGTTTCACCGTGTTAGCCAGGATGGTCTCGATCTCCTGACCTCGTGATCCGCCCATCTCGGCCTCCCAAAGTGCTGGGATTACAGGCTTGAGCCACCGCGCCCGGCCTGAAAATATTTTTAAATTGACTTTTTAGCAATCCTATAAACAGTGCGTTGTTAACAGTAGTGTTACTTAGAAATTTGCTCAAGGTCAGTTGAGTAACAAATGAGCTATAATAACCTAGATCAACCTGACTGCAGGGGCTTCCAGGAAGTCTCTGATTCCCTACCCATGCCATACACTCATTTAGACCCTACTCTCCTAGGATAACAGATTAGTGCTGCCCAGAAGCTGGGGCAGGACATTAGTTTCCTACTGTCACTGTAATGAATTACCACAAAGTGGCTTAAAAAACAAAATTATTATGTTACAGTTCAGAAGTCCGAAATCAGCTTCACCAGGCTAAAGTCAAAGTGTTGACAGGTCTACACTCCTTCCGTGGGCTCCAGGGGAGAATGTTTCCTTGCCTTTTCCAGCTTCTAGGTGCTGCTTGCAGTGCTTGATTCGTGGTTCTTTTCACCATCTTCAAAGCCAGCAGCAGAGCATCTTCTCTTCTCTCTAACCTCTGTTTCCATCCCTACATCTCTCTAATTCTATTGCCTCCCACTTGTAAGGATTACATTGGGTCTACTGGGATAATCCAGTATCATCTTCTCATGGCAAGATCCTTAATTAAATCCTGTCTTCAAAGTCCCTTTTACCATTTAAGACAAAATGTTCAAAGGTTAAGCAGGTGGTGGTGCGTGTCTGTAGTCCCAGCTACTCGGTGCTGAAGCTGGAGGATCACTTGAGCCCAGGAGTTCAGGCCAGCCTGGGCAACATAGTGAGACCCCTTGTCTTACAAGAAAATTTATATTTATCCACAGATTCTAGGGATTAGGAATTGGACATCTTTGGGAGAGGAGCTATTATTTAGCCTGACACAGGCAGGGTGGAAAGAGGGCAGGAGGATGCACCCAGGCCCAGAATGAACCTCTGTGCTTTGTCCAGCCTCCCCTAGCCTAGAATGAGAGGTGGTACCAAGGCGGAGGTGGCAGGTCCAGACCCCATGTTTAGAGAACGTCAAGTGCCTCCTGTACCATAACCACCAGGGAGAGCCAAAGGTGAAAATCAGGCTTGGGAGAAAGTCTCAGTTTAGGAATCTTTTTAGACCTGAGACCTTCCTGGTAACCACAGTGGAGGATTCCTCAACACTCTCTCCTCTCCGGAACCATTCTGTGCTCCTGTTCCCCAAGGCTGAAGATCATTATATTCCCAGTGAACTAACCTGGGTTCTCTCTGGAAAGGGCAGATTAGATAGATTAGTTGTCTTCTTTTTAAATTGTTATTTTTAATTATTTAATAGTTACACCATGCTTCTCATAGCATAGTGAATTCCATCACCAGGCCCCTTTCTTTCTTTATTTCTTTTTTACTTTATTTTTTTAAAAATTTTAAGCTGAGTGCAGTGGCTCACGCCTGTAATCCCAGCACTTTGGGAGGTCAAGGCAGGTGGATCACGAGCTCAGGAGTTAAAGACCAGCCTGATCAATATGGTGAAACCCCATCTCTACTAAAAATACAAAAATTAGCTGGGCATGTTGGTGCACGCCTGTAGTCCCAGCTACTCAGGAGGCTGAGGCAAGAGAATTGCTTGAACCCAGAAGGCAGAGGTTGCAGTGAACCGAGCATGCCACTGCACTCCAGCCTGGGCAACAGAGCGAGACTCCGTGTCAAAAAAATAATAATTTTTTTTTTTTAAGAGACTGGGTCTCACTGTCACCCAGGCTGGAGTACAGTGATGCGATCTTGGCTCACTATAACTTTGACCTCCTAGGCTCAAGCAGTCCTCCCACCTCAGCCTTCTGAGTAGGACTACAGGTGCACACGAGCATGTCCAGCTAATTAAAAATTTTTTTCATAGAGATGGGGTCTCACTGTGTTGCCCAGCCTGGTTTTGAACTCCTGGACTTGAGAAGTCCTCCTGCGTCAACCTCCCCTATTGCTGGGATTACAGGTGTGAGCCACCATGCCTGGCTGCTTCTTTTGATCCCTCCTCCCTATTCTCATTCCTCTCCCTGTGTCAGTATATGTTTGGATATGTATGTATCTTTGAAAATAGATGTAATTATGTGCCTATATGTTTTAAGATATATAAATGGTATACTTTTATGGTAAGCCAACTTCTGTAATGAATTGCTCCCATATTTCAGTGATTTAACACCACAGATTTATTTTTCACTTGTTCTACATGGCACGGGTGTTTCTGGTTGGACAGCTCTCCTCCACTGTCCACTCCAGCTCCCAGGCTTCTTTTGTTTTCAGGTGGTGATAGCCTCATCCCAGCATCATAAAATTTCCTGTCAACTTTTCACCAGGTTGTTTTACTATCCATTGATTATCGTTTTATGAATTGCTTATTTCACTGGGGATTACAGAATGGTGATTTTCTAAGACTATTACTTTTTCCTCATTTATTAGTTCTAATTCTGTACAGAAAACCTTTTTTCACATCCTCTAGGACCATTTGATTATTCTGAAATAAAGTTCATACCAAAATGGCAAGATAAATGCTTAAATCTCTTCCCTTATCATTTTCAAAGTAGTTATGTCCTAACAATTTCTAATGGTGTTCAATGATTTTTTTTGTTTCACTCTCCCTTTTTAAATGATCTCAAACAACCTGTAGTTCTTATACATTTAGTATTGTTTAATCATTTGCCATTATTTTTTGCTTTATATTATATAAAGTATCAAGCATATACAAAAGTAGAGAAAATCGTGTAATGATTTCCTAGGGGCCTATCACTCAGCTTCAATAATTATCAATTCACGGCCAATCTTGGTTGATTTATTCCCTCAACTACTTGCCCCCTAACCAAGATTCTTTTGAAGCAAAACCGTTATCATACCAATTTAATCTGTAAATGTTTTAGCATGTATCTCTAAAAGATAAGGATTTTTATGACCATTATTGCACCTAAAAAGTTAATAAATAAATCATCAGTATAATAAAATATAGTTGGTGTTTAATTTTCCCATAGACTTCATTTTTAAAAGTTTTGGTACCAGGGTTATGCTGGCCTCCTAAGAAGAGTGAAGTAGTGTTTCCTCCTCCTTTGCTTTATTTATTTTTATTTATTTATTTATTTTTGACACAGAGTCTCACTCTGTCGCCCAGGCTGGAGTGCAGTGACATGATCTCGGCTCACTGCAAGCTCCGCCTCCCAGGTTCACGCCAGTCTCCTGCCTCAGCCTCCTAAGTAGCTGGGACTACAGGCGCCCGCCACTGCACCCAGCTAATTTTTTTTTTTTTTTTTTTTTTTGTATTTTTAGTAGAGACAGGGTTTCACCGTGTTAGCCAGGATGGTCTCGATCTCCTGACCTTGTGATCTACCCACCTCGGCCTCCCAAAGTGCTGGGATTACAGGCGTGAGCCACTGCACCCGGCCTTTGCTTTATCTTTATGTAAGGTAGGTAGTAGTATTTAGTATTTGACGTAATTTACTTAGTGAAATCATCTGGGCCTAGAGTTTTCTTTATGGGGACGTTGTTTGTTTTTTTGAGGCAGGATCTCACACTGATGCCCAAGCTGGAGTGCAGTGACACGATCATGGCTCACTGCAGCCTTGACCTCCCCAGGCTCAGGTGATCCCCCGACCTCAGCCTCCTAAGTAGCTGAGACTACAGGCGTGCCACCATGCCTGGCTAATTTTTGTACTTTTTTTTGTAGAGCCAGGGTTTTGCCACGTGGCCCAGACTGGTATGAGCATATTTTTGATAACAGGTTCCTTTAGTAGATATAAGGCTATTTAGACTTTTACTTTCATTTTGAGTTAGTTTTGCTAAAGTGTTTTTTTTTTTTTTCCCAAAACATTTGTCTATTTTATCTAAATTGTCGATGTTATTGGCATAATGTTGTTCATAACATTTCCGGCCAGGTGTGGTGGCTTATGCCTGTAATCCCAAAACTTTGGGAGGCCGAGGCAGGAGGATCTTTTGAGCTCAGGAGTTCAAGACCAGCGTGGGCAACACAGTGAGACCTCATTCTTACAAAAAATCAAAAAATTAAGCCAGGCATGGTTGCTCACGCCTGTAATCCCAGCACTTTGGGAAGCCAAGGTGGGCAGATCACGAGATCAAGAGATCGAGACCATCCTGGCCAACAGGGTGAAACCCCGTCTCTACTAAAAATACAAAAATTAGCTGGGCATGGTGGCGTGTGCCTGTAGTCCCAGCTACTTGGGAGGCTGAGGCAGGAGAATCTCTTGAACCCAGGAGGTGGAGGTTGCAGTGAGCCGGGATCTCACCACTGCACTCCACCCTGGCGATAGAGCCAGACTTCGTCTCAAAAAAAAAGAAAAAAAAGAAAAATTAGCCGGGAGTGGTGGCAGGTACCAGTAATCCCAGCTGCTGAGGCAGGAGAATCGCTTGAGCCTAGGAGGCAGAGGTTGCAGGGAGGCAGAGGTTGCAGTGAGCCAAGATCATACCACCACACTCCAGCCTAGGCTACAGAGTGAGACCCTGTATCAAAAAAAAAAAAAAATTTTTTTTTCTTGTTTTTTGTTTTTTTGTTTTTGTTTTTGAGACACGGTCTCCACTCTGTCGCCCAGGCTGGAGTGCAGTGGTGTGATCTTGGCTCACCGCAACCTCCGCCTCCTGGGTTTGAGCGATTCTCCTACCTCAGCCTCCTGAGTAGCTGGATTACAGGTGCATGCCAACATGCCTGCCTAATTTTTGTGTGTGTGTGTGTGTGTGTGTGTGGTTTTAGTAGAGACGGGTTTCACCATGTTGGCCAGGCTATTCTCAAACTCCTGATCTCTAGCAATCTGCCTGCCTTGACCTCCCAAAGTGCTGGGATTACAGGCATGAGCCACCGTGCCCAGCCTCTTAATTTCTTACAATTTGTTTGTTGAAGATTCTGGGCTATCTGACTAACAGAATTTACTGCAGTCTGGATTTTGCTGATTACATACTTATGATGCAGTTCTAAATGTTTGGTGTCCTTGCTATGTCCTGCAAATTAGTAGCTGGATCCAGAGGCTGGATTAAACTCTGATTTGATCGCTTTGGCAAGACATTAGAAGGCGTATAAATCAACGGGCGCAGTGGCTCATACCTGTAATCCCAGCATTTTGGGAGGCCAAAGCAGGTGGATCACTTGAGGTCAGGAGTTCGAGACCAGCCTGCCAAACATGGCAAAACCCTGTCTCAAATAAAAATACAAAAATTACCCAGGTGTGGTAGCAGATTCCTGTAATCCTAGCTACTGGGAGGCTGAGGCATGAGAATCACTGAACCTGGGAGGTGGAGGTTGCAATGAGCCACAATCACACCATTGGACTTCAGCCTGGGTGACAGAGTGAGATTCCATCTCAAAAAAAAAAAAAAAAAAGAAAGAAAAAGAGAAGGCATATAAATCTAGTTGTCTCTATGCTTGTGATTTTTTCAAGTGTTGCCTGTATTTATTAATTCATTGGAGATTGCAAAATGGTGCCTTAATTCTATAATTTTATTTTATTTTATTTATTTATTTTGAGACAGGATCTTGCTCTGTCACCTAGGCTTGAGTGTGGTGGTCGGCTCACTGCAGCCTCCACCTCCAGGGCTCAGGCGATCCTCCTACTTCAGCCTCCTGAGTAGCTGGGACCACAGGCGCAAGCCACCACACCCAGCTAATTTTTTTTTTTTTCTTTTGTAGAGATGGGGTTTTGCCATGTTAGCCAGGCTGGTCTTGAACTTCTGAGCTCAAAGCGATTTTCCTGCCTCGGCCTCCCAAAGTGCTGGGATGACAGGCGTGAGCCACTGCACCCAGCCCTAGTCTTCATTTCTACAATGATTTTTTCTTATATATCCAGTTCTTTCCTCATTCCTTTCAGAATTAGTTCTGTCATCTCGTTTCTGAGTTTTTCTAATTCTGATTTATGTTCTTTCATGTATTATATCATTTTTTTGGTGTCCTTTAGCTTGTTTGTAGTTTTGATATGTTTTGTGGCACATCTTTTTGGTGCACTTTCATTGTCTGTAGTAATGTTATTCTTCTGGTTCTTTTATTTTTTAAGAAGGCTGGAGTACAGTGGCGTGATCACAGCTCACTGCAGTCTCGACCTCCTGGGTTCAAGTGATCTTCCCACCTCAGCCTCTTGAGTAGCTGGACCACAGGCATGTGTCACAGGCATGTCACCACGCCCAACTAATTTTTGTATTTTTAGTAGAGACAGAATTTCACCATGCTGGCCAGGGTGGTCTTGATCTCTTGACCTCGTGATCCACCCGCCTCGGCCTCCCAAAGTGCTGGGATTATAGGCGTGAGCCACCACGCCCAACTTCTTTTTTTTTTTTTTTGTAGACAGTCTCGCTCTATTGCCCAGGTTGGAGTATGGTGGCACGATCTCAGCTCACTGCAACCTCTGCCTCCCGGGTTCAAGCGATTCTCCTGCCTCAGCCTCCCAAGTACCTAGGAGCCAAGTAGCCACCACGGCCGACTAATTTTTGTATTTTTAGTAGAGACGGGGTTTCACCATGTTGGCCAGGCTGGTCTCGAACTCCTGACCTCAAGTGATCCACCCGCCTAGGCATCCCAAAGTGCTGGGATTACAGGCGTGAGAGACTGTACCCAGCCTTGACTTTGCTACTTTTCTATTGCTCATTTTATGTGAAATTAGGTTTTTTGAACTGAAAGAATGAGGTGAGGTTCAGGAAAGTTTTTATAACATTATAGAGCTCCCTCATCTGTTGTTGCCTGTGGCACCCTTTTGCAATTTCCTGGCTCTGTTCCCCTCCTCCATGTCGGTCTTTAGCTCCTCATTTTTCCTCTGTTGTCCTCATCCTACTACATATTTATTCCACTCAGAGCTATTTTCTTTCTTATTTTTATTTTTTGATTAAGTGCCTCATTCTGTCACCCAGGCTGAAGTGCAAGTAGCAGTATCTCTGCTCACTGCAGCCTCACCTTCTGGGCTCAAGTGATCCTCCCACCTTAGCCTCCTGAGTAGCCAGGACCACAGGCGTGTGCCACCACACCCAGTTTTTTAAATTTTCGTAGAGACGGGGTCTTGCTATGTTGCCTGGGCTAGTCTCAAACTGCAGGGCTCAAGTGATCCTTCTGTCTTGGCCTCCCAAAGTGCTGGGATTATAGGCAGGAGCCACTGTGCACATCCTCTCTCCCAGGAATTTATCCTCACTGTGGGGCATGGTCATAGAAGGAAGCCCTCCTGGGTCAGTTTTGACAGTTTATAGGGAATCAGACCTGTTCCTGCCCTTTAGTCCTTCTCACTGTGGGCTCCTTTCACTCACCTGTTATTTCATTTCATTTTATTTTTTATTTATTTTATTATTATTATTTTTGAGATGGAGTCTCGCTCTGTCACCCAGGCTGGAGTGCAGTGGCCCGATCTTGGCTTATTGCACCCTCTGCCTCCCGGGTTCACGCCATTCTCCTGCCTTAGCCTCCCGAGTAGCTGGAACTATAGGTGCCTGCCACCACGCCTGGCTAATTTTTTGTATTTTTAGTAGAGACGGGGTTTCACCGTGTTAGCCAGGATGGTCTCAATCTCCTGACTTCGTGATCCGCCCATCTCAGCCTCCCAAAGTGCTGGGATTACAGGTGTGAGCCACCGTGTCCAGCCTCATTTTATTTTTAAAATTAATTAATTTATTATTTTATTTTATTTTACTTTGGAGACAGAGTCTCACTCTGTTGTCCAGACTGGGGGTGCAATGGCGTGATCTTGGCTCACTGCAACTTCTGCCTCCTGGGTTCAAGCAATTCTCATGCCTCAACCTCCCGAGTAGATGAGATTACAGAGGTGCACCACCAAACCTGGCTATTTTCTTTTTCTTTTTAGTAGGGATGGGATTTTCACTCTCTTGGCCAGGCTGGTCTTAAACTCCCGACCTCAGGTGATCCACCTGCTTTGGCCTCCCAAAGTGCTGGGATTACAGGCATGAGCCACCACACCTGGCCTGTTGTTTTTTTTTCCCTTAACTATACATTTGCTGTCTCAGTTTTTATTTGGGAATTCAAAGAGATTGGAAAGCTGCTACCATAGCCATCATCTTCACAGATCTCCTCCCTTTGTCCTTTGATGTGTGTAGGATCTATAGTGGCATCCTCTCATTCCTGATATATACTTTGTGCTTCTTCATTTTATTCTTGGTTAATCTTGCTAGGAGTGTATCTATTTTCTTAATCTTTTTAAAGGACCATCTATTGGCTTTGTTAATTTTCTCAGTGTTTCTCTCTTTTCCGTTTCATTGAATTTTACTTGATCTTTATTATTTTCTTCTTTCTACTTTGGTGTTTGTTTTGTTTGTTTGTTTGGTTTTGTTTTTCTTTTGTTTTGAGGCAGAGTCTTGCTCTGTCACCCAGGCTGGAGTTTAGTGATGTAATCACAGCTGACTGCATCCTCCACTTCTTGGGCTCAAGGGATCCTCTTACCTTAGTCTCCTTAGTAGCTCAGGTTATAGGTATGCACCACCACTTTCAGCTAATTTTTTATTTTGTATGGACAGGGTCTTGCTATGTTGCCCAGGCTAGTCTCAAACTCCTGGCCTCAAGTGATCCTTCTGCCTCAGCCTTCCAAAGTGCTGGGATTACAGACATGAGCCACCATGCCCAGCCTCCTTCCTTCTACTTTATGTTTAATTTGGTCAGCTTCCTACAGCTTCTGC
This sequence comes from Colobus angolensis palliatus, assembly GCF_000951035.1. NCBI lineage: Eukaryota > Metazoa > Chordata > Mammalia > Primates > Cercopithecidae > Colobus > Colobus angolensis. Next base: position 4,535,252 of record NW_012111586.1, read on the forward strand.
GTTTTATTTATATTTTTTACATTTATTTATGTATTTATTTTTGGGACAGAGTCTCACTCTGTCGCCCAGGCTAGAGTGCAGTGGTGTGATCTCAGCTCACTGCAACCTCTGCTTCCTGGGTTCAAGCGATTCTCCTGCCTCAGCCTCCTGAGCAGCTGGGACTACAGGCGTGCCCCACCACAGCCAGCGAATTTTTGTATTTTTGTTTAAAATTTTTATTTATTTATTTATTTTTTTGAGATAGAGTCTTGCTCAGTCACCCAGGCTGGAGTGCAGTGGCACGATCTCAGCTCACTGCAAGCTCCACCTCCCTGGTTCACGCCATTCTCCTGCCTTAGCCTTCCAAGTAGCTAGGACTATAGGCGCCTGCCGCCACGCCCGGCTAATTTTTTGCATTTTCAGTAGAGACGGGGTTTCACCGTGTTAGCCAGGATGGTCTCGATCTCCTGACCTCATGATCCGCCCACCTCGCCTCCCAAAGTGCTGGGATTACAGGTATGAGCCACTGCGCCCAGCTGAATTTTTGTATTTTTAGTAGAGACGGGGTATCACCATGTTGGCCAACCTGGTCTTGAACTCTTGACCTCAAATGATCCACCCACCTCAGCCTCCCAAAGTGCTGGGATTACAGATGTAAGGCACCTTGCCCAGATTATTTTATTTTATTATTTGAGAGAGGGTCTCACTCTGTCACCCAGGCTGGAGTGCAGCGATGTGATCTTGGTGCACTGCAACCTCCGCCTCCTGGGTTCATGCGATCCTCCCACCTCAGCCTCCTGAGTAGCTGGGACCACAGGTGCATGTCACCATGCCTGACTAATTTTTGTATGTATATATATATACACACACACACACATATATATGTGTATATACACACACACATATATACACATATATAATATACATATGTATATATATTTGTTTGTTTTTGTAGAGATAGGGTTTTGCCATGTTGTCCAGACTGGTCTCAAACTCCTGGATTCAAGTGATCCACCTGCCTCAGCCTCCTAAAGTGCTGGGATTATAGGAGTGAGCCACTGTACCTGGCCCTCCAGCTTCTTAAGGTAGAAACTTAGATCATTAGATAATTGATTTTAAGCCTGTATTCTCTTATAAGCTATAAATTTTTCTCTAAGCATTCTTTATCTACACTGTATACGTTTTTACTATTGTATTTTATTATTGCTCAGTTAAAAATGTTTTATGGCCAGGAGTGGTGTCTCATGCCTGTAATACCAGCACTTTGGGAGGCTAAGGCAGATGTCCACAAGTTCGAGACCAGCCTGGGCAACAAAGCAAGGCCTTGGCTCTACTAAAAAGTAAAATTAAATTTAAAAAATTATTGGCCAGGTGCAGTGGCTCACGCCTGTAATCCCATCACTTTGGGAGGCCCAGTTGGGAGGCTCACGAGGTCAGGAGATCGAGACCATCCTGGCTAACACGGTGAAACCTTGTCTCTACTAAAAATACAAAAAAATTAGCTGGGCG
>NW_012111586.1:4540934-4542722 GCF_000951035.1 Colobus angolensis palliatus
TTTGGAGACAGAGTTTTGCTCTTGTTGCCCAGGCTGGAGTACAGTGGTGCAATCTCGGCTCACTACAACCTCCACCTCCCAAGTTCAAATGATTATCCTGCTTCAGCCTCCCAAGCAGCTGGGATTACAGGCATGCGCCACCACGCCTGGTTAATTTTTTTGCATTTAGTAGAGATGGGGTTTCATCATGTCGGCCAGGCTAGTCTCGAACTCCTGAACTCAGGTGATCCACCTGCCTCGGCCTCCCAAAATGCTGGGATTACAGGCATGAGCCATCACACCCAGCCTCAAATTTTTAAAAACACAAAAATAAAATAAAATTCTTATAATTTCCTTCGTTATTTCTTCTTTTCCTGTGGGTTAATTAGGAGTCTTTTTTTTTCTTTTTTTGAGTCAGGGTCTTGCTCTGTAGCCCAGAATGGAGTGCAGTGACATGATCACACTCACTGCAGTCTCAACCTCCTGGACTTAAGTGATCCTCCCACTTCAGCCTCCTGAGTAGCTAGGACTAAAGGCATGTGCCACCACTCCTAGCTAATTTTTTATTATTTGTAGAAACAGAGTCTCACCATGTTGCCCAGGCTGGTCTTAAACTCCTGGACTCAAGAAATCCTCCTGCCTTAGCCTCCCAAAGTGCTGGGATTACAGACATGAGCCACTGCACCCAGACTAGAAGTATACTGTTTAACTACCAAATATTTCAGACTTTTCTAGAAAGTCTATTCTTACTGATTTCTCATGTAATTCAGAGAACATATTCTGTAAGTTGTTGATTTTTAAAAATTTATTGAGACATGTTTTATAGCCCAGAATGTGGCCCATCTGGGGAATGTTGCCTACCCCGCTGAAAAGAACATCAATTCTTCAGTTGTTGGGTATTCTGCAAGTGTCAATTTGATCAAATGTTTGATAGTATTGTTCAAGTCTTCTATATATTTGCTGAATTTTTGTCGACTTGTTCTGTCAACAGATGAAACAAACAGAAAACAAGTAGCAAATGGAAGCCTTAAATCTAAACATATCAATGATTACACTAAATGTAAGTGGACTAAACACTGCAGTTAAAAAACAGAGACTGTCAGACTGAAAAAAGAGCTAGATTCATGTGCTGTCTACAAGAGGGATTTTATTTTTAGTTTTAGTTTTTTGAGGCAGTGTCTCACTTTGTCACCCAGGCTAGAGTGCAATGGTGCATTGATGGCTTACTGGTCTTCAACCTCCTGGGCTCAAGTGATCCTCCCACATCAGCCCCCAAACTAGCTGGGACTACAGGTGCACACCACCACACCTGGCTGATTTTTGTATTTTTTTATAGAGATGGGGTTTCACCATGTTGCCCAGACTGGTCTTGAAATCCTGGGCTAAAGCAATCCACCTGCCTTGGCCTTGCAAAGTGTTGGGATTACAGGGATAAGCCACAATGCCTGGTCAAGAGATGAATTTTAAACACAAAAATACAAATACATTGAAGGTAGATGGTTGGGGCAAATACATCATGTAACCCCTAATCAAAGGAATGTGGGAAATTAGTATCAGGCAAAATAAACTTCAAGAAAGGAGTATTACCAGAGAAAAAGAGGGACATTTTAAAATGATAAAAGGACCAATACATGAAAAATGCTTAAAAATTTAAACTTTATGGACCGGGTACAGTGGGACACGCCTGTAATCCCAGCACTTTGAGAGGTTGAGGTAGGTGAATCACCTGAGATCAGGAGTTTGAGACCAGCCTGACCAACAGGGTGATACCCCATCTCTACCAAAAATACAAAATTAGGCCTGGCGCAG
>NW_012111586.1:4543526-4545209 GCF_000951035.1 Colobus angolensis palliatus
AGGCGCCCGCCACCTCGCCCGGCTAGTTTTTTGTATTTTTTAGTAGAGACGGGGTTTCACCGTGTTAGCCAGGATGGTCTCGATCTCCTGACCCCGTAATCCGCCCGTCTCGGCCTCCCAAAGCGCTGGGATTACAGGCGTGAGCCACCGCGCCTGGCCATGGAGTTGGAATTTTATTATTATTCAAGTCGGTCTCCCTGAGCATTCGAGGATCAGAGTTTTTGAAGATAATTTGGCAGGTAGGGACTTGGGAAGTGGGGAGTGCTGATTGGTCAGGTTGGAGATGGAATCATAGGGGTCAAAATGAGGTTTTCTTACTGTGTTTTGCTCCTGGGTGGGATGGCAGCACTGGGTGAGCCAGATGACTGGTCTGGATGGTGTCAGCTGATCCATCCAGTGTAGGGGCTGCAAAATATCTCAGGCACTGATCTTAGGGTTTACAATAGTGATGTTATCCCTAGGAGCAATTTGGGGAGGTTCAGACTCTTGGAGCCAGAGGTTGCATGATCCCTAAATCTTAATTTCTAATCTGGTAGCTAATTTGTTAGTCCTGTGTATTGCTCCATTTTCACACTACTTATAAAGACATACCCACGAATGGGAAATTTACAAAAGAAAGAGGTTTAATGGACTTACAGTTCCACGTGGCTAGAGGCCTCACAATCATGCTGGAAGGCAAGGAGGAGTGAGTCATGTTTTACATGAATGGCAGCAGGCAAAGAAAGTTTGTGCAGGGAAACTCCCCCATATAAAACCATCAGACCTCATGAGCCTTATTCACTATCACGAGATCAGCATGGGAAAGACCTGCTCCCATGATTCAGTTACCTCCCATTGTGTCCCTCCCATAACATGTGGGAATTCAAGATGAGATTTGGGTGGGGACACAGCCAAGCCATATTATCCCTCAAAGGCAGACTTATCCCCAGGCAGGAAGGGGGTCTTTTTGAGAAAGGGCTATTATCAATTTTGTTTCAGAGTCAAACAATGAACTGAAGTCCTTCCCAAAGTTGGTTTGCCCAACACCCAGGAATGAACAAGGACAGATTAAAGGTTAGAAGGAAGATGGAATTGGTTAGGTCTGATCTCTCTCACTGTCATAACTCCCTCAGTTATAATTTTTGCAAAGGCGGTTTCACTCTGGCCTAGTCCTTTGAGTTATTGCTTTCAGATGTACTATACCTACATATGTTATAAACACCAGAATATAGTTATAGTGTTTGTTTTAACATGTCATATGTCTTTTAAAGAGAATAATTTTTTTAAAGTCAGACTTTTATATTAACCAAAGAAGTTTCCTATTGCTGCTGTAACAAATTGACACAAATTAGTGGTGGAAAACAACACAAATGAATTTGAGTTTTGGAGGTCAGAGGTCTAAGATACATCTCATTAGGGTAAAATCAAGGTGCTGGCAGGGTTGTGTTCTTTTTTGAAGGCTTTAATGGATAATCCATTTCCTTCCATTTTTCAGGAATAATTGGTTTTTCAAAATATTTTTTTCCCTAGAGTTTGTCATTGTTATTTGTGGGAGGGTTAATCTGACTGCATTTATTTGCTATTACTGGAAACTAGAACCAGAAATATTTATTTATTTATTTTTGAAACGAAGTCTCGCTCTGTCGTTCCAGCTGGAGTGCAGTGGTGTGATCTCGGCTCACTGCAACCTCCGCCTCCTGAGTT
>NW_012111586.1:4547034-4547504 GCF_000951035.1 Colobus angolensis palliatus
CTTCTCGCCCAACCGCCCACCTCTGTTGGCCCCGCCCTTCCATCTAAGTCACGCCTCCTAGTAGGTCAATTTAGCTTCTCCAGCTCCACAGCCCAGACTCCTCATTGGGCGCAGCACTATTCCCTCCTCTTCCTTGGGTCGCGAGGGCCGAACTCATCGAACACAGCCAATGGGTGATACGACAGCAGCGCGGCGGGAGGTTCGATTGACTGGGTCTTGGCGGGTCGGTGAGTCTTGGCGGCTGTTAACGCGCGCTTTGTGAAGAAGAAGGTTGGGAGGGAGGTGCAGGGGTCTACGTCCATCTCTGTCGCTCTTTTCAGCCCCTCCTGGTATTCCCCTCCTAACCTGGGTCTTTTACAGGCCCCGCGTGGCTTTCTGCTCGACCTCCCTGAGTCTTATCCTGGTTTCCACCTCCAGCCCTGGGAAATCTCCTTTCTCCGGACTTGCCTTCCCCACCCAGGCCTCGGACT
>NW_012111586.1:4554584-4558196 GCF_000951035.1 Colobus angolensis palliatus
CCACCCCGCCCCGCCGCGCAACTACCTCCTCCCTTCACCCGGACTGGGACCATCATCCCCACTCCACTCCGCCCAGTCTTGGACCATCATCCCCACTCCACTCCGCCCAGTCTGGGACTCCACCTGCCTCCTCCCCCAGTCCCACACTAATCTCTGCTTGGTCTCTTCCACTTTGGCCTAATCTCTCGTCTCGGCTTACGGAGGACGTACACTCTCACAGTTTGGGTCCAAACCCCAGTTCCTGGACGGATTCCCGCCATCCATGCCCCCTCTTTAATTAGCCGGTCCCCAATAATGTAGCAGCCCTCTCTGCTGATTAGACCCTGGTCTTACACGCTTAGCCGCTGCCTGCTTTTGACCTTCGGCGCATGGGTACTTGACGTTTTAAACTCCTAGGCCCAGGATGGTAAGTGTGGGCCTAGGGGAGGCTGGGAGTAGCCCTGGGTCAGGGTCTAACAGGCCTAGGCTGCAGGATGCTTGCAGGCACTGTTTCCGTTCTCCCCTTACAGAGGAGGAGCTTGGCTCCCAGCCAGCTGGGCAAGAGAAAGCCTGAAGGTGGGTCCTCTAAAGATGAAGACTGGCAACCTGGCCTAGTGGTGAGCACTCAAGGGGACAGGGAAGGGGAGTTTTCTGTTTGGGCAGAAAAGAAGCCAGGACTTGGTTTCTAGGGTTACATAGCCAACTCCAGATGCCTCTTTTGTATGTTCAGTAAACTTTTAATGAGTACTTACTATGTGCCAGGCATTGAACAAGATTAATAAAATCTTTGTCCTCAGAGTAGTCATTAGAAGCTAATATAACCTCAGTTTTCCTGGTGGGAAAAGGTATTCTAAAGCAAAAGAGCCGGTTGGATTGGACCTTTTGACTCTGTTTGAAAAAAAGGGCTACACAACAGCAATTAGCAGCCTGCTCTTTTCCTCCTTGTCCCCTGCCCAGTGTCACAGAACAGTAGAGTGTTCTGGGCCTCCCTTAGAGTCCTGGGCTCACTTGGGCCTAGATCTGACAGGTTGGGTCCTTCCAGTCCGTGCTCATACTGAAGTACAGTATATTCTACTTTAGGTTGGGCTCTGTGTGCTGCTTCCTGTTTTGGAGGCTTGCTGGGGCTGACTGTGGGCAGGACCTATGTAAACCAAAATAAATAGGACAGTGCAGCATGGACTTCAGAGAATAAGAGCAGTTCAAGAAGTGGGGGCTTGGCCACTGGAACTTTGAAGGAAGGGATCAGCTATGCAAAGACTAGTAGGCACTTTTTGGCAGGAGCAGTGTGCGAATAAGGTGTGGGGTGGGGGTGCTGGTGTTTGTTTCAGGTGTGTCTTATAGGATCGCTGAAGCTTCAAATATCCTGGCAAACTGGCACAAGTGGGTTCTTGCCTAATGGCTTGGAGGGGTTTGCTCAATAGTTGTACCGTGGTGTGCAAGGGGCTCCTCTACCTGTGAAGGAGGCACATTGGCTGCCCCTTGCCACGTACATGGGTCTCAGACTTGAACTTGGGGCAGCATTCTCTGCAGCTGGGTCTACTGTCAGTTGCTGGTTGCTGCTGAAGATGCTTTTAGTGCCAGTGTCCTCATGGCCATGGGTGGCCTGAGTGGGGAGTGGCCTCAATGGCCTGGGAGTTGAAGGCAGTTGTACTCTTGCCCCTTGGAAACTCAGCGAAGTGTTTGGTTGCTCAGTCATTCCATGGAGCTTTTGGAGTGAAGCTTTGGGGCCACAAGGACTCCATGCTGTTGGTAGACTTGCTCTTCACAGGCCCGTTTTATTTACCTTTTCCATTGCCCCTGCTCAGTTTAGGCAGGTTATTTAACTGCATTAAGCTCCAGTTTTATCACCTCTTAAATAAGGATAATAAATCTATATAATAGAGTAGCTATGAAGATGATACACTATAACATGCGTGAAGAATTTAGCACAGTGCCTGGCACTTAATAAGCACTTCAAGTGTTAGTTGCCATTATGGTGATTTCTGTGGTCTTCTAGACTTCACCTTTCCCAATTCTCTCTCCTAGACTCCTAGGAAACGGAAATCCAGCAGTGAGACCCAGATCCAGGAGTGTTTCCTGTCTCCTTTTCGGAAACCTTTGAGTCAGCTAACCAATCAACCACCTTGTCTGGACAGCAGTCAGCATGTAAGCCAGAACTGCAACCTGCATGTATATGTCTGTGCCCAGTCACTCAGCCTAGGTAGACTCCTGTCCCTGTAGACTCCCTCAGTGCTTTCTAGAGTGGCCAGAAGACACACATCTGTGGGGTCTTTGGACCTGCCCACAGCTGCTGGGGTCTGCTTAGCGAGGTGTGCCTAACTTGTGCCTGGTTTATAGTAGCTACATGGGCACCAGATATCAGATGGTTCAGATTCCTGAGGAAAGGAGGGTAAAGGAACTAGGATCCTCATGTCAGCTCAGACTCTGACTCTGTATATGACTTTAAGGAGTACCAGAGTCATATATTTCCTCTAGTAAAGTCAAACTTAATCACCACCATGGCAGGTTCTGTGCATTGCCTCATGTAATTCTCATGTTTTAAGATGAGAAAACTGAGTCTCAGAAGGGTTAAGTAATTTGCTCAGAGTGGGTTCAGCAGATCTGCCTAGTTCCAAAGCTTTTCCACTAAGCTTTATGAGTAATGTTTTGAAGGAAAACTAGGAATACATAATGGAGATTAGTCATTTGTGCATTCAGCAAACATTTAAACACAGTTTTGTGGCCGGGCGGGGTGGCTCATGCCTGTAATCCCAGCACTTCAGGAGGCCGAGGTGGGTGGATCACCTGAGGTTAGGAGTTTGAGACCAGCCTGGCCAACATGGTTAAGCCCTTTCTCTACTAAAAATACAAAAATTAACTGGGCATGGTGTCATATGCCTGTAGTCCCAGCTACTCAGGAGGCTGAGGCATGAGAATCACTTGAAACCCGGAGACAGGTTGCAGTGAGTCAAGATCGTGCCACTGCGCTCCAGCCTGGGCAAGAGTGAGACTTGGTCTCAAAAAAAAAAAAAAAACCTAACTAAATAAAAACAGTTTTGGGCCAGGCACAGTGGCTCATGCCTGTAATCCCAGCACTTTGGGAGGCCAAGGCAGATGGATCACCTGAGGTCAGGAGTTCAAGACCAGCCTGGCAAACATGTTGAAATCCCGTCTCTATTAAAAATACAGAGAAAATTAGCCAGGCATGGTGGTGCATGCCTGTAATCCCAGCTACTTGGGAGGCTGATGCAGGAGAATCACTTGAGCCCGGGAGGCGGAGGTTGCAGTGAGCCGAGATCGTGCCATTACGCTCCAGCCTGGGCGACAAGAGTGAAAATCCATCCCAAAAACAAAAAAGAACAACAGTTTTGTGTAATACTTGATAAATATAGATATATCGCATAAGTTATAAAACACAAACACCTGTGAACCCATCATCCAGGACTAGAACACTGTCAAACCCATAATCCCTTTTCCTATCCCCAGAGGTAATCACTATCTTGAATTGTATCCATTATCTTTTGCTTTTATGACAGTTTTAGGATACATACAAAAATCACTAATACAGCCTCAGCAACAGAGTGAGACTCCATCTCAAAAAAAAAAATCACTAATACATTTTTTTTTTTTTTTTTTGAGACGGAGTCTCGCTCT
>NW_012111586.1:4558331-4559484 GCF_000951035.1 Colobus angolensis palliatus
GACCTCGTGATCCGCCCGTCTCGGCCTCCCAAAGTGCTGGGATTACAGGCTTGAGCCACCGCGCCCGGCCACATTTTTTAATTGGTTTTTTGAACTTTAAAAAATGGTGTTGGGTAGGCGTGTTGGTTCACACCTGTAATCCCAGCATTCTGGGAGACCGAGGTAGGCGGATGGCTTGAGCTCAGGAGTTTGAGACCAACCCAGGCAACATGGTGAAACCCCATCGCTATCAAAAATACAAAAAAAATTAGCTGGGCATGGTGGTGTGTGCCTGTTGTCCCAGCTACCTAGGAGGCTGACATGGGAGGATCGCTTAAGCCTAGGAGGCAGAGGTTGCAGTCAGCCGAGATTGGCACCATTGCACTCCAGCCTGGGTGACAGTGAGACCCCATCTCAAAAGAAAGAAAATGGTGTTAAAATGGTGTATAAGTATAATCTTCTGGGACTGTTTCATTCAGGATTTATTCAAAGTTGTCCTGTGTAACTCCATGGCGTAAGTGCAGTTGTGGGAGTGCATAACAGGAGACCTACGGGTCTGGAGATTGGGGAAGACCTGCCTCTGAAAGATGTGCTGTTAAGTCTTGAAAGATATGAGGGGTTAGACAGGTGAAGAGAGTGGAAAACATTCTTATTTATTTATTTATTTATTGAGACGGAGTCTCACTCAGTTGCCCAGGCTGGAGTGCAGTGGTGTGATTTGGGCTCACTGCAAGCTCCGCCTCCTTGGTTCACGCCATTCTGCTGCCTCGGCCTCCCGAGTAGCTGGGACTACAGGCGCCCACCACCACACCAGTCTAATTTGTTTTGTATTTTCAGTAGAGACAGGGTTTAACCGTGTTAGCCAGGATGGTCTCGATCTCCTGACCTCGTGATCCGCCCATCTCGGCCTCCCAAAGTGCTGGGATTATAGGCGTGAGCCACCGTGCCCAGCCAGGAGTGGAAAATATTCTAATAGAAGGAACAGCTTATTGGAAAGCCTGGCAGCAATAGAGGCAGGTACTGAAAAGAGAGTGTGGGGAGTTGGGGGATGGTGGTGAGAGATGAGAGTTGGAGAGCTATGCAGAGGCTAAGAGTGGAAAGCCTTTCAGAAGCCATGCTAGGAGAGTCTGGACTAAGGTCATTGAAGAGCTTTTTTTTTTTTTTTTTTTTGAGA
>NW_012111586.1:4559744-4601884 GCF_000951035.1 Colobus angolensis palliatus
CCAGGATGGTCTCGATCTCCTGACCTCGTGATCCGCCCGTCTCGGCCTCCCAAAGTGCTGGGATTACAGGCTTGAGCCACCGCGCCCAGCCTGAAGAGCTTTAGAAGTGTTTTAAGTGGGGGTGGGAGGTAACAGCAGTGTAGCATATCTGTTGGATGTGGAGAGACTGGAGGTAGGGAAACTAGTGAGAAAGCTATTGCAGGTGGCCAAGCAAGAGAGAATTATGCCCTGGATATGGGTTTTAGGGGAATGGGGAATGGGAAGAAGTAGGTGGATTTTGAGAGATACTTCAAGTGGAAAAACTTGGGATTGATTACATGTGGGGAGAGGGAAAATTGAGGATGAAGTTGGGATTTTAGGCTTGGGCAAGGTGGATGGATGGTGGTGCCATTTGCTGAGATAGGGAACGCAGAAGAGGAATGGCATTTGGTGGGAGGGAGATGGCGGGCACTGTAATCAGGGGGCCCATGAAGTTGAATGTATTATACAAAAGCTATTGTCTTTTAATGGCAAAGTTACAGGAATAGAACAGAAGATAGACAACATTAAAAATGTACTTGCAGGCCAGGTGTGGTGGTGCATACCTGTAATCCCAGCACTTTGGGAGGCCGAGGCAGGAGGATCACTTGAGCCCAGGAGTTTGAGACCAACTTGAGCAACATAGTGAGACCCTATCTCTAAAAAACAATAAATAAGTGGGCTGTATGTGGTTGCATGTGACTGTAGTCCCAGCTACTCTGGAGACTGAGGTGGGAGGATCGTTTCAGCTGAGGAGGTCAAGGGTGCAGTGACACATGATACTGTCACTGCACTCCACCCTGAGTGACAGAGACCCTGTCTCAAAAGGAAAAAAATACTTGCATATAGGAAAATTCAGAAAAGTATAGTTAATGGGTAGAATCTGCTGTGTGATAAGAATGCTACTAACACTGTTTAGTTGCTGTCAATAAGAAATTGTATTTTAAAAAATCCATTGTCCAGAAGATATGAACAGGTTTGTTTATAATTGTTATAGAATGGAAGTGCTGAAACTTGTTCACTGAAACATTTTGACTTGTATTAATGCTTTACATCTCTACATTTATATTAAGAATTCACACAAAAGGCCAGGCAAGGTGGCTCACGCCTGTAATCCCAGCACTTTGGAAGGCTGAGGTGGGCGCATCACGAGGTCAGGAGATCGGAGATTGAGACCATCCTGGCTAACACAGTGAAACTCCGTCTCTACTAAAAAATACAAAAAATTAGCTGGGCGTGGTGGTGGGCGCCTGTAGTCCCAGCTACTCGGAAGGCTGAGGAATGGTATGAACCCGGGAGGTGGAGCTTGTAGTGAGCTGAGATCGCGCCATTGCACTCTAGCCTGGTGACAGAGTGAGACTCCATCTAAAAAAAAAAAAAAATTCACACAAAAAATGAAAATGATGGAAAAATGCAATACTTGATTTCTGTCCCTTATTTTTCTACTCACGGTGATATACTTAGGTATTCCTTTTTTTTTTTTTGAGACAGGGTCTTATGCTCTCACCCAGACTGGAGTGCAGTGGTGCTATCTTGGCTCACCTCCTTACTTATCTCCATTCTCCTTTAGCTGGAGCTTGGTGAGCTAACACTGTACTTAGAGAGCGATGGTGGTCTTTAATTCCTTTTAAAATCAGAAGAAAAAAATACATAGTAATCTAGCCTGATTATATTATTATATTTATCTTTATACCAACGCAGTCTTTTTTGTTTTTGTTTTTTCTTTTTTTTCATAGGGAGTCTTGCTCTGTCGCTTAGAATGGAGTGTGGTGGCGTGATCTTGGTGCACTGCAACCTCTGCCTCCCAGGTTCAGGCTATTCTCCTGCCTCAGCCTCCTGAGTAGCTGGGATTACAGGCACCCGCCTCCACGCCTGGCAAATTTTTGTATTTTTAGTAGAGACACGGTTTTACAATGTTGGCCAGGCTCGTCTTGAACTCTTGACCTTGAGTGATCTGCCTGCCTTGGCCTCCCAAAATGCTAGTATTACAGGAGTGAGCCGCTGCATCTGGCCTTTTTTTTTTTTTTTTTTAAATGGAGGAAGGGGCCCCAAAGGCGAAAGTGCCTGGGGCTCACAGGAGTCATAGTGTGGCCTTGGAGATGAGGACTTTAGCCTTAGACATGATGATTTTGAAGTCCCTGCAGGAGATCTAGGTCTGCAGTCGGTTGCAAATGTGGATGTGGAGTAAGGTATAACTAGAAATCTATTTGGGACTCATTAGCATAGATATATTTTATACCTGGTAAATGGATTGGTGAATGTGTAGTCAGAAGATCTGAGGGCTAAACCCTGCGCCCTGGGGAGCACTGACTTTGTTTTTTTTTTCTGAGACAGGGTCTTGCTGTGTTGCCCAGGCTGGAATGCAGTGGTGCGATCACAGGTCACTGCAGCCTCAATCTCAGGCTCGGGTATTGCTGCCACCTCAGCCTCTGGAGTAGCTAGGACCACAGACATGCGCCACCACACCTGGCTAATTTTTAAATGATATGTAGAGACCAGGTCTCACTATGTTGCCCAGGCAGGTTTTAAACTCCTGGGTTCTAGCAATCCTCCTGTCTTGGCCTCCCAGAGTGCTGGGATTACAGATGTGTGTCACTGCAGCTGGTTGGGAGCACTGAGCTCTGGGGGTGGGGTGAGGGTTAAAAGGCAGAGGAAAAAGAGCTCTTTAGGGGACTGAAGATGAGATCCCGGAAAGGTGGAGAGTAGTGTCATGGAAGTCAAAGGCAGAAAATATTTGAGAAAGAGTGGCCAGCTTCGTCAAGTAAGATACATGTCCATTGGAATTAGGGTCATGTAGGCCATTCGTGATCTCGGCCAGAGTGGAAGGGGCAGAAGACAGGAAGAGTGGGAGGAAAGAAGGGGAGCTATATAACTTAGTAGAAGTTTGCCTGTGGAGGGGAGGAGATAAGGAATCAAATGAATATTTGTTTTTAAGATAGGAGATAATTAAGTCCATTTTGAATACTGGTAAGAGCTAGTAGAGAGGGAGAGGCTGAGATACAGAGTGATCAGTCATAACAGAGTGATTCTCTGCAGAAATGGGAAGCTTTAGCCTTGGTAGGGAGGAGGGATGCTGTCTCTCATCTATCAGAAGGAAAAATTGGTATGAATTATCAGTAACCAAATGAACAGAGAATGAGAGCATGCTCCCTCTCTGCCCCCTCCTATAGAGACTGGTGAGTCACCAGACCAGATCCCTGCAGATTGGCCATTCTTTTTTTTTTTTTCATTTTATTTATTTATTTATTTATTTTGAGACAGGGTCTTGCTCTGTGGCCCAGGCTGGAGTACAGTGGCGCGATCTCGGCTCACTGCAACTTCCACCTCCCAGGTTCAAGTGATTCTTGTGCCTCAACCCCCCAAGTAACTGGGATTATAGGTGCCCGCCACCATGCCCAGCTCAGTTTTTTGTATTTTTAGTAGAGAGGGGGTTTCACCATGTTGGCAAGGCAGGTCTTGAACTCCCGACCTCAAGTGACCTGCCTGCCTTGACCTCCCAAAGTGCTGGGATTACAGGCGTGCACTGTGCCTGGCCAGCCATTCCATTTTGCAGACTGAGCCCTCAGATGTTTTTGGCCAGGGGTCTCCACATTCTTCCTTGCCAGTTATGCAAGCCTTACTGTAGTTCTCCCTGCAGAACCTATGATTCCTGAGTTCTATTGAAAGTCTTTTTAAATTTGGAGCATACATTCTTGGCTACTCAGAGCCTCAAATCTAGCCTTCTGTACTGATAATTTTGAAAATATTTCTGTTTTAGAACTGATGCTATATTAAAAAGAAAATTAGGGTCTATCTCCTTTTCCTCTCATTTGACTTAAGAGTAGCTTTTTTTTTTCCTTTGAGGCAGGTCTTGCTGTCACCCAGGCTAGAGTGCAATGGTGTGATCATAGCTCACGGCAGCCTTGAACTCCTAGGCTCAAGTGATCTTCCCGCCTCGGCCTTCTGAGTAGCTGGGACTATGTGCCACAGTGCCTGGGTAATTTTTAAATTTTGTTTAGGGGGTGTGTCGGGCGGGGTCTCACTACGTTGCCTTAGACTGGTCTCAAAATCCTGGACTTAAGCAGTCCTCCCACCTCAGCCTCCCAAAGCACTGGGGTTATAAGTATGAGCCACTGCACTGGCCAAGGGTCCTTTTTGTTAGCATCTTTTTTTTTTTTTTTTTTTTTGAGACGGAGTCTCACTCTGTCGCCCGGGCTGGAGTGCAGTGGCCAGATCTCAGCTCACTGCAAGCTCCGCCTCCGGGGTTCACGCCATTCTCCTGCCTTAGCCTCCAGAGTAGCTGGGACTACAGGCGCCCGCCACCTCGCCCGGCTAGTTTTTTGTATTTTTTAGTAGAGATGGGGTTTCACAGTGTTAGCCAGGATGGTCTCGATCTCCTGACCTCGTGATCCGCCTGTCTCGGCCTCCCAAAGTGCTGGGATTACAGGCTTGAGCCACCGAGCCCGGCCGTTAGCATCTTTCATAATGATTATCATTGCTGTTCATAGTTACAGTCATGCTAATTAAAAATAGTAAAGGCTGGGCATGATGGCTCATGCCTATAATCCCAGCACTTTGGGAGGCCGAGGTGAGAAGATCCCTTGAGCCAGGACTTAGAGACTGCAGTGAGGTATGATCACCACTACTGTACTCCAGCCTGGGTGACAAAGTGAGACCCTGTCTGTTTTAAAAAAAAAAAAAAGAGTCAATAAAGGATTTTATTCACATGCAAAGAAGTTTGCAAATAAACAAAAGCATTTGAGTTTTTTGCCAACTTTGCCCTCATGTTATGTTACTTAGTGTGATATTGTCATGTTATTTAGTGTGATAAGGAAGTTCATTTCTACATACTTGTTTTCTGTCTTCTAATATTACAAAAAAATTCATTACTTTTTTTTTAATTTAAAGTGCATTTGAGGCCAGTTGCGATGGCTCATTCCTGTAATCCCAGTACTTTGGGGGGCCAAGGTGGACGGATCACTTGAGGTCAGGAGTTCAAGACCAGCCTGGCCAACATCGTGAAACCCTGTCTCTACTAAAAATACCAAAATTAGTGAGGTGTGGTGGCGTGCGCCTGTAGTCCCAGCTACTTGGGAGGCTGAGGTAGGAGCATTGCTTGAACCCGGGAGGCAGAGGTTGCAGTGAGCTGAGATTACGCCATTGCACTCCAGCTGGGCGACAGAGCGAGCCTCTGTCTCCAAAAAAAAACCCCAAAAAACAAATAAAGTACATTTGAGTTTCTAGACATTTATGATGTGTGAAGAAATGAGTCAGAAAACAAAGGTAAAAATATCAGGGCAGGCTTGCTTTTTTTTCCTACTAGACTATGTTTTTTGCTAGAAGGGACATTTTTTCATTACTGGTTTTTCCACTAATATATTCCCATTAAAACTGCCTTCAGGGTCTCTGCTCTTTATTTTTCTTTGATCTCTTGGGTTCCAGCTCTGGTTTTGTTGAGGTTCATAGGCTATCACAGTTTCGCAAAGGGCTCAGGTATGTGTGGACCAGAACTTCCATGGGAGCTGTCAGAGTTAGTTCAGTGTTAATTTTTATGCCTTCTCTACTCCTGCCCCAGCCCCATAGCCCATGGAATAATGCTGGTTCAAGGCAGAAGTGCTTGTAGAGAGGCTTCTTGCCCTTAGGTGGAGGAGTCACCAGTGCTGCCTCTCTAGGACCCACATGTCTACCTGCTGTCACCCTTGTCCCACTTGCTTTTTCTTAGTGTTGGGCTTAGCTTCTCTCTCACGTCCCTTTCTCATGTTCCTTCTCTTGTGCTTTACATGGCAGGAAGCTGCCGGGTCTGGGCTGATGTGTATGGCTGTACTCAGACTGGGTGAGAGGCCATATTGCCTACTGAGTACAAGTAAGGACCCTAGAACTGGGAAAGTCTTGCGTTTATAATGGCTTTGTGATTTGAGAAAGTGGCTTAATCACCCTGAGCTTCAGTTTGCTCATCTGTAAAATGGGAATACCAGTAATATATGGACCTCATACAGCTGTTGGGATTAAATGGTAACATGAATGCAAAAGGCTTAGCTCTGTGTCTAGCATACATTGGTAGCCATCATTATTTTTATTTATATTTTTAAATATATATTTTAAAAATAGAGATGGGGTCTTGCTATATTGCCCAGGCTGGTCTCAAACTCCCAGACCTAAGTGATGCTCCTGCCTTGGCCTCCCAAAGTGTTAGGATTACAGGTGTGAGCCACCATGCTCGGCCTGGTGGTGGTAATATTATTTTATTAATACTATGGCTCCCATTTCTCCTACTATCACTACTTTTTGATTAGCTGTTTAGTTCCCAAGGAGGCTGATGTGAGTATTAGATACATTAGGCAGAACTGATGTGGCCAAAAAAAAAAATTGTGAGGTATGTGAGGTATGCTTGGGAAGGTGTAGCCCTATATGACAGTGGTTAAACGCAGACATTGGACTTCTCTGTTATTACTTGGGTTGGCTGAGTCTGTGGTAGTTGCTTTCCAAGGTGCTATACCCTAGGGAAGAGCTAGGGATGCTCACTGGCATCTTTAATGAGTGAATGGTTTCATGGGTTCTAAGCCTCATGGTTGACTGAGGCTGGGCCCTTCTGCTATCCCTGGATACTTGTAGAACCTTACATAAAGCCTCGAAGATGGACGCTGTTGTACCAAACCTAATGTGAAGCATATCATGATATTGTCTCATAACATCTCCAATCAGTCCTGAATCCCTCTTTCTCCTTTCTTTTTAGGAAGCATTTATTCGAAGCATTTTGTCAAAGCCTTTCAAAGTCCCCATTCCAAATTATCAAGGTAAAATGGAGATTTTTCTATTTTTGAAATCAGTCATATGTATGTGTGCCTGAATAAATTAAAAACCTGCTTTTGTAAATACAAGCTTAGCTGGGAATTGAAGGTGCCAGTCCAGTGGTGGCTGTGTTTGGGGTGACCCTCCTGAGGCCTGCATGAAAACTGTGTTAGCCTCAGTAAGGGCTGCCAAGACTAACTGCCCCTCATCTTCTTGGTAGAGGTGTCCCAGTGCTCAGAAAGTTCCTGGTGGGCCAAGATGGCTGATGGACCTGGGCTTCATTCAATCCAAGTGCATTCAGTAGCATCTCTTTTATGAGGCTGACTGTGTGGGAGGCCTAAATTCTGTAAGGTTTTTTCCCTGTCTCATATGGGGTACAGCATGATGCTAAAACTGGGGCTTGGAGGAGTAGGGAGGCCAGCTTTCTCTCTCTCTCTTTCTCTTTTTTTTTCTTTTTTTAAAATTTAATAGAGATAAGATTTCACTATGTTGACCAGGCTGATCTCGAACTCCTGGGCTCAAGCGATCCTCCCACCTTGACCTCTCAAAAAGTGTTGGGACTACAGGCTTGAGACACTATGCTTGGCTGTGGCTAGCTCTCAGGAGCTCTCAGAAAGCTCTATGAAAGCCTCATTTAGAATTTCAGGCCTTCCCAGGATTGTGTTGAGTTGAAATGAACCAGACCTGGCACCTCAGAAGTTTATAATGGAATGGGTGAAATAAAACAGGAAAAGCTCTGATTCAAAGCAGAATAATTCTGAGGACTGGGTGTGGTGGCTCACGCCTGTAATACCAGCATTTGGGAGGCCAAGGTGGGCAGATCACCTGAGGTCAGGAGTTCAAGACCAGCCTGGCAACATGGTGAAACCCTGTCTCTACTAAAAAAATACAAAAATTAGCCAGATGTGGTGACGGGCGCCTATAATCCCAGCTTCTTGGGAAGCTAAGGCAGGAGAATTGCTTGAACCCAGGAGGCAGAGGTGGCAGTGAGCCAAGATTGTGCCATTGCACTCTAGCCTGGGCAATAGAGTGAGACTCCATCTCTGAAAAAAGCAGAATGGGATAATGGTCATGTAGAGATGCTCAAACTGAGTTTGGAGGCATTCTCAGAGAGAGAGGGTCATATGGGAGCTTAAGAAATGTTATGTGAAGGACAAGTATTTGAGTTGGGCTTGCTGGAGCTCCTAAACATAGGTTCAGGTGATGGAATGATTATTGGTTTGTAGGTCCTCTGGGCTCTCGGGCATTGGGCCTGAAAAGGGCTGGGGTCCGCCGGGCCCTCCATGACCCCCTGGAAAAAGATGCCTTGGTTCTGTATGAGCCTCCCCCGCTGAGCGCCCATGACCAGCTGAAGCTTGACAAGTATGTGCACTGGTATTTCATAAGCAGTTCTGGTCCTCTGTACATGCATGCATACTTGGGAGGGTAGAGGGTATTTTGGTGTGATTTCTCTTTAGGATTGGCATGTGTTTTCAGAGAGTAGATGATTGGGGAAGGAGACTGCCTGGGGAAGAGCCTGTGGTCATGTCCAGTGAGTGGGCATTCCTCATCCCCTCCTGCCTTCCCAGGATGCTCACTCAGGAGGAGGAGTGATTGAGGTGATGACATAGGGAACCCATTCCTCTCTGAGCTAACTTTCTAACTCCTAAAGTAGGAATTTGCTATAGTTTTATGACTTATCAGCCAAGAAGGTCTTCTCTTAGGCAGCTGCCTCTGTTGCCTCTGGATCAGCAGGACACAGCTTCCTGAGGGTGCTCCCTTGCCCATGTCTGTGTTTTTTGCTGTGTTTTCTCAGGGAGAAACTCCCTGTCCATGTGGTTGTTGACCCTATTCTCAGTAAGGTTTTGCGGCCTCATCAGAGAGAGGTAAATGACGGTGAGGGGAATGAGGTGTGGGCTAGGGGCTGAGCCTGGGAGACTACCATCCCTGGGACAGCAGCAGCGTAGGTGCCAAAGTGGACTGAAGGCTGTTATTCTCTAGGGAGTGAAATTCCTGTGGGAGTGTGTCACCAGTCGGCGCATCCCTGGCAGCCATGGCTGTATCATGGCTGATGAGATGGGCCTGGGAAAGACGCTGCAGTGCATCACATTGATGTGGACACTTTTGCGTCAGAGTCCAGAGTGCAAGCCAGAAATTGACAAGGCAGTGGTGGTGTCGCCTTCCAGCCTGGTGAAGAACTGGTATAATGAGGTTGGGAAATGGCTTGGAGGGAGGATCCAACCTCTGGCCATCGATGGAGGATCTAAGGATGAAATAGACCAAAAACTGGGTATGGAGCCTTAACAAACATGGCTGCACTATCCTGCATAGCCTGCTGCTTTCTTGTGTGTATGCTCACTTGTGGCCGGGGGGGAGGGCAATGCAGGGGTAGCAGAAAATAGAATTTCCATTGAAAATAGTTGAAGTGGAGCCAGTTGTTTCCAGGCTAAATTTAAAAACTGTCGAGTTGTTTGTTTTTTTTTTTAAAGATTCTGAATTGTTCCCTTGACACCTTTTCTGTTGTAGAAGGATTCATGAACCAGCGTGGAGGCAGAGTGCCTTCTCCCATCCTCATCATTTCCTATGAGACCTTCCGCCTTCATGTTGGAGTCCTCCAGAAAGGAAGTGTTGGTCTGGTCATATGTGACGAGGTACTTGACTCTCAGCAGTCTGGGTGGTAGGAGAAAATCTGTCAAAATCTCTTCACTGAGTATTGCCTTCCAAGGGCTGTGCTAGTCACTGGGGAATGCTGAAGACAGGATGCTGCCTTGGAGACAAGTGATAGGGAGAGCCTGTGATACCAAAACACAAGATACTGTCTGCCAAAAGAGGGCTTAAACAATGCTTAGAACTCCGAGGAGAGTGAGATGCTGGGGACTGATTGGCTTTGTTGTCTCCAGATAGTATCCCTGGACTAAAGAAGGACCTTGAAGGGTGGGTGGCAGTGTTTAGAGGATATAAACCAGAAAGTGAGAAAAGTCTCAACTTAGAGATTTATTTTGCCAAGGTTGAGGATGCTCTGGGGAAAAAGAGACACAAGCTACAGTAGAATCTGTAGCCTGTGCTTTTTCCAAAGAGGTTTTTGAGGACTTCAATATTTAAAGGGGGGCTGGGCACGATGATTCACGCCTGTAATCCCAGCACTTTGGGAGGCTGAGGTGAGTGGATCACTTGAGCCCAGAAGTTTGGGACCAGCCTGGGCAACATAGTGAAACCCCACCTCTACCTAAAAAAGATAAAAATATTAGTCAGGTGTGGTGGTGCACCTGTAGTCCCAGCTACTCGGGAGGCCGAGGTGGGAGAATCAGCTGAGCCCGGGAAGTGAGCTGAGATTGCACCACTGCACTCCAGCCTGGATGATGGGGTGTGAAACCCTGTCTCAAAACACACATATGGCCAGGCGCGGTGGCTCATGCCTGTTATCAGCACTTTGGGAGGCCGAGGCGGGTGGATCATGAGGTCAGGAGTTTGAGACCAGCCTGGCCAAGATGGTGAAACCCCATCTTTACTAAAAATACAAAAATTAGCTGGGCACAGTGGCAGGCACCTGTAATCACAGCTACTCGGGAGGCTGAGGCAGAAGAATCTCTTGAACCCAGGAGGCGGAGGTTGCAGTGAGCCTAGATCATACCACTACACTCTAGCCTGGGTGACAGAGCAAGACTCCGTCTCAAAAAAACAAATTAAAAAAAAACCAAAAACCACACATATACACAGACACACATGACCCTTTCTCAAAAAAAGAAAAAAACCACACACAAACACATAAAAGGGCAAGAGCAGGCTGGAGGGAAAGAGGAGCCTTCAGTTACGCATTCAGCTCAATAAATCTGCATTTTACATACAGTTAAATAAAGAGTAGAGGAAGAAGTCAAATACACATTTGTCTGGAGGGAGGATTTCTAGTCTTGTCTTTGTCTCCTACCTGTAAAGATGAGCTGTTTATTTACATTGTCAGGGTGAGGGAGGCCACCTGGGGAGAGGCATGGCCTTCTGTCTGCTGCTATCTGTTTAGGAACAAAAGGAAAGACAGTTTTTTGCATGACTAGTTCCCAAGCTTAACTTTTCCCTTTGGCATAGTTTGGGGTCCTGAGATGTCATTTTCCTTCCACAGGGAACAGGTTCTAGAATTAGAGACCTTTATTCATATCCTGACTCTGCCACTTACTAGCAGTGTGACCTTCAACAAGTTACTTTACTAGTTGAACCTCTGTTTCTACATCAGTAAAATGGGGTGATAATATCTACCTCATAGGATTATTGTGAGGATTAAATGATACTATTAAGAAAAAGCTCTTATTGCAGTGCCTGGTATGTCATAAGACCTTGGCAAATGTAAGCTCTGGTGGTTATTCCAGGTGGGGGGTACTTGCAAGAACAAAAGCAGAGATAAGAAAGTCCATACACCTTGTAGTAGTAGTTTGTGTTGACTCCTTGTTCCTTCTCTCTGGGATTAAGGGAATATGGCTGTAGTTACTTTCTGGCCTTTTCCAGTATGTGTGAATGGCAGTAGAGAGGCTAGTACTTAGGAAGTAGTGAGGGTGACTGGGAGCTTCCGACTATAGAGAATTTTTCAGGACTTCCCAGTGGACTTGGCGACCCTGAGTCTATAGCCATTGTTTGCAACTTCTGGGGAGAGTTGAGCTCCTTTGTATACCCCTGAGGTTCTAGTGGAGAGGTGGCTGAAAGACTTGGCCCTATCTGTCAACCAGTTGGCAGGCTAGGCTCAGCTCTGGGTACTGTAGATAAGGCCAGTTGTCTGAGGAACTTCAGAGAGGGGACAGAGGGAAAAAGCTTGCTTTTGGGTACCATGCTTTCTAGTTGTGAGCTATTTTCTGGTCAGTCATTGTCTGGCTGGTCTTCAGACTCCCAGCTTCCTGGTAGGAGTAGGGAAGTTACCAGGTTGAGGTGAGGTACGCATGTTACTGCCCTGTGGTTCATGGCCCTGGCATCTGCTTCATCACATAGTGGAGGGGGACTATGCCAGGAGCCGGGTCCAAAGCATTGTGGCAGAGGAAGGCAGGCTGTAGCTGTTGAGCCTTTGAGGATTAGGGAGCATCTAAATTTTTTTTCTACCTTTTTTTTTTTTGAGACAAGGATCTTTGTTCTGTTGCCCAGATAGAGTGCAGTGATGTGATCTTGGCTCACCACAACCTCCACCTCCCAGGTTTAAGTGATTATCCTGCCTCAGCCACCTGAGTAGCTGATATTACAGGCATGCGCCACCACTCTAGCTAATTTTTGTATTTTTAGTAGAGATGGGGTTTCACCATGTTGGCCAGGCTGGTCTCGAACTCCTGGCCCCAAGTAATCTGTGACCTCGGCTTTCCAAAGTGCTGGGATTACAAGTTTGAGCCACTGTGCCCAGCCTTTTTCTTCTCCTTAGTGTTTTTTTCTTCCCCACTCTGTCCTGTTTTATGAGCTGACTCTGTGCAGGGCACAAGGGATGACACTCCCTCTTATCACACTGCAGCCCCTTGGCTGTTTACCTTTCTACTTGTTTACCTTTTATTTTGTCAACTGTCAGGGATCTAAGAAACCGAAAGTCCTGAAAAGATAATCATCTTACTCCAGGAGAGGAGAGGGTTTGTCCTGTTCAGACCCTGGAAAGGGAAGGTGCCATTTCAGGCTTTCACCTTCTCAGCTCTCACAGCGTCTTCCTCCCAGCTAACGCATTTCTCTGGAACACAGTTTTTCATAATAACTTCTATGTACAAAATCTTTGATCCTCAATCAAAAGACATGGAATCAGCTCTGGCTTTGCCACTTACAAGCGTGACTTTCCACAGACGAGACTGCTCTGAGATTGTTTCTTCATCTGTAGAGTGGGTGACACAGGGGCTACTTGAAAGGGATATGATCCAGATCAAGAGAGAGGATATATGGGAGCACTTTGCACAAGTGTGTAGCAGAGGGATTGACCTCATCATCATCTCAGTCTTAAAGATTAGGAGACAAATTCAGGGAAGTGTGTGGTGACTTGCCCAGGTTTACCCAGCGAGTACATAGTAAGCTGGAATGTGAATGCAGGTGTGAGATTCCAAGTCATGGCTCTTTTTCCTGTCGCCCTCTGCCTTGGATGCTTGGTGCAGAAAGACGCTTGCCTTGGGTATGGAAGGGTTGTCCCTGTGCTCCTCATCGAGACCCATGTGGATCCTTAGTGACTGATCCAATAGGGAACTGGGGTTGGCTTTCTCTTTTGCAGAGACAGGATAGTGTGGTAGCCCATTTCATTTGCTGGGTCATTTATTAAGTGCCTTTTATGTGTCAGGCCCTGGAGATCTCACAGTGCTGTCCCTCAGGGAGCTTCAGTTTAGAAGATCTAATTGGTGGTGCCCATTTCCCCTGGACCTGTTGGGTGATTTCCTCTGACTTTCAAGTCTCATTTCCCTCTTCAGTTCAGAAGTCTAAAGGTTTTTTTAGGGCTAGTACTTGGAGCCTCTAATAATTTTTTTTTTTTTAAATTAAATTTCTAGGCCAAACACTGGCTCACAGCTGTAATCCCAGGACTTTGGAAGGCTGAGGCAGGCGGATCACTTGAGGTCAGGATTTCAAGACTAGCCTGGCCAACATGGTGAAACCCTGTTTCTACTAAAAATACAAAAGTTAGCCCGGCATAGTGGCACATGCCTGTAATACAAGCTACTCAGGAAGCTGAGGCACAAGAATTGCTTAAATTGGGGAGGCAGGCACATGCCACCACACCCAGCTAATTTTTGTATTTTTAGTAGAGACAGGGTTTCACCATGTTGGCCAGGCTGAACTCGAACTCCTGACCTCAGGTGATCCACCTGCCTCTGCCTCCCAAAGTGCTAGGATTACAGGCATGAGCCACCATGCCCCGTTGGTTTATTTAATCTTTAATAGCAACATTGGTCATTATTTCATTCTTTCCTTCAACTAACATTCATTGAGCTTTGTCCTATACACTGAAATTATACAGGTGAATCTGACATAGCCTCTGCCTTAAGAAATCCTGGTCTCTGCCTAGTTGAGAAGATAAAGTACAGGAGAGTGATTAGCACTCTAGTACATATATTATGGATGAGGGCAGAGTGGTACAGTGTCCAGACTCAGAGTCATACAGATCCTGAGTTCAAATCCCAGCTCTGCTACTTTCTACTGGCATGATTTTGGATAACGTTTACCTCTCTAAATCTTAGTTTCTTCATCTCTAAAATGGATAATACAATTTCCATTTGTGTGGATTACAGAACAGAATACAGATAAATTGTTTAGTTAGTACCATGCCTACCACATTAAACGGGTTCACTAAATAGTAGCAGCCATTATGTACATAGTGCCACAGGAGCACAGAGGTGAGAGAGACAAGCAGCCTGGAGTCACTGAGGAAGGCTTTGCATAGGAGGTGACATCTGAGGAACTTGCCTGTGGAAAAGAGCTCTAGGCAGAGAGGTGGCATGGGCAAAGAGACATAAGGAAATCCAGCATCAGGAGTGATGAGGAGGTCGGGCTTCCTGGGCTGTGACAAGCTTGGAGAGTGTCATAGAAGTTCACTGGGGTCTCATTGAGAAGGGCTTTGAATGCTAAGCTAGTGAGCTTAAAGAGCTTGGACTTGATGCTATAGATGGGAGAGTCAGTGAAGGGTCTGTGTTTAATTGCGTTGTCAAAGCCTGACTCAAGGGAGCAAGACTGATTGCTGATTCTTGGTTGAGTGGTTGAGTTTTGTGCGCCTTACCCAGTGTGGGGCTGGATATAGAAAAGGTACAGGCCTGATCTTGCCCATGTAGCTCTTGGAGAAAGAGGGAAGGTGGTCCTTTATGATTTTCTTGAAAAAGGCTTAAAAGAAGTAGTAGAGGTGTGGAGAGAATGGGAGGACAGGACAGGGAGAATAGGGATTGGGGAAGAGATGTAAAGGGAAGCAGAGGGAAGCTCTGTGGCTCTACTAGCTGTGTGGATTCTGGTGGGACATGGAGCCTGGGCCAAGTCCCTTTAACACTGATGGCCCAGACAAGTCCTGGAGTCTAATACAGAAGGCGTCTGGCTCAGAAGGTTCTGAGTTGGGTAGGCTGATATGGAGGGAGGACTCCCTGAAAGCATGGGTTTGTCATATGCCACATGATCTCTGAAGAGTATAGGTAGGCTGCCAAGGCTCTGGAGGTGGAGCAGGGAAAGGAATGGAAAGGAACAGAGGGAATCTTTGCTTTATGGGTATAGCACTGGTCTGGAAATGAGAGGTCTGTCTTCTGAGCCTAACATTCTGCATAGTCAAGTGGGTAAACCCTCTCTCATGCTGCCCCCTGCCTAGTTCCCAAGGCCCTAGAACCTGTAATGTTTTTGTTTTTTGTTGAGACAGTTCCTCACTATGTCACCCAGGTTGTAGTGCACTCATGGCTCACTGAAGCTTCGACCTCCCGAACTCAAGCGATCCTCCCGCCTCAGCCTCCCAAGTAGCTGGGGCTGTGGGTGTAAGCTGCTATGTCCAGCTAATTTTTGTATGTTTTGTAGAGATGGGGTTTCACCATGTTGGGCAGGCTGGTCTGGAATTCCTGGGCTCAAGTGATCTGCCCACCTCGGCCTCCCAAAGTGCTGGGATTACAGGCGTGAGCCTCCACACCTGGCCCGGAATGTTTTTGAGTGCTCTTTTCCTGTCTGTACGAGACTTTGCTACCGTATAGGGAATGCCACGTTGCACTCTGAATAAGGATTCTTTTGTAGGGACACAGGCTCAAGAACTCTGAGAATCAGACTTACCAAGCCCTGGACAGCTTGAATACCAGCCGGCGGGTGCTCATCTCCGGAACTCCTATCCAGAATGATCTGCTTGAGTATTTCAGCTTGGTACATTTTGTTAATTCCGGCATCCTAGGTAAGAATCTAGCCTTGTTTGCCACATCAGAGAGGAGCCCTGCCTAGTCTTTGGGAGTATAACTCCAGCTGAGGAGAGAAAGAAGAGAATGCTAGTTATATGTGGGTCACTAGGCACTCTTGTAGGAAGGCTTCTCTTGTCAGTGAGTAGCAAAGCCGTTGGGAGGCCTTGGATCTGCTGAGCAATTCAGCAAAGCCCATATCGGCCATTTTTCCATTGCAGAGGTGGCAGGGGCTATACAGGGTGTGATGTTATGACGAGCTGAGGGTGGAATTATTATTTTTGCTTCTCACATCCTAGCTCCCTTACAAGAACTTTGGCCTCAGAGCAAGCTCTGCGTTGGGCAGATGTGTGTTTTTTAAAAATCATTTTAACCATTTTTAAGTGTAACAATTCAGTGGTATTAAGTACATTCAGGTTGTGCAACCATCACCATCATCCATCTTCAGATTTTTTTTTTTCTATTTACTAAACTGAAAATCTACCCAATGACTCCTCTCCCCTTCCCTCCCAGTGCTTTGAGAGGCTGGGGTGGGAAGATCACTTGAGGCCAGTTCACGACCAGCCTGGGCAACATAGTGAGATCTCATCTCTACAAAATAAGGAAATTAGCTGGGTGTGGTGTGTGTGTGCTGCTGGTCCTAGCTACTCAGGAGGCTGTGATCATGCCACTGCACTCTAGCTTGGGCAACAGAGCAAGGCCCTGTCTCTAAAATAATAATAATAATAAAAACTCCTTATTCCTCCCTCCCCTAATCCCTGGCAACCACATATATATTTGTGAAATGGTGTGTTAGTACCACCCCAACTTGCCAGTGCTCAAGAGTAAGCAGAAGGCCGGGCGCGGTGGCTCAAGCCTGTAATCCCAGCACTTTGGGAGGCTGAGACGGGCGGATCACGAGGTCAGGAGATCGAGACCATCCTGGCTAACACGGTGAAACCCCATCTCTACTAAAAATACAAAAAACTAGCCGGGCCAGGTGGCGGGCGCCTGTAGTCCCAGCTACTCCGGAGGCTAAGGCAGGAGAATGGCGTAAACCCGGGAGGCGGAGCTTGCAGTGAGCTGAGATCCGGCCACTGCACTCCAGCCTGGGCAACAGAGCGAGACTCCGTCTCAAAAAAAAAAAAAAAAGAAAAGAGTAAGCAGAGAACCTGCTGAGTGGCAAGATTATGACCAAGTGAACACATTTGTGTAACCACCATCAGATTAATTACTAACACTCACTCGGCAGTCCCTTTTATAATCACTGTCCTCTCCTTTCACCCCAGCAGTAAACTCCTTCTTGACACTATAGGTTGGTTTTGCCTATTTCTGAATTTATATAAATGAAATCATATAGTATGTATTCCTTTATATCTGGTTTCTTTTGTTCAACATTATGTTTATAAAGTTTATCCACATTATGTGTAGCAGTAGTTCGTTCATTTTCATAATTGCATACTATTCCATGTTATGAATACACTAGAATTTATTCTACTGGTTTGGTTTTGTTTGTTGAGACAGAGTCTCTGTTGCCCAGGCTGTTGCAGTCATAGCTCACTGCACCCACAACTTCCTGGGCTCAAGCAATCCTCCCACCTCAGCTTCCTGAGTAGCTGGGACTATAGGCACATGCCACCACCATTGGCTAACTTTTAAATTTTTTATAGAGATGGGGTCTCACTATGTTGCTCAGGCTGGTCTTGAATTCCTGGGTTCAAATTATTCTCTTGCGTCAGCCTCTCAAACTGCTGGAATTACAGGCATGAGCTTCCAACTTTTTCTGTTTGGATATCTGGTTCACCCTGCATCATACATTGAAAAGACCATTCTTTCCCCCATTGCTTTGCAGGGCTACCTTCTTCATAAATCAAATGTTCATATATGTGTTGCTCCATTTATGGACTCTATTCTGTTCCTCTGGTCTGTTTGTCTCCTTGTGCCAGTACTTCTCTGCTTTATTTACTGTGGCCTAATAAATCTTGATATTCATTAGTGTGAATATTCTATCTATAGTCTTCTTTTTTATTAAATTTTGACATGGGGTCTTGCTTTGTCACCCAGGCTGGAATGCAGTGGTGAGATCATGGCTCACTGCAGCCTTAACTTCCGGGCTCTAGTGATCCGCCTGCCTCAGCCTCCTGAGTAGCTGGGACAACAGGCACACACTATCATGCCTGGCTAATTTTTGTATTTTGGGTAGAGGTGGGGTTTTGCCATGTTGTCCAGGCTGGTCTTGAACTCTTGAGCTCAAACAATCTGCTCAGCCTCCAACTATATTCTTACGCCTTAACATTGTCCTAGATATTCTTGGCCCTTTGCATTCCCATGTAAATTGCAGAATCAACTTGTCAATTTATACCCCTACTGCCTGCCATACCCAACAAAATAACTCTAACTGGATTTTAATTGGGCTGTATTGAAACATAGATAAATTCTGAAACATCTTTCATTTTTATATAAGGAACCTTCCAATACATTAATATGCTCTGTCTCTCAACTTATTTAGGTCATCTTCAATTTCTCTCAATGTGGCCAGGTGCGACGGCTCACAACTGTAATCCCAGCACTTTGGGAGGCCAAGGCGGGAGGGTACCTGGAGCCCAGGAGTTCAAGACCAGCCTGGGCAACATGGCAAAATTCCATCTCTACAAAAAAATACAAAAGTTAGCTGAGTGTGGTGGCATGCGCCTATAGTCCCAGCTACTTGGGAGGCTGAGGCTGTAGTGAGCCATGATTGCCCCATTGCATTCCAGCCTGGGCGACAGGGAGAGAACCTGTCTCAAAAAAAAAAAAAAAATTGGCCGGGCACAGTGGCTCACGCCTGTAATCCCAGCACTTTGGGAGGCTGAGGCGGGCGGATCACGAGATCAGGAGTTCAAGACCAGCCTGACCAACATGGTGAAACCCCGTCTCTACTAGAAATACAAAAATTAGCCAGGCACAGAGGCGGGTGCCTGTAATCCCAACTACTCGGGAGGCTGAGGCAGGAGAATTGCCTGAACCCAGGAGGCAGAGGTTGCGGTGAGCCGAGATTGCGCCACTGCACTCCAGCCTGGGTGACAGAGCAAGACTCCATCTCAGAAAAAAAAAAAAAAAATCCACTCTGGCCATGTTTGTCTTTTTAGTGGACTATTCAGTCCATTTACATTTACTCTAAGTAATTATATATTTGGATTTTCACCTATCATCTCACTATTTGGCCTTTCAAGTCTTCACTGCTTTGATACCTCTCTGATCTGTTAAACAGAAATTGGCCTATATTTTGTTTAGCCTTGTTCTTGGTAGGAAGGCTGTTTTGTGAGAAGGTAGTCTACCATCACTAGTTGTGGGAAAATCATTCCTTTTCCACATTTTTCTGTTTTCCTTCTCTCCTGTTTTTAGGGACTGCCCATGAATTCAAGAAGCATTTTGAATTGCCAATTTTGAAGGGTCGAGATGCTGCTGCTAGTGAGGCAGACAGGAAGCTAGGAGAGGAGCGGCTGCGGGAGCTCACCAGTATTGTGAATAGGTAATGACCTCAAGCGAAGTCATTAGAATTGCCTCCCAAACCATCCATGGCCAGTCCTTTGGGGGCTTTGCCTGTCTAGAGCCCTCAAAGGCTGGGATTCTAGGAAGGGAGTGGGATCTGTGTCCTAACTACGGCCACTGAATAAACAAAGGAGTCTTGGAGGCGAAGTTCCTGCTTTCTTTCTAGCCTGGGCTCTGTGGTCTGGTTTTGGTCTGTTTATCAGCCTGCTGAGGAAGCTCTTCTCTGATGCTGCTGGACTTCTTGAGCAAAGTATACCTTGAAGCATTACTAGTATTTCCGAAGCTTCCTGTCAGTTTGTCTCAGACCCGAAGCATTAGGCTTCTCTTCCCAGGCCCCATAGTCATTCTGTGACAGGTAGGAGAAGATCTGAAAGGGGCTTGTGGCTCCCAGGCTAAGAGGACTTACTTTTTCTTGGGACTTACATAACCCAGGGGGTAGGCACATTCTGGACTCCTTTGTCCAGAGGTGGTATGCACTTAATAGGTTACATTCTAAAGAGTCCTCCTGCCCTTCCCAACAACTGCCTGGCTACCTGGCTACCTCTCCCTACCAATTTTAGATGGCAGGCCGGGTGTGGTGGCTCATGCCTATAATCCCACCACTTTGGGAAACCGAGGCAGGTGGATCACTTGAGGTAAGGAGTTCGAGACCAGCCTGGCCAACATGGGGAAATACAAAAATTAGCCGGGTGTGGTGGGGTGCACCTGTAGTCCCAGCTACTCTGGAGGGAGAGGCAGGAGAATCGCTTGAACCTGGGAGGCGGAGGTTGGAGTGAGCTGAGACGTGCCACTGCACTCCAGCCTGGGTGACAGAGCAAGACTCCATCTCAAAAAAAAAAAAAAAAAAAAATTAGATGGCAGGAAGAAGAATTGGTGTTTTCTTAAGATCTGCTTCTTAGGTGCCTGATCCCTGTCCTTCCTGGTCTTCCCAGGAGGTCTATGCTTAATTCCATTTAGCCATGTAGCAGCGGGCATTTGGACAAATGCAAGCAGAAACTCCCCTAAGGACTTAGTAATTTACAGCTTGCTTTTCCTGTTAGAGCTCCTGTCTCAATGGGAAGCCTCAGTCTTCTCTTGAAGACTAGGCAACGTATTGAAGGGGAAGAGAAAGTGCTGCCTGTCTAAGCTAGAATGTTTGGAAGGTCTCTGTTCCCATAACTGAGACCCTGATACAGATGTGTTTGACATAGGTCTGATGAGTCTCTGACTTTTTTTTTTTTTCTGAGACGGAGTCTTGCTCTTGTTGCCCAGGCTGGAGTGCAGTGGGGTAATCTCGACTCACTGCAACCTCCACCCCCTGGGTTCAAGCAATTCTCCTGCCTCAGCCTCCCGAGTAGCTGGGTTTACAGGCGCCTGCCACCATATTTGGCTAATTTTCGTATTTTTAGTAGAGAAGGGGTTTCTCCGTTTTGGCCAGGCTGGTCTCGAACTCCTGACCTCAGGTGATCCACCGCCTCGGCTTCCCAAAGTGCTGGGATTACAGGCGTTAGCTACTGCGCCTGACCAGTCTCTGACATTTGATACTGTAAAAGAGGGCTAGTCTTGGTCCTTTGGGTGGTAGCTTTTATTCCCATAGTTAGCATGGCAATTTTACCAGCCTCTTGCCTTTTTACCCTGTTTTCTCTAGATGCCTGATACGGAGGACTTCTGATATCCTTTCTAAATATCTGCCTGTGAAGATTGAGCAGGTCGTTTGTTGTAGGTACTGAACTTAACTGAAAGATCTGGAGTGAGTGGGTCAAAGCCTAGCTCCTGAAGCATGGCTGGACTCTCAAGGTGTTCTCAGAGGACAGGAGGGTGGTCTGGCTTTTTCCACTGACCCAGCTGCCTTTTTTAGGCTGACACCCCTTCAGACTGAGTTATACAAGAGGTTTCTGAGACAAGCCAAACCAGCAGAAGAATTGCATGAGGGCAAGATGAGTGTGTCTTCCCTTTCTTCCATCACCTCGCTAAAGAAGCTTTGTAATCGTGAGTTGGGCTTGTGTCCTGGTGTCCTCTGTGAGAGTGAGCAAGGGAGGGTAGGTTCCTGTAGTGGCCTGGCGACCCTCACTAAAACTTGTCCAGAGTCATACTCATAGAGGCCACATGTGATTCCAACCCTACCCAAGGCACGAACCGTGCATTGTGGACTCTGTTTACCAGACCCTTTGCTTTGGAAAATTGAACTCCTGTCCAGTCCATGCTTGATGACCTGGGATATGTCAACTGTGTTTGTGAGTGCTTGCATGTACACATGCTCATATACAATGTTGGGCAGGAGGAAAAATAACAAAGAAACCTTGCCTGCTCTGTTATAGCTCCCTTCTTGTTGGGAGAACACATTAGTGAGTGAGATTGTCCATCCATTGTCCCAGATGGCACCGACTGTATCCTGTTGGAATTTGGTAGGATGAAGATCAAGCAAGTCTGATATTGAGGAAGGCCTTCTGGGCTAGGCTTCTAGAGGGAATTCTAGTGAACACTGTTCAGAAAACAAAGTAGCTGGGTTTTGTTTTGTTTTCTCCCAGATCCAGCTTTAATCCATGATAAGTGTGTGGAAGAAGAGGATGGCTTTGTGGGTGCCTTGGACCTCTTCCCTCCTGGTTATAGCTCTAAGGCCCTGGAGCCCCAGCTGTCAGGTGACCCTTTTCCTACCAGTATTTGGGCTTCTCTAGGAGGAGGGTGGGAGATTGTCTTTGTGCTAGGGCTGTCCTGTTTCAAGGCAGGATATCAAGAGTGCCTGGGCCATTGGGATAGCCAGTAGGGGATTGCTGGTTGCTGCTCTTCCCAGGTAAGATGCTGGTCCTGGATTACATTCTGGCGGTGACCCGAAGCTGTAGCAGTGACAAAGTAGTGCTGGTGTCGAATTACACCCAGACTTTGGATCTCTTTGAGAAGCTGTGCCGGGCCCGAAGGTAGGAAAGAGCCTAACCAGGATGCCAAAGGGGATGTACCCCTCCCCTACTGCCCCTCTAGTTCTGATTTGTGGGTGTGGGCCAAGATCGGGGCACATAAATGCTTTCCCTGAAGATATCTTCCCTTATTGCTGTGATGGCCCCAGCTCTATCTCCAAGTAGAAGATCCTCTAGTCCTTCAGGTACTCCTTTAGGACAGAGTCTTGGCCTCTAGCTCCCTGCCCCTGCCTTTGGGAGCTTAGGGCCTCAAGCATGGTTATTTCAATCCCTTCAGTAGCTCTCACTCTGCTTTCTTGGGTCTTTTTAAAAAAGTTTTTATTTAAAAATTTTTTTTCCCCAATCACTGAAGCTCTATTTTCTTGGGTCTCAAATCCCCCTTCAGGTACTTATATGTCCGCCTGGATGGCACGATGTCCATTAAGAAGCGAGCCAAGGTTGTAGAACGCTTCAATAGTCCATCGGTAAATGCACATCCCCTGTCCCCACACCACCAATGCAGTATCATCAGAATTAAGGATTGATGGAGAAGCTATAAGGGGTTACCTTGATTTTTTTTTTCTTCTTCTTCCCCTAGTGGATATGGTAGGATTTGGCTGGTTGGTGATGGCTGGGCTGGGAACTGACTTTGTGCGTTGAGAAATTGGCTAGTGAGCAGATAAATTGGTGGCTTTCACAATTGGTGCTGAGTAGTATAGAGGCATGAGAGAGGAGCTGGTTGGGCTGAGCAGGATCCCAGTTTAGACTATAAGAGGTTCCCTTTCTCCTGTTTCTTCTCTTTCCAGAGCCCTGACTTTGTCTTCATGCTGAGCAGCAAAGCTGGGGGCTGTGGCCTCAATCTCATTGGGGCTAACCGGCTGGTCATGTTTGACCCTGACTGGAACCCAGCCAATGATGAACAAGCCATGGCCCGGGTCTGGCGAGATGGTCAAAAGAAGACTTGCTATATCTACCGCCTGCTGTCTGTAAGGATGGTGATAGTAGTCATAGTAGGGGTGGGTTATGGAACCAGACCTTCAGGACCATCTTGTTTCTTAGTGCCTCTCTTTGGCCTTTCTGTCTCTAGCAGTAGCCAAGCTATGGGCCCAGAAGTGAGTCCTTTATTCTTCTGTTCTCCCTCCCCTTCTCTCCACCCCATTCCCTCAAACCATTCTTATTGTGCCATCTGAATACTTGTTCAGTACATCCTTTTCACAGGACACCTGCTTCCCTCATACATGATTTCTGCTGTGTCACCAGCCTTGTAGTCTTCTCTCATCACCTGTCCTATTTGCATTCTCCAAGTTATCAATTATCACCTTCAGACCATCCATCCCATAGTTCCTCTCTTGCAGCTTACGTCGTTGGACTTGACTACCCTCTTTTCTCCCTTGCTGCAGTCCTCTATTCTCTGCTATATTCCTAATTCATTGATGACTTTGGACACTAGCTCAGCCTTCATTTCTTTTCCAAAGCCAGCAATCATACTGGCTGACCTCAAGGACCATGTGGTCATCCAGCACTCTGGCCTTCATGTTTCCTTGACCTCATCTCAATCCCCCTTCATCTTAACTATTCCTAAGGTCACACTGTGGAACTTGTTAGAACCCAAAACCTTAATAATTGTCATTCTACTCTCACTTCTTGTCCTCCTAGCTTTCACATACCTGCTGTATCTGCTTCAGCCTACTGTTCCTGTAGCCTGTCCCCTTGCCACCCTCCCACTCATCTGGCTTGACTTCCTTGTTTATTTAGCCCAGTCTTCCTTGTGCATCCTTTCAGCTACTCTTTTCCCAATACCCATTCCAGTTGGATTATTTGAGCTGTTTTCAGCTTCTACACCAGCTACATTGCATTTACAGGTTGGTACTACCACAAATTCATATTCTTTTTTTGAGGTGGGCCATATCTCATTTCCTTCAACCATTTCAAGCATCTACCATTTCTCTCAAATTTCCTGCCTAACTCATCTTCTTTCTACTCACTCATCAGACTCCTTATACCACTGAACCTACCTTCAAATATACTACTGACTTCCTAATTGCCAAAACAGGAGACTATTGATTTTTCCTCTTTGTGTATCTCACACTGTAACTAATAATCCCTTTAAAAATGCTCTTCTAGGCTGGGTGCAGGAGGATCACTTGAGGCCAGGAGTTTGAGGCTATAGTGAGCTAGGATTGTGCCACTCTATCCTGGGTGACAGAACAGGATCCTGTCTTAAAAAAAAAAAAAAAAATTTTTTTTTTTCATCTTTGGAAACTCCACTCTGGTTCTTCTACCTCTCTGATTACATATAGTCAATGTACTGACAAATCTCTAACTATAAAATTTTAGCCCAGATCTCTTACCCGAGCTGTAAACCCCTATTTCTGTCACTTAATCTACATTTCCACTTAGATTTTTAATGAGCACTTTAGAAGTATCATGACTAAACTCATTCCCCTTCTGATTAATTGATTGATTTTGAGACAGTTTCTTTCTGTTGCCTAAGCCGGAGGACAGTGGCACGATCATGGCCCACTACAGCTTCAACCTCCCACCTCAACCCCCTGAAGTACTGGGGCTACAGGTGTGTGCCACCACACCCGGATAACCTTTTTCTTTATTTTTTGTAGAGAAGGGGTCCTGCTATTTTGCGTAGGCTGGTCTCGAACATCTGGACTCAAGTGATCCTCCCACCTTGGCCTTCCCAAGTGCTGGGATTAACAGCATGAGCCACCATACCTGGCACCCTTTCTGAATGTTGTTCTTAATGGCTCCATTATCCACCCAACCCAAAACTGGGAATAATCTTAGTGGACTATTCTTTTCTCCTAACAACCAGATTCCTACCAGTTTTCACTGATTTTTACCTTCTTGAAATTTCCTTTATCTAACTAACCCTGCTCTCCAAGCCCTCCAGAGGTCATGGTCATCTGTCACTTGGATATTGCAGCAGCTTCCTAATTGTTTACTTCTGTCTTATCCCAACCCATTGTTCACATACTGCTTCCAGAAGGAGCTTTCCAAAAATTCTGATTTTACTTTTCATCCCTTTGAAGACAAGATTAAGGCCTTCAGCATGGCATCCAAGGTTCTTTTTTTTTTGAGATGGAGTCTTGCTCTTGTTGCCCAGGCTGGAGTGCAATGGCACAATCTCGGCTCACTGCAACCTCTGCCTCCTGGGTTCAAGCGATTCTCTTGCTTCTCCTGAGTAGCTGGAATTACAGGTGCCCACCACCACACCTGGCTAATTTTTGTATTTTTAGTAGAGACGGGGTTTCGCCATGTTGGCCAGGCTGGTCTCGAACTCCTGATCTTGTGATCTGCCTGCCTCGGCCTCCCAAAGTGCTGGGATTACAGGCGTGAGCCACTGTGCCTGTCCCCAAGGTTCTTTAATGTGGCCTCTGCTGACTTCCCAGTCTCAGCTCTTACTACACTCCCACCAACCTCTAGTTAGCCTGAACTCCTCAGTCCTCCAATAGGCCAGTAGTATTCCTTTGTTCCTATGCTGGGAATGCCTTTCTTTGTATCTTTTCTTACAAACCATCTATTCATTTTCAAGATTGAGCTTAAGGATAGAGTTTCAAGTTTTCAATACTGTTCTACTCTACCATCCTTATGGACTCCCAGTTATCCTGTACAGATTTCTGTCATTGTATCAACTCTTTAAATGTTTGTCTTTCTCACTATTCTAGGAGCTCAAGGATAGGGGATATATATGATTCTTCTTTGTATCCTAATGTCAGCACAGGGTCTGAAATAGAATAGATACCCAAATGATATTTATTGAATGAATTAGAGTTGGGCTTGGTATGGAAATCTGAAGCTGCAGCAGACAAACCTCAGTTCACCCTGAAGGGATTTAGCCAGGCTCCGGGACCCTTCATTAGTATGGAAAATAGCCTGGGTCTACATGACTATTCATGTCATGTTCTCAGGAGACAGACTGGGAAAATGGGCCTCAGCTGAGTAGAGATAATGCTCTGGGACTCATACTTTTTATTCATATCCCCTTCTCGGGTAGCTGTGTTTCACCCCTTTGGTTTTCCTGCTCCCTTTTTTTTTTTTTTTTTTTTGAGACGGAGTCTCACTCTGTCACCCAGGCTGGAGTGCAATGGCCAGATCTCAGCTCAATGTAAGCTCCGCCGCCCGGGTTTACGCCATTCTCCTGCCTCAGCCTCCCAAGTAGCTGGGACTACAGGCGCCCGCCACCTTGCCCTGCTAGTTTTTTTTTTTTTTTTTTGTATTTTTTTAGTAGAGATGGGGTTTCACCGTGTTAGCCAGGATGGTCTCGATCTCCTGACCTCGTGATCCGCCCGTCTCAGCCTCCCAAAGTGCTGGGATTACAGGCTTGAGCCACCATGCCCAGCCTTTCTGCTCCCTTTTTATGGGGATGGCTAAGCACTGTATCCCTTGACATTTCACACCCGCTCTTCCCCAGGCAGGGACCATTGAGGAGAAGATCTTCCAGCGTCAGAGCCACAAGAAGGCACTGAGCAGCTGTGTGGTGGACGAGGAGCAGGATGTAGAGCGCCACTTCTCTCTGGGCGAGTTGAAGGAGCTGTTTATCCTGGATGAAGCTAGCCTCAGTGACACACATGACAGGTGGGGAAGTGCCCTCACCATTATCTCTAAGCTACCCACACAGCAGGGAGATGGGATCCGTAGTGACTTCAGCTGTGCCTTCTTTCCCTAGGTTGCACTGCCGACGCTGTGTCAACAGCCGTCAGATCCGGCCACCCCCTGATGGTTCTGACTGCACTTCAGACCTGGCTCAGTGGAACCACTGCACTGATAAGCGGGGGCTCCAGGATGAGGTACTCCAGGCTGCCTGGGATGCTGCCTCCACTGCCATCACCTTCGTCTTCCACCAACGTTCTCATGAGGAGCAGCGGGGCCTCCGCTGATAACCAGCTGGTCTGGGTGTAGCTCTTAGAGGAAGGAGATAGGGAAAAGGGGTTCCTTGCCCCACAGGGCCCTGTTGAATTTTGTTCTCTGGGAGAAAATCATCAAGAAGGGCTGCATGATGTTTGCCCAAAATTTATTTTATAAGAAAAACTTTTTTGGTTAAAAAAAAGAATAAAGGTATGAAAGGGTTTGAGGCCTGAGAGCAGTGTGGTAAGCCCAGCAGGGAAGAAGCCCCCTATACTTCTCTAAAGCCTGGGTGCCTGCTTGAGGAGGGAAGGCAGGAACCCAGGGGCAGGGGAGGGCGTCTCTTCAGCAATGATGATGACCACTGTAACCTCCTGGCCCAGGGTTCCCAGCATACTGAGTAAGGGGCCCAAAGACACTAAACCCAGCTGTGAGAATGCCTCTTTGCTGGGCCTCATCAAGGCCTCCAGGACCTCAGTGCAAGGGAAGAAGGAAAAAAGAGACAAAAGGTGACAGAAAGAGAAAGAAAGAACTGGTGGTTGGGGTTCTGGGCAGCCCATGCTTCAGCCCCTGCAAGCTGATGGTACCGAGCATGAGACTGTGAGGTATGGGCCCCATCACATGGTGCTAACATAATCTGCGAAGGCCTGGGATGAGTCCCATGAGTCGCTAACCACATGGCAGGTAGCCCGGAGTCGCCGGATAGCTTCCCTGGCTGTGACTGCATCCTGGTCCAGCCAGTTTTGGAAGAGGCGCAGGTGACCAAAGGCTCCACGGCCCCAGCGCTCCAGCCGCTTGGCAAACTCCAGAAGCCCATCTGGCTTGATGCAGTTGGAACTGGTAGGGTGAGATGGATTAGATATCCAGGAAGCAGCAAATTCCTGGTCTGTATCTCTGTAGCCCCATCCCTTGTTTTGCCCCTCCCCTCATGTACCTGATGTCCAGCTGACAGAGAGAGGAGGATGAATCCTCTGAGAAAACATCTGCCAAGGCCAGCAGGCCAGCATTGCCTGGAAAGAAGGGGAGAAGTGCCTGTCACCTCCACCCAAGAACAGGGAACAAGGGTATCCCAACCCACTCTGGCTGGGGAGAAGCCCAGCCCTGCTGGTTCCTGAAGCCCCAGCACAGAAATATCTGTATTCCAACTCCCATGTTCCCAATGGAGAGGTCTTTGCCTTTATCCAGTGAGTTTTTAGGTCAAAGGCCTAGCTCCTTTCCCCTCTGCCTCCCCAGGGTCTGGCCCCCACCCAGGCGGTTCCCTGGCAGCCGGAGGCCCTTCAGTGTGGAGTTGCCCTTCATAGCAGCAACCATCTCAGGCAGAAATTGGGCTGGGCGCTTCTCAAACAGACGGCAGAAGGAGAAGGTAATCTCTGTCAAGAAAAATTATAGTAAATTCTGATGGCTGTATTAGGACTGGTGCCGCCCCCTCCAGCCCAGTTGGCCCTAGCAAGCGGTATTAACATTGTATAGGCCCAAAAAGAGGAAGGAATTTTTCTAGACTCCATGCAAGGCTGGAACTAAATCAGAATCCAAACCAAAGACTGAACCTAAATGTTCACTATTAGGAGGTTCTCTGCATGGACAATTCTCCATTCACTTCCTTCTTTCCCTATCACTGACCACCCTCTATGCGGGGTTGGGGATCAGAGAAAAGTCTATGAAGGGAGCCTGGCACAGTACATTTTGCCCCACCACCACCATTTTGTCCACCTCTGAAAGGTAAGAGCAACTTCTGGGTGAGGCACTCTAAAAGCAATTTTTCATGTTTAGCAGAGGAGGAATTGAGGTTGGGGCTTTTAGAAGGAAAGTCATGCAGGTTCTATATCCATTTTATAGTTGAGGACACAAGGCCAAGAAAGAAACAGTGGTTTGCTCACTCAGATAATGGCAGAACCACAGTGAAGACCCAGGAAATGTCCAGGTTCTGAATGAGGAACTTACCTTGCAGAGTCAGATTCTGTAGCAAAAAGAGCACCTCGCTCTGACAGTCAGCCAGATTCATGTCATGGAAGCTCAGTCTTTTCAGGGCTAGGTTGTACTCTGGATAGGAGGCAGAGATCATGGACCATGGACCTTAGCTTTCCTAGAGAACAGTGCTAGGTCCCCACCTACTCCTCTCCCTTCACCATTCTGGCTGGGTCCTACCTTTGAGTGTTTGCAAAACAAGCCCAAAATCCTGGGGAGAGGCAAAGGTGGCACTATCCAGGGACAGCTGCTGCAGAGAACCCGAGGCCTTCAGAACGGAGCACAGCAGTGGGGCTGGCTGGGCTCCCCGTGGAAATCCCATCTCCAACTGCTCCAGGCAGTTTTCTGGATATGGTGGGGAAAGAAGATTCCAGCTGGCCATCTCTACCTCACTCCCATAGTAGGGCCTATCCTGTTCTTAAGGGATTCATCTAAAAAATTATTTATTCATTCACTTGTTGAATGTCTACCATATGTCAGCACTGTGCTAGATTCTGGATATTGAGCACTAAATAAGAGATTTAATCCTTGCCCTGGTAGAACTTTTAGACCAGGAAGACAGGCTACCCAGACAAGCAAATAAAGTATGCAGAGTGGTGGGATAGGAGACATACAAGAACTAAGGGAACATACAGCAGGGGAACTAATCCAGTCTAAAGGTCAGTTCTTTTCCTTTTCTGGAGACCAAGCTGCCTTGGTCACTCTCTGCAGGTCTTATGGTGGTTTAGGCCCTGTCTAGCTCAAGAGTATCTTAGTGGCAAGCTCTAAAGGGGAACAGATTCCAGATAAGCCAGGAATGAGTGATAGAGGAGGTCCTTCCCCTTTCCTCATACGAATGCATCTGCACGTTTGTGTGGGGATACACGTGCATGCACACACACAAACACACACACACACACAGTGCTTCACCTGGTATCTCCTCATCGCCTATTATGAGGCTAGGGGGTCCTGCATTCCCTGGCACACCAGGGTTGTCCCGCTGGCTTGGGTGGTCAACACGAATAGAGAGGACCCGTAGCAGGGGC
Source organism: Colobus angolensis palliatus (assembly GCF_000951035.1). Classification (NCBI taxonomy): domain Eukaryota; kingdom Metazoa; phylum Chordata; class Mammalia; order Primates; family Cercopithecidae; genus Colobus; species Colobus angolensis. The sequence goes on from NW_012111586.1 coordinate 4,589,568, forward strand.
AGTGCTCGCACGATAGCACGTGTCAGCTCCAGGATGGGCAGTGGTGAGAACAGGTCACTGAGATGCAGGGCACGGAGGCGACATCCAGCCTGGCCTGACAGGGCCCGCAGGCTGTCTAGCAGGCGGAAGATGTTAGAGCCCAGGCCTATGGCAAGAAAGAGATTAAGTCAGAACCATGTGGGAGTGTCAGCAGGGGTAATATATTCAAATACAACTCCAAATACTTTTGGTTACTAGCAAATCTCTTGGGTTTTGGATCAGCTTATTTGAACCCATTTGTCTTCACTACTCATCCATGTCTTGCTTTTTCCTTAGGTAACCAGCAAACTGAGGTCTGCTGTTTTGGGCTATGCCCATGAGAAGCATCAGTCAGGGCAGAGTCACAAAATTTAGAAGATACGATATGGTGAGGCAGCATGTGGCTACTAGCTGAATGACAGGCCCAGACAGTAGCAGGTCTCTGGATTTCTGGGTTCTGAGTAGTTTTCTGAAGAAACTGGCCTTGAAGGAAGTTTTAGACAGAGGGAGAAGACATAGTCAAGAGTCCCAGTTAGTTGGGAGCAGTGGCTCACGCCTGTAATCCCAACACTTTGGGAGGCCAAGGTGGGCAGATCACTTGAGGCTAAGAGTTCCAGACCAGCCTGGCCAACATGGTGAAACCCTATCTCTACCAAAAATACAGAAATTAGCTGGGCTTGGTGGCACATGCCTGTAGTCCCAGCTACTGGGGAGGCTAAGGCAGGAGAATCACTTGAACCCGGGAGGTGGAGGTTGCAGTGAGCCGAGATCACACCACTGCACTCCAGTCTGGGTGACAGAGCAAGACTCTGTCTCAAAAAAAAAAAAAAAAAAAAATCACAGCTTGGAGAGTGCAAGGCATGAATGGGACGCTTGCTTGTTTGGCTACATGAGGCTCAGGAAACAGCTCTAGAGGGCAGGGCTTTGAAGGCCACATTATGGAAAGGCAAAGGGATGGTTTAATCTCATAGGCAATAGGAAGCACCTAAAAACTATGGAGAGTGACAGTGACCCAACGGGGAATACTTTAGAAGAATCAATGGGTAGGAATGGGGCAGAAAAAAAATAACCAAATCCCACCAGATGGACTAGGATCCAGGAAGGTTAGTTGCTTAATGCCACAGGCAAATAATTCCTTGGACTATGCAGGCTCCTGTTCATTCATTCATTCAACTAAACTACCCAGGGCCTACTAAATATCAAGTTTTTTGTTAGACACTAGTGAGCAGAACATTGCTTTTTTTTCTTACATAGCTTGATAATGTGATGGAAACTGGGGGAATAAAGTACTATGGAATTACAGAGGATGGGTACCTAGTCCAGCTTACATCAGTAAAGGCACTCCAGCTAAGTCCTAAAAAACATAAAGGAGACAGGCTAAAATTTAGGAAGAATGATTGTGGCAGAGGCAACTTGGCATATGTAGAGTCCTGAAGGAGAACAAAAAAATTTCATAATGGCTGGTGTGAGAGTGTGAAGGGGGGAAGCATTCAAGATACAACTATAGGCCAGGTGTGGTGGCTCACACCTATATAATACCAGCACTTTGGGAGGCTGAGGTAGGCAGATCACCTGAGGTCAGGAGCCCGAGACCAGTCTGGCCAACATGGTAAAACCCTGTCTCTACTAAAAATACAAAAATTAGCTGGGTATAGTGGTGTGTGCCTGTAATCCCAGCTATTGAGGCAGTAGAATTGCTTCGACCTGAGAGGTGGAGGTCACAGTGAGCCAAGATTGCACCATTGCATTCCAGCCTGAGTGACAAGAGTGAGACTCCATGTCAAAAAAAAAAAAAAGATACAATCATAGGGGTAACCAGGAGTGAGAACATGAATGACCCCTAAGTAAAATTAAGCAATATGGTGAGGGGAAGCCATTGAAAGCTGTTTGCATGAATGAATGACAGGGTCATTTTTGACTGATTTTTGAAAGAATCAAGACTGCATTTTTCAAAGGATGCTTGGGCTGCAGTGCGGATAATGGATTTGTATGGCATGAGTAAGGAGTCCGGAGGAACTGCTGAAATTAGTTCAGGTAGGGAATAATGGTAGCTTGAATTAAGGACGTGGAGATAAATAAATATATTTAACAAATTATAAAGATAGGGCTGGGCGTAGTGGCTCATGACTATAATCTCAGCAGTGAAGGAGGCTGAGGTTGGCAGATCACTTGAGGCCAGGAGTGCAAGACCAGCCTGGCTGGGGAAACCCTGTCCTTACTAAAAATATAAAAACTAGCCCAGTGTGGTGGTACATGCCTGTAATTCCAGGTACTTGGGAGGTTGAGGCACGAGAATCACTGGAACCCAGAAGGTAGAGGTTCCAGTGAGCTGAGATTGCACCACTGCACTCCAGCCTGGGTGACAGCAAGACTGTCTCAAAAAGGAAAACAGAAAGATAGGACCTCATGAGCAAATGTGTGGAATAAGACAATACAGGTTTCTTTGGGCAAGTGAGTAAACTAATGTCATTGAGAACAGAAGGATCGGTATAGTGTGAAGGTGCATTCAAGTTGGATGTAATGAGTTGGGGGGGCGTGTTGTGGGTTATGAAGTGGTCATGTCTATTAGCTGGATAAATGGGTCTAGAAGGTCAAGAGAAAGATCTGGGGTAATGTCACATAATGGGGAATCTTTAGCATAGTTGGCCTTTGAAACCACAGGAATGGATGAAATTGTCCAAGAAGGGTGCATAAAGTGGGAAAGCTCTGAGGAACTCTGAATAAGCGAGGGGAGGAGAAAACTTTTTTTTTTTGAGACGGAGTCTTGTTCTGTTGCCCAGGTTAAAGTGCAGTGGCACGATCTCCAGTCACTGCAACCTCAGCCTCCTGAGTAGCTGGGATTACAGGCACCCACCACCATACCTGGCTAATTTTTGTATTTTTAGTAGAGACGGGGTTTCACCATCTTGGTCAGGCTGGTCTTGAACTCCTGACCTCGTGATCCACCTACCTTGACCTCCCAAAGTGCTGGGATTACAGGCAGGAGCCACTGTGCCTGGCCAAGAAAACATTTTTTAAGATTGTGAAAAAAAAAATTAATGAAGATTAATAGCAGTAAATCCTGCCAAGAAGAGTTACTGAAAAGTATACATTGAATCTAGTAACAAGGAGGACCTTGGAGACATAGGTCCTTGTCAGTGCAGTAGTAGGGGTATAAGAGGCTGGAAGGGGCTGTGAGTAAGAGAAGTGGAAACAGTACAGATAACTAAGGTTGTGAAGAATAGGAGGTAATAGTTAAGAGTTTATTAATATGGCATAGAGGGAGGTGGTGGTGGCAGTTTTTGGTGGAGACCTGTTAAGATGCTGGTAGGAGAGAGACAGTGGAAAGGAGACAGATAGTATAAATAGTTGTTTGAAAGCATGGATCTGCAGTCTGGTTGCCTGGGTTTGAATCCTAGCTCTATAATTGCTAGGTTATCCTGAGGAAGTCACTTGCCCTCATAGCGTTGTAAGGATTAAATTGTTAGATCAAATTATCAAGAATACTTAAAATATGCCAGACACATACTAAGCAGTATATAAAAATTAGTTTGAGAAACAAGCTTCCCTAAGAAGGTAGGATGCTCGTTTCTCAAACTGATAATTTTTATATACTTTGTTGTGAAGCCCTATGCATCTAGAGCACAGGTGGGAGAATTAGCCTTAGAAAGGATGGTGTTCTCTTCCATTCTAGTGAAGGATGAGTGCAGATGGAGAGTTTATAGGCTGCTTAGCAAGCTGAAGAAACTCATGTGTGATGGCTTCTATTTTCTCAGTGAAGTAGGTGAGGTCATCCCTGAGAAGGGAAAAGGAGGGTTTGGAAGTGGTAGGAATGGGAGCTGATGTTGCAAAGCACAGTGAAAGTTCATATGAGGTTAATGATCATGAATGTATAGTAGCACTGATTTGCACAGTTGTATGATTTTCCTCTAGCAGTGCTCAGCAACCTAGGCAGATTGCTGGGTTTAGCCAGAGTTGAGGTTTTGCTAGCTGGGCACAAGCAGGAGGGAAATGAGGACTGAGGATTGCTTTGCAGGTTGTTAGTCTGATAAGAAATTGTGTCCCACACCTTGTCTGGACAGCTGCTCTAATATGACTGGTGAGGTCAAACTGTAGCCCTGCCTGGGCATGCATATACTATACTGCTCCCACCTGCCCTTGGATTGCCTTCCATATCTAAAATGTATTCATTCTTCAGATTCCAGCTGGCTTGTCTCATTGCCCCTCAGGAACCCCTGCTTTTAACAACTAATCAAGTGTATAGACTTTATGTTCCTCTCTTCTAGCACTGACAGTCTCCCCTGCTGTGAGGCATACAAGTCTTCCTCTCTAACCTCCTGATCATACCCCCAATTTGCCCCTCCCACCTCCCCAGAATTAGCCACACAGCTAGTGCTTGCTAGGCAATCCAAGCCCAATCCCTGCCACTCCAGGGTGCTCACCATTGTAGGAGAGTGTGAGGCTCTCCAGTGACACCCAGGAGCTCAGCAGGTGGCATAGTGTCAGGGCTGCCTCTGTGGAGAGTGGAACTGTGAATAGCTCCAAGGTGGAGATGCTGCGGAATCTTTGTGAAGCTTCCAGTGCTGGAAGCCCCAGGCAGCTGGGATTTGATCCATCCAAAGCTCCACAAGCCACTTCCCCAATCTCCATCTCTTCACCATCCTCCTTCTCGCCAGCCACAATAAAAACAAAGTCATACAGGTCTTCAGACTCTGCACCAGGCCCCTGACGGGTGCGAGCACCCTTCTTCCCTGCAGCTCGCTTGAACCGCTTTAGGGGCTTAGGCTGTGGGGCTGAGCTAGCTGGTGCCCGTTTGTATGAGGATGTAGAAGAGGAGGCAGAGGAAGTGGCTGCTGGAGCAGAAGGTGGCCGCTTGGTGCCAGGAGCCTCATGGGAGGTGGCTGGGGGGTGCAGCTCCCTCTTAAGGTCTGTTCCGCCTGCTGTCAGGCTCTCCTGTGTGCTCCGGCGTGTTACCCGAGTGGCAGGTGCAGCTCTGGGCATCTGCTTGGCTTCACTCTTACGCCGGCTAGCCATCAGGGCTGCAGCACATCGCTCAGCAGCATCCCGGCGGGGCCGACGTGAGCCCAATAAGAGGGACCCTTCATCTCGGGATGGGGCCCGGCCTCGGGAGGCCTCTCCACAGAGGCGGCAGGGTGGGCCACCAGGCCCTGGTTGCCAGAAGCCAGCACTCATGGTGAGAATAAGGATGAAAAGGGCTGACTCAGGCACAGGCCAGGAGTATAGGGACACTTGACTGACAGCCCCATGGTGAATGAGCTGATGCAACAGCTGCCGAAGTGACTGCTGAGCAGCCACATCAGAGAACAGCAGGTGGCGGAACTTGAGCGTGTGCAGGGAGCTGGCCAAGGTCTCCAGAACCCTGCGGTTGGGCTCAGCCACCAGCTCGGTTGCACCCTGCAGCATGTTACAGATGGTGAGCTGTCGGACATGGCGGGAGCTGTGCAGAAGAGGCGAGAACCGCTGATCACAAAGACGCCTGTCAGAAGACACATCAATGGTCCCACGTAGAACATGGGAAAAAAAGGCCTCCATAAACTTGGCTCGCCAACATGTCACACTCTGAAAAGAAGAAAACATGCCAGACAGCCATGACATATCCATGAAACTGTCCAAATTTCCTTCTCCTCCAATAGCAAACTATTTAGTGAGTCAGGCAACACTCTACAAATTCATTTAATCTTCACATCTCTGAGGTATGTATTATTATTAGCCCTAATTCACAGGTAAAACTGAGGCACAAAGAGGTTATCACCTGTGGTCACACAGGTAAGTGGTTGGATTATTTGAACCCAGGAAATCTGGTTCCAAAGACCATGCTTTTATTATAGTGCCTCCACTGAAACACCCCTGTAAGTTCTTCCATGTTTGTTTCTAGAACCTTACCCCAATTTTTTTTTCTTTTTCCTTTTTTTAAAGATAGACTTTCACTTTGTAGCCCAGGCTGGAGTGCAGTGGTGTGATCTCAGCTCACTGCAACTTCTGCCTCCCAGGTTCAAGTGATTCTTGTGCCTCAGCCTCCGGAGAAACTGGGATTACAGGCGCCCACCGCATCTGGCTAATTTTTGTATTTTTTTTAGTAGAGATGGGGTTTCACCATATTGGCCAGGCTGGTCTTGAACTCTAGACCTCAAGTGTTCCACCCGCCTTGCCCTCCCAAAGTACTGGGATTATAGGCATGAGCCACCACGCCCTGCCCCTTATCCCAACTTAATTCTTACCACCACTAGCCCCTTATCACCTCACACCTGACCACTAGCTTCCTGATTACTCTCCCTGTCCCCAAAGTGGTGCTGTAAAACACTAATAACATCATACTGCATTAAAACACCCGATGTCTCCCTACTGCCCTTCCACCCTCTGCCTGAGAAGCTTTATTTCCCACATCTTGCTTATGAGAATGCTTTGCTCTAGCCACACTGGTCACCCCATGGACCCAAACCTGCCTATGTCCTTTCCCACATCTACCAGAAATGTCTCCATTGCTGAACTAGACTTCCTGAAAGGACTTAGAAACATGTCATTTGAGACTGTCTCTTGTTGGGACTCCTCTGACACTGTGACTACTCAAGACTAAGATGCTGGTATGTTGTCTCATGGTGTTGAGTCCCTTTGCCTGTGTACATGTCTTATCCCAGCCACATTAGAAATTCTTAGAAAGCGGGAATCATATCTTGATTTGTTTCTTCCAAGGCAACAGTTATTTGCTTTGATGGATAGGAAATCTCATCAGACTATTCTGCACTTGATCTTAGCCAAAAGGCCAAGAAGCGATTCATCAGACTATTCTGATATGTTTAATATAACTCTGAACGCAAGTGATTCTCAGCCTTTGGTGCACATCAGAATTCCCTATGGAGCTTTTCTTCCCCAAAATTCATATACCAAACACCCAGACTTGGTGATTCTGTGTTACATCTCAGGTAAGGTCCAGACATTTTTATTGTTTGAACCATCCCAGATGATTCTGATGTACATCAGAGGTTAGGAATTACTGCTACCTAATCCAGAAGGGCACATCGAGACAAAGACAGGTACCAGACCCCAACGTTTCTAATTTAAGATGATCCCTAAGTCATCTCAGGGGCAGTAGAAAGTCAAGTCCCAGCTCTTTCAGTGTCCACTGGATTTCTCTGAACCTCTTCCCTCATCTGCAAAATGTGGATAAACCTGCTTCACAGGATTGTTGTGAAGATCAAAATGAAGTAGTACAAATTAAAGCACTTTGTAATCTGTAAAATATAAAAAATGTTACTGCTGCTGCCACTGCTATTAACCTGGACGGGATATGAAATGGAGGCAGAGCCTGTTAAGCATGGTGCTCATTCAGACTAAAGCCAAGGCTGTGGGGGCCTGAGGTTCCCCAAGACTAAAACATTTCTTTGGTCCTTACCCTGCCTCCATGCATTCCTCCATACTGGAGTGACCCTCAGTTCCTATTTGAGGTTCTCAGAAGGAACTAGGCCTCTGCTGTCCTCAAGCAAAAGTGTCATTCCTGTTGCCTTAGCTATTTCCCCAGACTCCACTTACTGTGGTAATAATTAGGAATGACTTCCTGCTTGAAATAACTGCATAGCAGCAACACAGAAAGGCCTTGCTCATCAGCAGCAGGACACTGAGGGCAGGAAAAACTACCTGGCAACCAAATCTCTGCTCAGCTTTGAGTGAAGGCAAAGAAGGTATCCTTGGGTCCTACCTCACACTAGCACTTTTCCTACAGATTTGCTGCCCACACCCCGTATTGAAAAACACTTGCCAGTAACCTTAGCAAGGCTTCAGCTTTACAAGTGAGCTAGTCAGATGGTTATTACAATATCTGGCCTAAAATATGGACAAAATGGTGAGCCAAGATATTGTGGCTGTTTCTGGCTATAAGAGGCACAGGGGAAATGTATGTTAGATAAGTAAATACTGGACTTTTTCAGACATGTTAATGGTTGATTAAGTCAATGGGAGACAATATTTGGAACACTCCAGACACAACTGCAGTGAGCAGCATGACACAGGGATCAGGAACATGCACTCCAGAAGCAGGCTGCTTCAACTTGAATCTGGGTCCGCCATTCACTAACTGTAACTTAGGCAAGTCATTTCACCTCTTTCTGCCTTACTTTCATCATCTATAAAGTGGAAAATCACTATATACTGACATCATAGCATTTTTGTGACAGTTAAATGAGTAAAGTTACGACAGCTCTCAGTGGCTTCTTTCTCACAAACTAATGTACGAGCAGACAGAAGATCACGAAGTTTTATTTCATCACCACTCTTAAGAAGAATCTATGCTAAAATTCGAAGCTGAGAGATGCTTGAGATCTAGTCCAAACCACTCATTTTATGGACTCGTATGCTATCACGATGCAAAGTGATTTAGTACTTTGTTTTCTGTGAGGGTAAGGGAAATGAGGCATGATCAATGAAGTGAAGTGACATTTGCCCCAACACAATCTTTGGCCCATCCTCAATGGGCTGGCAGGGGAAGAGGAAGTGTGTGTACAAACTAGGGAGGGCTAAACATCTTGTGCTAACTTGTTAGAGCTAACAATATTCACAAACTATATGTTGTTCATTGTTTTGCCGATACCAGAAATATTTTGTGTGGATAGAGAAGCAAATGAAAAATCATGGACCAGGCATGGTGACTCATGCATGTAATCCCAGCACTTGGGATGCCAAGGCAGGCAGATTGCTTGAGTCCATGAGTTTGAGACCAGCCTGGGCAACGTGACAAAACCCTATCTCTACTAAAAATAGGAAAAGTTTAGCCGGGCATGGTGGTGCACGCCTATAATCCAGCTGCTTGGGAGGATGAGGTGGGAGGATTGCCTAAGCCTGGGAGGTTGAGGCTGCAGTGAGCCAAGATCGTGCCACTGTACTCCAGCCTGGGCAACTGGAGTGAGACCGTCTCAAAAAAAGGGTAAACTAACTCTGGAGTATTTACGTATATGAGAGTAGCTACATGTATTTGTTTTTACAACATTGAGACAATTCTGAACAGTTTCAAATGCTGGGCTTTTAAAACATACCATGTATTCAAATGTTTTTAGAATATTTTATTTTGAAAATGTATACCATATGTAATAATACTTGCTGTATTGAATATTTCCATTGTTTCTAGCTTTTTTTTTTTTTGAGACAGTTTTTCTGTCGCCCTGGCCTGGGCTGGAGTGCAGTGGTGGGATATTAGCTCATTGCAACCTCTGCCTCCCGGGTTCAAGCAATTCTCATGCCTCAGCCTTCCAGTAGCTGGGACTACAGGTGCATACCACCTTGTCCAGCTAATTTTTTGGTATTTTTTAGTAGATGGGGTTTTGCCATGTTGGCCAGGCTGGTCTCAAACTCCTGAGCTCAGTTGATCTGCCTGCCTTGGCCTCCCAAAGTGTTGAGATTACAGGTATAAGCCACCATGCCTGGCCTGTTTCTAGGTTTTGGTTTTTTTTTTTTTTTTAGACATTCTCGCTCTGTTGCCTAGGCTGGAGTACAGTGGCATGATCTCAGCTCACTCCCAAGCTGGGATTACAGGCATGTGCCACCATGCCTGGCTAATTTTTGTATTTTTGGTAGAGATGGGGTTTCGCCATGCTGGCCAGGCTGGTCTTGAACTCCTGACCTCAGGTGATCCACCTGCCTCGGCCTCCCAAAGTGCTGGGATTACAGGTGTAAGCCACCATCATGCCCAGCCTAAATTTTCTGGGGAGGAGAGGGTCTCTGTCAGCCAGGCTGGAGTGCAGTGGTGCTATTATAGTTCACTGCAGCCTCAACCTCCTGGGCTCCTCAGCTTCCCAATTAGCTGGGAGGTACATGCCAACAAGCCCAGCTAATTTTTAAAATTATTGCAGGCTGGCCACAGTGGCTTATACCTGTAATCCCAGCACTTTAGGAGGCCAAGGCCAGGGGATCACTTGAGGTCAGGAGTTCGAGACCAGCCTGGCCAATGTGGTGAAACCTCGTCTCTACTAAAAATACAAAAAGTAGCCAGGCCTGGTGATAGGCGCCTGTCATCTCAGCTACTTTGGAGGCTGAGGCAGGAGAATCACTTGAACCTGTGAGGCAAAGGTTGCAGTGAGCCAAGATCATACCACTGCACTCCAGCCTGGGTGACAGAGAGAGACTCTGTCTCAAAAAAAAAAAAAAAAAAAAAAATTACTGCAGGGATGGGATCTCCCTGTGTTGCCCAGACTGGTCTCGAATTCGTGGGCTCAAGTGATCCTCTTGCCTTGGTGTTCTAAAGTCTGGAATTACAGGTAAGAGCCACCATACCCAGCCAGCCTAAATATTTTAAAGTCTGAACAAATATTACCAGATTGCCTACCAAGAAAGTTACAACAATTTCTGTTACCACCAACAGCATATTAAAATGCAAATTTCACCCACCCATGGCCAAACCTAGGCATTACCTTTGCAATGAAAACCAAATCAAAACAAGACTTTACTAAACTAAGCAGTGAAATTTTACTTCCTCAGTTTTATCATGAGACTTAACATTTTTCACTTTACTGGGGATTTTTGTATATTTCGTGATGTGTCCAAATCCTTACTCATTTTACTGGGATATTTGTCTTTTTCTTATTTTGTGTCCCTTTGTTTTGCAAATATTGTTGCAAATGTTCTTTCACAGTGTATCTACCTTTTAAAATTTGGTTATGGTGTTGGCATTTTTTTTTTAAATTTAATTAATACAAAGTCCTAAAGATAGTGTTAATATTTTATGTGGTTAAATATGTCTGTATTTTCTTTCTTGGTTCTGTGCATTTAATAATTAGCACAGCCGGGCGCGGTGGCTCAAGCCTGTAATCCCAGCACTTTGGGAGGCCGAGACGGGCGGATCACTAGGTCAGGAGATCGAGACCATCCTGGCTAACACGGTGAAACCCCATCTCTACCAAAAAATACAAAAAACTAGCCGGGCGAGGTGGCGGGCGCTTGTAGTCCCAGCTACTCGGAGGCTGAGGCAGGAGAATGGCGGGAACCTGGGAGGCAGAGCTTGCAGTGAGCTGAGATCCGGCCACTGCACTTCAGCCTGGGCAACAGAGCGAGACTCTGTCTCAAAAAAAAAAAAAAAATTAGCACTCTTGGCTGGGTACAGTGGCTCACACCTGTAATCCCAGCACTTTGGGAGGCCGAGGCGGGTGGATCACAAGGTCAAGAGATGGAGACCATCCTGGTCAACATGGTGAAACCTCGTCTCTACTAAAAATGCAAAAATTAGCTGGGTGTGGTGGCGCATACCTGTAGTCCCAGCTACTACTAGGGAGGCTGAGGCAGGAGAATAACTTGAACCTAGGAGGCAGAGGTTGCAGTGAGCTGAGATCACACCACTGCACTCCAGCCTGGCAACAGAGCGAGACTTCATCTCAAAACAAAACAAAACAAAGTTAGTACTCTCTCCATCCTGAGATTAGGATGGTCACTTTTATTATATTTTTAGTTGTGCTCTTTTTTTTTTGAGACAGGGTTATGATACTGGAGTGCAGTGTCATGATCATCGCTCACTGTAGCCTTGACCGACCCCTGACGCTCAGTTGATCCTCCTGCCTCAGCCTCCCGAATAGCTGGGACTAGAGGCGTACACCAGCACACCCAGCTAACTTTTGTATTTTTTGTAGAAACAAGGTTTTGTCATGTTGCCCAGGCTGTTCTCAAACTCCTGGACTCAAGCGATCTAACCACCTTGGCCTCCCAAAGTTTTTCTGGGACTGTAGGTGTGAGCCATCACACCCAGGCTGATTTGTGCTTTTACTTTTTTTTGTTTATTGGTTTTATTATTTTTGGAGACAGAGTCTCACTCTGTCACCCAGGCTGGAGTGCAATGGAGCAATCTAGTCTCACTGCAACCTCTGCCTCCTGGGTTCAAGTGATTCTCATGCCTCAGCCTCCCAAGGAGTTTGGATTACAGGTATGCACCACCACGCCCAGCTAATTTTTGTATTTTTATTTTTTATCTTTATTTTTTTGAGTCGGAGTCTCACTGTGTCACCCAGGCTGGAGTGCAGTGGTAAAATCTCAGCTCACTGCAAACTCTGCCACCTGCGTTCAAGCAATTCTACTGCCTCAGCCCCCCAAGTAGTAATCCCAGAGTAGCTGGGATTACAGGCATGCACCACCACACCTGAGTTTCAGAAGAGACAGGGTTTGACCATGTGGGCCAGGCTCGTCTCAACTCCTGACCCTCAAGTGACCTGCTCACCTTGGCCTCCCAAAGTACTGGGATTACAGGTATGAGCCCTGGTGCTCGGCCTAAGTTTTGTATTTTTAGTAGAGATGGGGTTTCACCATGTTGGCCAGGCTGGTCTCAACTCCTG
>NW_012111586.1:4602429-4617920 GCF_000951035.1 Colobus angolensis palliatus
TTTTTTTTTTTTTTTTAAGAGGCATGGTTTCGTGCTGTCACCCAGGCTGGAGTGTAGTGGCATGATCACATGCCTGCAACTCCTAGGCTCAAGCTGTTCCTCTCACCTCAGCTTCTGCCGTAGCTGGGATTATAAATGTGAGCCATTGTACCCAACTCTTGTGCTTCTACTTTTTACAACGAATTCTATTTTTTTTTTTTGAGTCGGAGTCTTGCTCTGTCGCCCAGGCTGAAGTGCAGTGGTGTGATCTTGGCTCACTGCAACCTCTGCCTCCTGGTTCAAGCAGTTCTCCTGCCTCAGCCTCTTGAGTAGCTGGCACTAAAGGCACGTGCCACCATGCCCAGCTAATTTTTGTATTTTCAGTAGAGACGGGGTTTTACCATTTTGGCCAGGCTGGTCTTGAACTCCTGACCTCATGATCCGCCCGCCTTGGCCTCTTAAAGTGCTGGAATTATGGGTGTGAGCCACTGTGCCCGGCCACAACTTATTCTTCATACTGAAGTCATTAAAGTATACTGTAAAGTGAGGCTCTAACTTAACTTTTTCCAAATGGCTAACCAATTGCTAGAGAATAATTTATTGTGTAAATCTGAATTTATTATTTGCTTTTTCTCCAGAGTATCTATTCTATTATGCAGACCTCTTTTTTTGTTTGTTAGTTTTTTGAGACAGGGTCTCTCTCCTGTTGCCCAGGCTGGAGTACAGTGGTGCGATCTTGGCTCACTGCAGCCTCGACTTCCCAGGCTCAAGTGATCCTCCTACCTTAGCCTCCCGAGTATCTGGGACTACAGGTATGCACCACCATGCCCAGCCAATTCTTTGTATTTTTAGTAGAGATGAGGTCTTGCCATGTTGCCCAGGCTGGCCTTGAGCTCCTGGGTTCAAGCGATCTACCTGCCTGAGCCTCCCAAAGTGCTAAGATTACAGGTGTGAGCCACCATGCCTGACCGCACAGATCTCTTTATATACCCCAGTACTACACAGTTTGAAATATTATTGCTTTATAAGCATTCTGTATCTATCTTGCTCACCATTGATTGTATCCCTGGAACCTAGCATAATACATGGAACTGAGCAGGCGCTGAATAAGTGTTTGTGACTTATGAGCTGAAGGCTATTGTCATGCAAAAGTGGGAAGCGGAAGACACCCTCTGGAATAGATACACTCCAAGTTAGGACCTCTGCCTAACTGACTGCTGGGCCACCAAGCCCGGGAACTCTAAATGCTCTGAAATGCTTTGAGCCAAGAAGACAGGATAATAAACATTCTTTTCCAGAAAGCTTTCTCCAAGAGAAAAATATAATCTTTATCACCTGCTGGTCAACTATACTGCTTGTGAAATACTGGAACAAAGTGAATCTGATGTTTCCTTAAAGATAGCAAAAAGGAGTTACTGTTTTCTAATATTCTTGAGTCTGCTTCTCTTCCTCATAAGGCCTGGTGTCCTCGTTCTGAACTTCAAGAGTTGCAGTCCAGATTTGGAAGTGAATAAGCTGAAGGAGATGGGGCTCAATGTTACTGAACCCAGTGCATCCCCAGAAATTAAATCTCCAATTCCTGACATTAGCTTTTTTTCCACCTGTTCTTTGGCCTCATTCACCATAGAAGGCCCAGTTCAAATATTACTTCCTAGAAAAGACTTTCTTGTTCTCTCTCAACCTTCTTACTATCCTCTGTTACACCACTTATCCTATCATATGTGATCTATTTGTAGATTTCCCTATTAAACTGGTAGGTCCTTGCCGGGCACGGTGGCTCATGCCTGTAATCCCAGCACTTTTGGAGGCCGAGGCGGGCAGATCACCTTAGGTCAGGAGTTCGAGACCAGCTGATCAACATGGAAAAACTCTATCTCTATTAAAAATACAAAAAAATTAGCTGGGTATGGTGGCGCATGCCTGTAATCCCAGCTACTTGAGAGGCTGAGGCAGGAGAATTGCTTGAACCCAGGAGGCAGAGGTTGCATTGAGCCACTGCACTCCAGCCTGGGCGACGAGCGAAACTCTGTCTCAAACAAAACAAAACAACTGGTAGGTCTTTAAGATTAGAGGCTGCATTGGTTCTTCCAATATCTAGTGTAAGATCTGGTACCTGGTTAAGTTTCAGTAAATGTTTATTGAATTAAATCTACCCCGTCACCTAGTTATGAGGGAGTAAAAGAAGCTCTGCTTAAATGAGAGCTCCAGTGATTTATATCTGTATCAGTGAATAATAGAATCCCAGGGCTAAAAGGAGCCCTAAAAGTCATCTTGTGCAACCCCTTTTACAATGCTGAATCCCCTGCAGAACACCCGTGTGTCAAGGAGTTATCCAGACTCCATTTGAACTTAGTGATGGGAAGTTTATTACCTCTAGAATTAGTTTGTTTCATAAGCTCAGGGTTTAAGCTTTACGTAAACTTCAGGTTAGCAAAAATGTATCTTCCATTAACTTCCATCCAGAACAAGTCTATTAATCCCTCCTTCATGTGACAGCCATTCATATATTTCAAGATGGGTCATGTTTCCCAAGTCTTCTCTTTTTCAGGAAAAACATCTCCAGTCTTCCCAATCTGACTCACATAATGTGGCTTTGACTTCTTTCTCCATACACCACGGGTAGCCTGACCATTGCAGAGCTAGGCAGGACTGTTGTCCACCTTGTCCTTCAGCCTATACTATATTTACATTAGTTCACACAGCTCAAGGTATAGTCATTATGAGTGGCTTCAACATATTGTTGACTAAACTCCCTTAATCTTTTTTATACAAGCTGTTACTAAGCAGACTCCTTTATCCCACATCCTGAGGCCATGCAATTGGAACTTTTAAAACTCATTGAAGTATTGGTGTATTCTATTAAATTTCATTTTGTTAGATTTGACCACTGCATCAAGAACTCTAGGAATCCTGGCTCTGCCATCCATTGTGATCACTAACTTCCCCTGTTTTGTGTCCCCTGCAAATATGGTGAGCAAGCAATTCAGTGACAAATGCCACATGGACCAAAACCTTGTGACAAGCCATCAGAGCCCTCCTCCCAAATCCATTCTATCACTGTCTCTGCACTTTACCAGTACCCAGCTTGTGTTTGTGTGCTATTCCAGCTTTTACATGCAAAATCAGGCTAGTGTTCTACCTGATAACTTACTTCCAAACTGGAAGGCCGTGTCTTCATCAGTTCATCCCAGAGTCGGCGCCAGATAGCCTGAGTGGAGAGGCCTGTAAGGAGAAATATCACACTTGGCTGCTTGCTGGCCACCATGAGTAAAGTACATCAACCTTTAATGTTGTCCTTTGGGTTCACAGGAGCAATATGGCAGAGTGATTAAGAGCACTGGCTCTAAAGACAGATTGCCTGGGTGTGAATATCAGCAAACTACACTCTAGCTATGTGACTTTGGGCAAGTTACTTAATTTCTCTGTGGTTCAGTTTCCTCATCTGTAAAATGTTAATAACAGCTATTTCATGGGGTTGTTGAAAGGATTAGAGTAAATGAGTTTCTCCAGGTAAAGTGCCTAGGACAGTGCTTGACACATTAGGGTTCAATGTTAGCTGTTAACAGATGTGTCTAATGAGGCGAGGAAGCTTGGTAAAATAGAGAAACTAAGATTCGGAAGATCTGGGTTGTTCTGGCTTTGCTATTAATTGTGGTGTGGCTGTGTCTCACTTTTATCAGTATAATAAAGATCATATACTTGGCTTTGTGTTTCACAGGACACTGAGGAACGAGAAAGAAAAATAGGTGTGAAGGTACTTTTTGAAAAGCATGCAGTTCTAAGGCCAGGTGCAGTGGCTCAAGCCTGTAATCCCAACACTTTGGGAGGCCGAGGCACGTGGATCACGAGGTCAGGAGATTGAGACCATCCTGGCTAACACGTTGAAACTCTGTCCCTACTAAAAATACAAAAAAAATTAGCCGGGCGTGGTGGCGGGCGCCTGTAGTCCCAGCTACTACTACTGAGGCAGGAGAATGGTGTGAACCCGGGAGGCGGGGCTTGCCACGAGCCAAGATTACACCACTGCACTCCACCCTGGGCAACAGAGCAAGACTCCGTATTAAAAAAAAAAAAAGCATGAAGTTCTAGCAGGTATCAGGTGTAATATTTACCTGAAGAACATTATGGTGCCTTGCTCATAATCACTGAGAAAGAGACAGAAAGATACTCACCTTTCTTGAGGGCAGTTTCCTCAATCCTCTCCAAGTAATATATATTGAGCAGAGGTAGGATGCTTTGAAGTATTGGGCCTGGGAGGGCTACAAAAATCAAAACAAAAGTTTACTTTTCCTCCCCTCCCACTCAAGAGGGTTCCAAGCATTATTTATTCTACTGGAAAGGAAAATGGAAGGGTAGACTTCTCACTTGACAAATGGAGCCTCTAGAAGCTAATCTAGATCTGTTCCAAACTCTAGTCCACTTATCTTCAGCCACTCAGTTGGAAGCTGGAATTTCAGGGGCCAGGGTGAGATCATCCCACAAAACAAGCTGACATGCTAAATGAGCTTGACATGCTTTTTAGGAGCTGGTCAGTTCACTTCTGCCCAAGCAAAATGAACCATTTGGCATTGAAAAGGACCTACTGAATATGTGTGATAAAAGGTCTTTCATAATCTGCCCTGCTAGTATCAGCTCCCTGCTTTGCCTCCTACATTTCAGCCACACTTAACTACTTTTTCGTTTACCTAACATGCCGCTTTCTGCCCCTGTACCTTTGTCATGCTGTTCTTTCCAACAAGAATGTCCTTTGTCATGCTGTTCTAATAGGAATGTCATTGCCACTTTCAGTATATCAACTACTCATCTTTCAAGTATCACATGCCCTTTATTAAGTCTTTCCTGAATTCCCTTCCCATTCTTCCAGATTAACCACTACCATCCTTTGGGCTACTGCTATATCCTCAATTAGTACTTTCCTATGAAGAAGAGAAACAATTCATGTCTCTAAAGTCAACATATCTTTTTTTTTTTTTGAGATGGAGTCTCGCTTTGTTGCCCAGGCTGCAGTGGCGCGATCTCAGCTCACTGCAAGCTCCGCCTCCCGGGTTCACGCCATTCTCCCGCCTCAGCCTCCTGGGTAGCTGGGACTACAGGTGCGCACCACCACGCCCAGCTAATTTTTTGTATTTTTAGTAGAGACGGGGTTTCACTGTGTTAGCCAGGATGGTCTCAATCTCCTGACCTCGTGATCCGCCTGCCTCGGCCTCCCAAAGTGCTGGGATTACAGGCGTGAGCCACTGCGCCCGGCCAAAAGTCAATATATCTTAAAAACAAGGCGTGAGCCACTGCGCCCGGCCAAAAGTCAATATATCTTAAAAACAATCTGCTCTTGCCAACTTCTCTAGTTCTAAGAGCGGTTATAGTATAGTGTCTAAAGGGTTTGGCCTCTAGAGTAGGACAAATCTGGGTGAAATTCTAACTGTTTAGTTAAATGTGAATCCTTGGACAAATTATTTAAGCCTCAGTTTCTTCAACTGGAAAAAAATTGAGGCCACGCACAGTGGCTCACACCTGTAATCCCAGCACTTTGGGAGTCTAAGACAAGAGGATTGCTTAAGCCCAGGAGTTCGAGGCTACAGTGAGCTATGCTCACACCACTGTACTTGAGCCCAGGTGATAGAGTGAGAACCCATCTCAAAACAAAACAAAAATTAGCAGAGTGTGATGGTATGCACCTGTGGTCACAGCTACTTGGGAAGCTAAGGTGGGAGAATGGCTGGAGCCCAGGAGGTCGAGGCTGCAGCGAGCTGTGCTTAGACTACTGCACTCCAGCCTGGGTGACAGAGCAAGACCCTGCCTCAAAAAATAAAAAATAGGTGGGATGCAATGGCTCACACCTGTAATCCCAGCACTTTGGGAGGCCAAGGCGGGCAGATCACTTGAGGTCAGGAGTTTGATACCAGCCTGACCAACATGGTGAAACCCCATCTCTACTAAAAATACAAAAATTAGCCAGGTGTAATGATGCACGCCTGTAATCCCAGCTACGTGGGAGGCTGAGGCACAAGAATCGCTTGAACTCAGAAGGTAGAGATTGCAGTGAGCCGAGATGGCGCCATTGCACTCCAGCCTGGGTGACAGAGCAAGACTCTGTCTCAAAAATAAAATAAAATAAAATGGAGATAACAGTAATTAACTCATGACATTGTTGGGAAGATCATGCTTATAATCTGTTTAAAACAATGCCCAGCCATAATAAGCTCACTAAATGATGGTTGTTATTTTTATCCTGTCAGTGGCATCTCTGTCCAATCAAGAACAAGTCAAACTCACACCTGTAATCCCTGTAATCTTTGGAGGTCGAGGTGGGGGACATTGCTTAAGCCCAGGAGTTTGAGACCAGCCTGGGCAACATGGCAAACCCCCGTCTCTACCAAAAATACAGAGAAAATTAGCTGGGTGTTGTGGGGAACACCTGTGGTCCCAGCTTCTTGGGAGGCTGAGGTGGGAGAATTGCTTGAGCCCAGAAGATAGAGGTGGCAGTGAGCTGATATCATGCCACTGCACTCCAGCCTGGGTGACAGAGTGAAACCCCATCTCAAAGAAAAAGAACAAGTCTAAGATCTTGGAGTATACCAAAACTTCCACCCCAGGGTCTCTTTTTATCTTTACTTACAGAATAACTGAATCTTGACATCAAGAATCTAGTATAATTCTTTGTACATTGTAGGTCCTCAATGTACCTGCTGTATAAAAGTGTTAATTCCCTATGCTTTTACACACGAATGTAGTCCACATCACCTTTCATCTGGTCTATTACAACAGCTTAACTGCTCTCCTTCACTTCAGTCTCTATCCAGTCCCTCTTCTTTTTTTTTTTTTTTTTTTTGAGACGGAGTCTTGCTCTGTCGCCCAGGCTGGAGTGCAGTGGCTGGATCTCAGCTCACTGCAACCTCCACCTCCCGGGTTCACGCCATTCTCCTGCCTCAGCCTCCCGAGTAGCTGGGACTACAGGCGCCGGCCACCTCGCCCGGCTAATTTTTTGTATTTTTAGTAGAGACGGGGTTTCACCGTGTTAGCCAGGATGGTCTCGATCTCCTGACCTTGTGATCCGCCCGTCTCGGCCTCCCAAAGTGCTGGGATTACAGGCTTGAGCCACCGCACCCAGCCTCCAGTCCCTCTTCATCCTGCTCTTGGTGATGACATTACCCTCTTCAAAACCCTTGGAGGTCTCTCTGCTGCATTCATGATAAAGTCCAAACTCCACATCCTGGTATTCAAGGTATAATATACCTTATTCTACTTAAGTTTCCTCATTGTACCCTTTCCTGCTGCCTCTATACCCCTGCTGCCCCAACTCCTTACACAAAGCGATGCTAGTTCACTACCTCCAGGAAGACTTTCCTGGCTGTTAGCCCACACTGAGACCTTCCTCAAAAATAGTAATGCTTAGCAGGCCTCTTCCTTGGCTATTTTCCTAAAAGGCCTCACTTGATTCAGCTTTTTCTGGTCCCACAGGAGCTCTTCCTCCCCTGTCTCCTCTCAACCTTGCTGGGGGCTCAGCCAGTAATGGGATGGTGGTATGTACAGCAGTGATGGGGGAGGGAGAAGGGGAAATGGAGATTCAGTAAACTGTCAATTGTTTTGGGGGGAAGAAGCAACACGGGAAGAAGTTCCTCAGAGCCTTACCCCTTTTCCCTCCAACCTGCTCTCCTCTAGTTAGCCATCCCTTCTCACAGCCACAGGAATTCTCATCCCCTGTTATCCACAAACTCCTCTCTTTCTTTCTCCATTCTTAAGCCGGGATTTTCCTTGCTTCTTTCTAGCCTGCACCTTTAATGCTGCTGCTTCCCAACCTGGGCCTCCACACCCAGTCATCTTCCTTTTTAGCCGGTCTTAGCATCCCAGAAGCTCCAGGTAGACAAGCAAGACCCTCTCCGCCTTCTTCCGCATGCCCTAGGACTTTTCTGAGCTCCCTGCTCAGCTCAGAACGGAGACTTTCCTCATGTTCGCCAAGGGTGGGCCTGCCCCTTGTCTTCTCAGCCTCTGGCTGGCCTGGAGCCTCCAGTGTCCCCTCCGCACACCGGCCCGACTTCTAACAGCCTCTTCCACCACCACTATGCAGGACACTCAGGCCTCACGGTACTGGGCTCCACTCCCACAGCCAAGGCCCTCCCCGACCACCCTCCAGCTTATCCCAGAGCTGCAGCGCCCCCAAACTCCAGGGCCTTTTCCCCACACCCCCTCCTTATGGCATAACTCAAACCCTCCGCCCTGCAATCTCGAGTCCTCAAAGTCCTCACTCCTGTCCTCACCAGGGCCTTCCTCCTGTACAGACGCCACGGCCACCCGCAAGGCCTCCTGGTGGAACCTCCCCCGCGCCGCCTCCAGGCCCGGGGCCTGCTCTCCTGCACCCTCCCCGGCAGGCCTCGGCCGGGCCTGCCACCTCCTCGCCCAACTCCAGTCCCGGCCTCCGGACCCCACCCTCACACCAGCAGCCTCGCAGGCCCGAGGCCTCCCCTCTCCCCAGCGCGGCCAGGCCTGCTTGGCAGAGCCTCGCTTTCCCTCTTTCACTAGCCCCACGTCGCGGACCCGTTTCCTTCGTCAGTGGCCAGGCCGTGGCCGGCGGTCCCCAACCCACAGCCCCGCCTCCCAGCTCAACTGGCCGGTTCGCCCTCCCCGGCCGTTCATCCCAGCGCCCCAGGCCGCCCTCCACCCAGGCCCGGCCCTTTGGTCCCGGCCGCCCTCAGGCCTGAGGCCCCCGTTCACTCCCATTCAGCCCAAGGCCTCTTGGCGGCGCCGCGCCCCCTGCCACGGCAGCCCAGCAGTCCGGGATCCCCGGGCCGTCGCCCCGCTTGGGGCCTCCTTGGCCCTTCCCGCCTGTCCATCATTCGAGCCTCCCTCGCTTGTTTAAGCCGCTCCGGGCCCCCCTCCCCACTCGCTCTCCAGCTCCTCCTCGCCGCTCGAGCCGATCCGAGTGGCCTCCGGCGCTCCCTGTCCTGCGGGTCGCTCGGTCGCTTAGTCAGTTTGGCACCCGAGACCCCGGTTGTCGGTTCGCTCCCGTGAGCCCTGGGCCGTCAGACAGGCCGCGGAGCCCCGAGCCTTTCGCCCTCTCCCCCTGCCCCATTCCCTCGCTCTCCAATCCGCTGTCCTCCCCTCCGCCCATCGGCTTGGCCTCCGGAGTCTCGACCCCTGTGGCGTGTCAGGCAGATACTGGGAGTCCCGGGCCATCAGTCAGGTTCGGTGGCCCCGGGCCTGGCCTCTTGGCCTTAGGCCGGGACTCCTAACCTCGGCCCCTGCCCCAGGGCAGCCGGGCCATCACTGCCCACCGGTTCGACATCCGAGACTCCGCTGCCCGGCCCAGCCGAGTGTCAGTTCGCGGCCCACAGCTCCGGCCCGCCAGTCCAGCCTCAGTCGCCCGGGCCCGGCCTCCTTCGCTCCAGACCGGGCCTC
Organism: Colobus angolensis palliatus; assembly: GCF_000951035.1. Classification (NCBI taxonomy): domain Eukaryota; kingdom Metazoa; phylum Chordata; class Mammalia; order Primates; family Cercopithecidae; genus Colobus; species Colobus angolensis. The sequence goes on from NW_012111586.1 coordinate 4,611,802, forward strand.
CTGGCCTCGCCCCCCGCGCCCCCGAGCCAGGCCGCGGTGTGGGTCAGCCTGCCCATTAGGTCTCCGTCTTTACTCTGTCCAGCCCTGTCAGTCACAAAATTCATGCTCCGATCCTACGATCTGGCTTTCAGTGCCCCAGGCTGGGCCTTGCCCCGGGCCTCCCGGCCTCGCCCCCCGCGCCCCCCGGCCGCTGGGCCGCCCCCTGCTTTTAGCCAGAGGTAGCCCCTCACCCCGCGACTTACCCCACACCCCGCTCTCCAGAACCCCCATATGGGCGCTCACCGCCCGCCCGCACAGCTCGAACAGGGCGGGGGGAGCGTTGGGGCCCGAGGCCGAGCTCTTCGCTGGCGCCGCCTCCCGGGACGTGGCCTCCATGGTCGTTGCCGCCGCTACCTCACAGAACCAGCAACTCCGGGCGCGCCAGGCCTCGGGCGCCGCCATCTTGGGGAGGTGCGCGAGCCCGAGAGTGTCGCCCGCAGACCGCCATCTTGAAAAGGTCAGCAGTTAGGACGGCTCCATAATCGATATGGGGAAGATTGTGAATTATGCTAAAGGAATTTCGAATAAATTAGCATACTTCGCAAGTCTCTTAGGAGTTACTATTTTAGATGAACTCCTAGATCAATTATGCTTGGGTCTGGTGGGACTAAGGGGATGTTTCTTAGCAAAGTCTCCTCAGGTGGAAACATCAGCTACCCCTAACCCCTGCCTGTGGCTGGTAGTACATGCCAATCTGAGCATGTGTTCGCGACTACGATGAGTATGCCGCACTTCCGGCCAGATCGCCGGATTTCCGCTGAGTGACCCTTACAAGTCCTTCTTGATCCTGAAGTGGATTAGGTACCGCTGTTGCTGCTGTTGTTGAATCTAGAACGTAGCCAGACATGGGACTGGAGGACGAGCGAAAGATGCTTACCGAGTCCGGAGATCCTGAGGAGGTAAGGCAAGGCGATCCACTCGACCCTCTTCTCTGTCCTGAAGCCCAAGACCTAGCCCGCCAAAACACGCACGGGGCCTTCTTAGCCCCCAGTTTACCCTCTAGGATTTGCAGCGTCGGGAGCTCTAGTTCCCACGACCTTTCCCCAGAAATTCGTCCGGTGACTTTGGACAGATAGATGATTAGTTTTTCTCTGGGCCTCGGCTTCTGCATTCTGTGAATGTAGTGAAGGTTTGAGAGCGAAAATGTTTTGTGGACTAAAGTCTTGTAAAAATATGACCTATGTTTGCAGTCAGTCAGATGTTCTGAAGCTCGCGTTTCACAGGTTTGGGGAGCAAACAGACCACCTTGCCCCAGCTCAGGTTAGGAATCCCTACCATATCTACTGGGGAGGTTCGGAAGACCTGGCCTTGTGATTTCCTTTTCTTTGAGGAAGGTGTGTGTCTTTGGGGACAGTGAGGAATGTACGATGTTATTCTGTGATGGAAGAGGGAGCTCTTTCCTAGGGAAAGAGTGCTGCTATGATAAGTATTTATTGACTGCCTGCTATTCCAAGTGCTTTACATGCACTAATTAATTTCTTTTTTCTTTTTTTTTTTTGAGATAGAGTCTCGCTCTGTCGCCCAGGCTGGAGTGCAGTGGCGCTATCTCGGCTCGCTGCAACCTCCGCCTCCTGGATTCAGGCGATTCTCCTGCCTCAGCCTCCCAAGTAGCTGGGTAGCTGGGACTACAGGTGCCCACCACCACGCCCGGATAATTTTTGTGTTTTTAGTAGAGACAGGGGTTTCACCATGTTGACCAGGCTGGTCTCGAACTCCTGACCTCGTGAACCGCCCACCTCGGCCTCCCAAAGTCCTGGGATTACAGGCATGAGCCACCGCGCCCGGCCCTAATTCATTTCGTCTACACACTATTCCTATGAAGTAAGTGTTAGGTACTATTAGTGCCATTTTTACAGATGAGGAAACAAGCGTAGAGGTTAAATATCTTTTCTAAGGTCACACAGCTAACATATTGGTGCAGCTAGGAATTGCAGCCAAGCGGTGCGGTTCTAGAACCGGGACTCTTACCCATTATGCGACACAGCCACTAGTTGTTTCTAATCTCATTTTCTGTCTGTTCTCTGGTCACTTCAGGGCAGCTGTTCTGGGCTGTGGGTTCAGAATAATTGGAGACTTATTTATCCCTTAATTTTTCTCGTCTTATTATTTCTAAAAAGAAATAGAGCCTGAGGCCGGGCGCAGTGGCTCACGCCTGTAATCCCAGCATTTTGGGAGGACAGCCTAGGCAGGTGGGTTGTGTGAGTTCAGGAGTTGGACCAGCCTGGGCAACGTGGTCAAACCCCGTCTCTACAAAAAATACAGAAATTATCCCGGCATGGTGGTAAACGCCTGTGGTCTCAACTGCTCAGGAGTTTGAGCCCAGGAAGTCCAGGCTGCAGTGAGCCGTGATTGTGTCAGCAGGGTCTCAGAAAGGCAGAAAGGTCAGCAAGATCCACTGCTGCAGTAGATGAGAAAAGAGTAAATAAGCAGTCAGTTTTAAGCTAGGGTATTCTGGGTGTGCGTGGTGGCTCAGGCCTGTAATCCCAGCACTTTGGGAGACCGAGGCAGGCGGATCACTAGGTCAGGAGATCCAGACCATCCTGGCTAACACGGTGAAACCCCGTCTCTACTAAAAATACAAAAAATTAGCCGGGCGTGGTGGCGGGTGCCTGTAGTCCCAGCTACTTGGGAGGCTGAGGCAGGAGAATGGCGTGAACCGGAGAGGCAGAGCTTGCAATGAGCCGAGATCGTGCCACTACAGCCTGGGTGACAGAGCGAGACTCTTTCTCAAAAAATAATAATAATAATAAAATAAAGTAGGGTATTCTATGAGGAACCCATAATTCTTTTTTTTTTTTTTTCATAGTCTAGAAAAAAATGGGTTTTCCTCCTAACTTGGTTTGGGATGTAAGGACTAAATTTAGCTATTTGTAGCAATACTGGGACAAATATTTTAGATTGTGTAGGCCCCATGTGAACATCTGGCAGCTTGAATCTGTATCAGAAGATGTCTAATTACTGTTTATTATCTCTAAACTGGGATTACTTCCTTAAGGGACTGTTATGATTAATTAAATCATATTAGATATGAAGGTGCTTTGTAAACTGGAGAGTATTAAGCACACTTCGGTTCTTGTTAATGAAAGTGAGATGGTGTCTCTGTCTTGAAATGAACCTGGGATTCCTTTTAACCAAGTATGGTAAGGTGACAGATCTGCAGTCAACTGCTTTTGAAAGAAGAGTTTATTATTACTTAAAGTTCCCAAAAGAGGGATATACCACACCAAAAAATGCAGGGCTGTATGGGGAAGTGTCCGAGCTAGTCAGGAGGCAGAAAGTGTGAGGGGAATGAAGCATGGCTCAGCACCTTGGTTTCTATGGGAAGGAATTGGTGGGCGGGGTAGGTACACTTGCTCAAATTTAGGATTGGATGGTTTGAATAATTTCGTTGGGCTCTGGCTTATAGGGCTGGTTCCTAGTTGTCCTATATTTGTCCCTGGGGTGATTTAGAGAAGGGGAAACAGGAGCTTAGTGTATGAAACTTAGATAAAGGAGGCAGGGCCAGGCCGAGTGGCTAATGCCTATAATCCCACCACTTTGGGAGGCTGAGGTAGGAGGATTGATTGAGCCCAGGAGTTTGAGAGCAGCCTGGGCAACATAATGAGACCCTGTCTCTACTAAAAAAAAATGTTTAAGTTAGCTGGGCATGTGGTGTGTGCTTATGGTCCTAACTACTTAGAAGGCTAAGGCAGGAGGATCACTTGAGCCCAGGAGTTTGTGGCTGCAGTGAGCTATGATGGCACCACTGCACTACAGCCTGGTGACAGAGCAAGACCCTGTCTCTTAAACAAAACAAAAGATAAAGGAGGCAGTTGGCTACAAGTGCTTTGGATAGTTAGGTTGCATATGAAAGGTATGCTCGCAGGCAAGTTTGATGTCTAAAAATTAGCTAGTCCTGGAAGAGCAGGATTAGCTCCAGGATTAGCAAGGCCTCTAAAATGTAAAAACATCATAAAACACAGAAAACAAAATAACATCATTAATAGCAGTGTCAATGTCTATCTTCAGTAATTACACAGTATGATTGGGAATAAATATGTCATAAAATTGCTGCTAACATTAATTTTGTTTTCCTTTTGTAGGAGGAAGAGGAAGAGGAGGAATTAGTGGTAAGAACTGTCTCAGGTTTGGAAACATCTCAGTAAAAGCAGGGTTTGAGCCTCATGAAACTCTAAGGGCATTTTAAGGAGTCTTTACTTGATACCTTGTAGATAATGGGGGTGGAATAAGCTTTGATACTTCCCATGCATTGGAGTGTTTGGGGTGTGAGCCTTGGAAGCTAAGTCTATTCTGGGTTTGGGGCTTCTTCAGTTGTGGTCAGGGTGCAGATGGCATCTTGAGGGCCTGGCACTCAATCATCTGCTATTTGTGGTTTAATAAAGAACTTTGAGCCAGGCATGGTGGCTCATGCCTGTAATCCCAGCACTTTGGGAGGCCGAGGCAGGCAGATTGCCTGAGGTCGGGAGTTCAAGACCAGCCTGAACAACGTGGAGAAACCCTGTCTCCACTAAAAATACAAAATTAGCCGGACGTGGTGGCTCATGCCTGTAATCCTAGCTACTCGAGAGGCTAAGGCAGAAGAATTGCTTGAACTCAGAAGGCGAAGGTTGCAGTTAGCCGAGATTGTGCCATTGCACTCCAGCCTGGGCAACAGGAGCGAAATTCCATCTTAAAAAAAAAAAAGAACTCTGAGGGAACCTTTGTTAGATAGTCCTTCTCTATGTTAGCATTGCCTTTCTAGCTGGGCAGCTGGGGTGCATAGGCCTGGTTCTCAGACAAAGGGATTTGAAATTTCAGACGTGACATATTCCAAAATGCCGTGTTAATAAGTAAGGCCGCCTATAGATCTATTTCAAGTTTGGCCAGGTTTCCTTTACTACCTTGTTTTTCAGATAGGACTGAGGCTTTCAGTGCATACTGGCAACCTTGGAAGGCAGGAATGTGAAACTTTTCCCTACTACTTAGCATCAGAATTGAATGGGAGACCGCATTCTGCCATTTCTGGCGGCAGTGTGGCTCTGCCAGCTGGCCTTCTGCACGGTAATTCAGAGGCAGCACCTTGGTTTGGTGGTTGTGTTAATCAAAGCATATGTGTTTGGTGGGTCTCCGCTAAAAATCCCCATTTTGTTTTTTTTCTATTTCTACATCAGGATCCGCTAACAACAGTGAGAGAGCAATGCGAGCAGTTGGAGAAATGTGTAAAGGCCCGGGAGCGGCTAGAGCTCTGTGATGAGCGTGTGTCCTCTCGATCACATACAGAAGAGGATTGCACGGAGGAGCTCTTAGACTTCTTGCATGCAAGGGACCATTGCGTAAGTCCGTCTGAAGTCAGGAAGGGGAAAGGTTGCAATGGTCAGGGAAAACTTGGTGCTGACAATCTTTCCATGCTAGGGGAAGGCCCATCAGTGAGTATTTACTCTGGGCCCAATATATGTGATGTACAGTGCTGAGCATTTTATGTAAATAACCTATTTTATTTTTTTGAGACAGGGTCTCACTATGTTGCCCAGGCTGAAGTATAGTGGCATGATCATAACTCAGTGCCAACCTTGAACTCCTGGGCCTAAGTGATCCTGCCTTGGCTTCCCAAGTAGCTGGGACTACAGGTGCATGCCACCATGAGAGGCTAATTTTTAATTTTTTAATTTTTTCTAGTGACGGTGCCTTGTTATGTTGCCCAGGCTGATCTCAAACTCCTGGGCTCAAGTAGTCCTCCCATTTTGGCCCTCCACAGTGCTGGGATTATAGGCATGAACCATTGTGCCTGGCCTGTAAATAATCTTGCCTAATCCTTACTACTTCCCCTGGAGATAGGTATCATTATCCCATTTCACAGATAGAAACTGAGGCTCAGAGGAAAAAAATAAACATCCCAACACGCACTGCTAAACAGTGGGGAAGCTGGATTTTGTACTCTTCAATAACAGACTGTTCTTTAAAAATAATTTGTATTGGCCAGGCGCAGTGGCTCACGCCTGTAATCCTAGCACTTTGGGAGGCCGAGGCGGGCGGATCACGAAGTCAGGAGATCGAGACCATCCTGTGAATGGTGAAACCCCGTCTCTACTTAAAATACAAAA
>NW_012111586.1:4618804-4620211 GCF_000951035.1 Colobus angolensis palliatus
GCACCTGGCCCATGCCTGGGTAATTTTTGTACTTTTTGTAGCGATGGGGTTTTGCTGTATTGCCCAGGTTGGTCTAGAACTCGTGGGTTCACATGTGCCACTCATCTCAGCTTCCCAAAGTGTTGGGATTACAGATGTGAGATACCACACCTGGCCTCAAGGGGTTGTTTTTTAAAAGTAAACTTATCAGACAGGGCATGGTGGCTGACGCCTATGATCCTGGCACTTTTGGAAGGCCAAGGCAGGAGGAGCCCTTGACCCCAGGAGTTACAAGACTAGCCTGGGCAACATAGGGGAACCCTGTCTCTATTTTTAAAAAATCAAAAGTAATAAAAGTAAACTTCTGCTTGACTCTTAACATATAACACAGTAAGGTATTTTATATAAATTATACGTAAGCAAAGTTTGATGTGGTTGCTTCTATTAAAACTAATTGGATGGCCCATAAACATATGAAAAGATGTTCAACATCATTAGCCATCAGGGATACTACCATGACACTTTATACCCACTGCCCACTAGGATGGCTATAATAAAAAAGATAACGAGTGTTGAAGAGGATGTGGAAAAGTTGGAAACCTCATATGCTGTCGGTAAAGGTGTAAATTGGTACAGCCACTATGGAGAACATCTGGCACTTCTTCAAAAGGCTAAGCATACAGTTAATGTATGACACAGCAATTCCACTTGAAGATATATACCCAAGAGAAATGAAAACATATGTTCACATAAATACCTGTACACAAATGTTCATAGAAGCATTGTTTATACTACCCAAAAAGTGGAAACACCATAAATGTCCGTCAGCTAGGCCGGGCACGGTGGCTCATGCCTGTAATCCCAGAACTTTGGGAGCTCAAGGCAGGTGGATCACCTGAGCCCAGGAGTTTGAGACCAGCCTGGGCAACATGGTAAAACCCTGTCTCTACAAAAAATATATATATAAAAAGATAACCGGGCATGCTGGCTCACACCTGTAGTCCTAGCGACTTGGGAGGCTGAGGTGGGAGGATCACCTGAGCCTGGGGAAGTCAAGGCTTCAGTGAGCCATGATCACGCCACTGCGCTCCAGCCTGGGTGACAGAATGAGACCCTGCCTCAAAAAAAAAAAAAAAATCAAGTTCTTTTCTCAAAAAATTAAATAGAATTATGTACTATATGATCTAGCAATTTCACTTCTAGATATATACCCAGTAGTATTGAGAGTAGGCTTAAACAGATATTTCCATATTCATATTCACAATAGCCAAAAGGTAGAAACAACCCAAGTGTCCATCCATGGATGAAAAGATTTTTTTAAAATGTGCTCTGTATATACAATGGGATATTATGTAGCCTTAAAATAGAAGGGGGCCTGGCACGGTGACTCATGCCTGTAATCCCAACACCTTGGGAGGCCGAGGCGGG
>NW_012111586.1:4620431-4622237 GCF_000951035.1 Colobus angolensis palliatus
CGTAGTGGCAGATGCCTGTAGTCCTAGCTACTTGGGAGGCTGAGGTAGGAGAATGGTGTGAACCCGGGAGGTAGAGCTTGCAGTGAGCCGAGATCATGCCACTGCACTCCAGCCTAGGTGACAAAGCGAGACTCCGTCTCAAAAAAAAAAGGGGCTGGGCACAGCAGCTCATGCCTGTAATCCCAGCACTTTGGGAGGCCGAGGCAGGTGGATCACCTGCTGTCAGGAGTTCAAGACCAGCCTGGACAACATGGCGAAATCCTGTCTCTACTAAAAAATATAAAAATTAGCTGGGTGTGGTGGTGGGCACCTGTAATCCCAGCTGGTCAGGAGGCTGAGGCAGGAGAATTGCTTGAACCTAGGAGGCGGAGGTTGTAGTGAGCTGAGATCGTGCCATTACACTCCAGCCTGGGTAACAGAGCAAAACTCTGTCTCAAAAAAAAAGAAAGCAAACAAAAAAAACAAAACTGGGGCAGGATTTCTTGATCCCTAGATTTTCACCAAAATTTAGGTGTGTTAAGAATTTAAGGTAATATGTAATTCTGTATATAAAATATGCCAAAAGATGGTGCTCTTATTAAATTTTTTCTTTTGGCCAATTTGGGTGTTATTTAAAGAGAAGTTTAAAATAAGAAACTGTGCCAGGTGCAATGGTTCACACATGTAATCCCAGTACTTTTGGAGGCCAAGGCGGAGCACAGGAGTTTGAGACCAGTCTGGGCAACATAGGGAGGGCCCATCTCTTAAAAAAAAAAAAAAATGAGCAGGGTGTGGTGGCACACGCCTGTGGACCCAGTTATTCATGAGGCTGAGGTGAGAGGATTGCTTGAGCCTGGGAGGTTGAGGCTGCAGTGAGCTATGATTGTATCACTATACTCCAGTTTGGGCAACAGAGTGAAACCTTGAAACCTTGTCTCAAAAAAAAAAAAAAGAAAAAAGAAACCAGTAAGTAGGGGAAAGAGATATAAAGAAAGACATAGGCCAGGCACAGTGGCTCTCATCTTTAATCCCAACACTTTAGGAGACCAAGACGGTAGATCACCTGAGGTCAGGAGTTCAAGACCAGTCTGACCAATATGGTGAAACCCCGTCTCTACTAAAAACACAAAAATTAGCTGGGCTTGGTGGTATATGCATCTGTAATCCCAGCTACTCGAGAGGCTGAAACAGGAGAATTGCTTGAACCCAGGAGGCGGAGGCTGCAGTGAGCCAAAGTTGCGCCATTGCACACCACCCTGGGCAACAAGAGCAAAACTCAAAAAAAAGTCTCAAAAAAAAAAGAAGGGAAACTCTGATACATGCTGCAACATTGATGAACCTTGGAGACATTATACTAAGTGTCAGGGAGGACAACCATTGTATCGTTCCACTTCTGTGAGGTACCTAGAATAGTAGTCACATTCATAGAGACAGAAAGTAGAATGGTAGTAATCAGGAGCTGAGGGGAGAAAGGAAGTGGAGAGTTACTGTTTAATGGATATAGTTTTGATTTGATAAGATGAAAAAGTTCCCAAGATTGGAAGTTCTAGAGATTGTAGGAGACTGTATGGTTGTAGAACAATGGGAATGCACTTAACTGCCACAGAAATATACAGTTAAAAATGATTAAAGTGGGGCCATGTACGGTGGCTCACACCTGCAATCCCCACACTTTGGGAGGCCAAGGCAGGCACATCACTTGAGGTCAGGAGTTTGAGACCACCTGGGACAACATGGTGAAACCTTGTGTCTACTAAAAATACAGAAATTAGGCCGGGCACGGTGGCTCAAGCCTGTAATCCCAGCACTTTGGGAGGCCGAGACGGG
>NW_012111586.1:4623140-4625576 GCF_000951035.1 Colobus angolensis palliatus
AAAAAAAAAAAAAAAGATTAAAGTAGAAAAAAGAAAAAATTACTAAAATGGTAAATTTTATGTGTATTTTACCACAATTTTTAACAAAAGAAATTAAGTACTGAACATGCTACAGTATGGATAAACCTTGCAAACATGCTAAATGCTAAGGGAAAAAAGCCAGAAAAATATCATATGATACAATTTATATGAAATGTTCAAAATAGGCAAGTCATGATCTGTTCCCTTAATTAATATCCCCTCCTGTTGATTTTCCCCCTCCCACTGTGTGGTCATTCTAAAACCATTTACATATGTTTGTGAGCCAAGCACTGGTTTAGGATCTGGGAGTAAGATAGACATAGTTCCTTCATTCGCTGAGTTTATGAGCCAGCATAGGAAACAGAAGTAGAACAAGTGCTAAACTTTGGTAAGTCTCAGGTATAACTTTCTCAGGGTAATATTAACTGAACCCCCTGTCCCGCCCCACCTCCCATTTATTTTCCTCCTAGCATTTCCCATTATCAGAGGTTACCTTATTTATGTGTTCATTTTAACTCATTACCCTGTAAGTTTCTTAAGTGACAGATGTGTCTTGTTACAATTATAACTCACTCAGCACTTAGAACACTACCTGGCATATAGAAGATGTCCTGTGAATATGTGTTGAATTAATATGTAATGTTAATATCACTGATGGGGAGGTACAGGTTTCTGTGGAAAGATAGGGACAGATTTGTGTGTGGATAGGGGCTTATTGAGAGAAGGCTTGCAGGAAATGACATGTATAAGATCTAAATTCTAAAGGAAGAATAAAAGATGAAACAAGTAGGGAGTTCACTAGGACTCAAGCGCTGCGTGCATATGTGAGAAGGGGAGTTGTGAGAAGAGAGGCGGTAGTTTCAGGTCTTGAAGGACCTTGTAAGCCATGACATTAAAGCTGCCAATTGATTACCTCCTTTTCTTTCCCCTATCTAGGTGGCCCACAAACTCTTTAACAACTTGAAATAAATGTGTGGACTTATTCACCCCAGCCTTCATCTTCTGGGCATCAGAATATTTCCTTATGGTTTTGGATATACCATTTGTTTCTTATTTGTGTAACTGTAAGTTCACATGAACCTCATGGATTTTGGCTTAGGCTGGTAGCTTCTATGTAATTTGCAGTGATTCCATCTTAATAAAAGTTCTGTGATCTGCAAACCTGCCCCCTGTCCTTTTTTTTTAAATTGAGAATTTTTTTTTTTAATTTGAAATTTTCTTCTATTTTTGAGGGGGTGGGGAGCAGCAAGGGGGACAGGGTCTTACTTTGTTGGCCAGGCTGGAATGCAGTGGCGCAAACAGCTCATTGCAGCCTCCACCTCCTGGGCTCAAGTGATCCTCCCACCTCAGCCACCAAGTAGCTAGGACACATCACCACTCCCAGCTAATGTAATTTTAAAAATATTTTGTAGAGGCTGGGCGCGGTGGCTCACGCCTGTAGTCCCAGATCAGGAGATCGAGACCATCCTGGCTAACATGGTGAAACCCTGTCTCTACTAAAAATACAAAAAATTAGCTGGGTGTGGTGGCAGTCGCCTGTGGTCCCAGCTACTCAGGAGGCTGAGGCAGGAGAGTGGCGTGAACCCAGGAGGCGGAGCTTGCAGTGAGTGGAGATTGTGCCACTGCACTCCAGCCTGGGCGACAGAGCGAGACTCTGTCCCCCAAAAAAAATATTTTGTAGAGATGGCATCTCACTATGTCCAGGCTGGTCTTGAACTCTGGCCTCAAGCAATCCTCCTGCCTCAGCCTCCCAAAGTACTGGGGTTATAGGAATGAGCCACCACACATGGACCACAATTTTTAAACACATTAGATGTACCCATCACCTATCAAGTATGTATGTCTTGATGAGGGCTGTGCCTGGCACAGTGGCTTATACCTGTAATCCCAACACTTTCAGAGGCTGAGGCAAGAGGATCTCTTGAAGCCAGGAGTTCAAGACCAGCCTAGGCAACATAGTGAGATCCTGTCTCTACAAAAATAAGTAGCTGGGTGTGATGGTGTTCTCCTGTAGTCCTAGCTACTTGGGAGTCTAAGATAGAAGGATTCCTTAAGCCCAAAGTTCAGGGGTTACATTGAGCTATGATCACTGGGTCTGGGACACATAGTTGAGACCCTGTATTTTTCAAAAAGAGAAAAAGCCAGGTGAGATGGCTCACAGCTGTAATCCTAGCACTTTGGGAGGCTGAGGTGGGAGGATTACTTGAGGCTGTGAGTTCTTGAGACCAGCCTGGGCAACATAGTGAGACTCTGCCTCTACAAAAAAAAATTATGTAAGAAACTTGGCCAGGTGTGGTGGCTCATGCCTGTAATCCTAGCACTTTGGGAGGCCGAGGCGGGCAGATTGCCTGAGCTCAGGAGTTCGAGACCAGCCCGGGCAACACAGTGAAACCCCGTTTCTGCTAAAATACAAAA
>NW_012111586.1:4634486-4635990 GCF_000951035.1 Colobus angolensis palliatus
AAAAAAAAAAAAATTAGCCGGGTGCGGTGGCGCATACCTGTAACCCCATCTACTCAGGAGGCTAAAGCAGGAGAATGACTTGAACCCGGCAGACAGAGGCTGCAGTGAGCCGAGATTGTGCCATCGCACTCCAGCCTGTGTGACAGTGAGTGAGACTCCATCTCTAAATAAACAAACAAACAAACAAACAAACAAACAAAAATTAGCCAGCCTGTAGCCCCAGCTACTCAGGAGACTGAGGCAGGAGAATCGCTTGAACCTGGGAGGCAGAGGCTGCAGTGAGCTGAGATTGTACCACTGCACTCCAGCCTGGGTGACGGAACAAGACTCCATCTCAAAAAGAATTGGAGTGTGTAGGGTTGTGGTGGAAGGGTACTGGAGTCTAAGCAAGATGAGAATAGGGCACCTGGGAAGGTGGTACTGGCAATGGGAGATTGGTTACATATAGGGAGGATTAATCCAATAGGTAAATATATTGCAGATTATGGAAGCTAGCAATCAAAGAATAGAGTTACAAATATGGAAAAGGTTTGGCTGGGCGCAGTGGCTCATGCCTTTAATCCCAGCTTTTTGGGAGACTGAGGTGGGCAGATCACCTGAGGCCAGGAGTTCAAAACCAGCCTGGCCAACATGGCAAAACTAAATGTACAAAAAAAAAAACAACAACAGCCTAGCATGGTGGCATGTGCCTGTAGTCCCAGCTACTTAGGAGGCCGCGGCAGGAGAATCACATGAATCCAGGAGGCAGAGGTTGCAGTAAGCTGAGACAGCACCACTGCACTCCAGCCTGGGCAACAAAGCAAGAATCTGTCTCAAAAAAAAAGAAAGGGTAAAAACCAGAACAAACCCTGTAGTGTTTAGGTATTGGTATGCACTAAATAAATACAAATTTAGTAAATAAGTAGACATAGATGCCAGTATGTGTATATGTAAGGAATTCATATATTCCCTAGCTCTGCCCATGAAGAGATCTTCATTCCCTAGTTAAAGGAACCAGGGTTCCGTGGAGGAAGAGGTGATTCCAGGGCTGAGACAGGGAAAGTACAAGTTAAGTCTGGAACATTTCATTCCATAAGGAAAGAAGTGTGTCCCCATTTCAACAGGTGTAGCTAAAAGCAAACAAAAGGAAGTGCTCAAAGAATGATAGGGCATGTCAAAAGTACACAAAAACCACTAGCCAAATCTGGGATAATTTGAGCATCAAAATATATGATGATAGTACTGGATTATACCCCTTTGAATAAAAGGAATACATTATTTCATACAAATATAAATAAGTGAATTAGTTGAACGATTGGTGAAGAAGGGGATACTTGTTAATTATAAAAGGAAAAGTACACTGAGGAAGCCTGGCAGAAAGCTTAGATAAATACTGACATCACCAATAATGGCACGAATAACTATACCACATAGAAGCAGCAAGGAGAACACAGCATCACTGTGATTCCTGCAAAAGATACTGATACGGTTTGGATCTGTGTCCCTATCCAAATCTCCTTTCTTT
>NW_012111586.1:4644288-4646145 GCF_000951035.1 Colobus angolensis palliatus
TTTTGAGACAGAGTCTTGCTCTGTCACCAGGCTGGAGTTTAGTGGCACGATCTCGGTTCACTGCAACACTGCAACCTCCAACTCCCTGGTTCAAGCTATTCTATTCTCCTGCCTCAGCCTCCTAAGTAGCTGGGATTACAGGCATGCGCCACCATGCCCAGCTAATTTTTGTTTTTTTAGTAGAGACAGGGTTTCACCATATTGGCCAGGATGGTCTCAATCTCCTGACCTCGTGATCTACCTGCCTCGGCCTCCCAAAGTACTGGGATTATAGACATGAGCCACCGTGCCCGGCACTCAAGTAGTTTTTTATGAGTGTCAAAACGGACTAATACAGATACATAAGTTGAATCTAACCAGATACATCAAGTTGAGGGACATTCTACAAAATTGGACATTATAAAACATAATCCTCACCTGTGTCAAGGTTGCGAAAGGCAAGGAAAGACTGAAGAACTTTCAGATTGAAGGAGACCAAAGAGACAAGACAACTGAATACAACATGTGATTCTGAATTGATCATTTTGTTATTAAGGACATGATTAGGGCCAGGCATGGTGGCTCATGCATGTAATCCCAGCACTTTTGAAGGCTGAGGTGGGAAGACCATTTGAGGTCAGAAGTTAGAGACCAGCCTGGCCTACATGGGAAACTTCATCTCTACTAAAAATACAAAAATTAGCCGGGCATGATGGTGCACGCCTGTAGTCCCAGCTATTCCGGAGGTGGAAGTTACAGTGAGCCGAGATCACACCCCTGCACTCCAGCCTGGGGGGCGACAGAGTGAGACTCCATCTCCAAAAAAAAAAAAAAAAAGATCAGAACATACACTTTTTTCAATGTCCCCATGGGAAAAAAGACCCCCCCCAGCCCCCTTCAGCTGTGATATACCTTTTTCCCAGCAAGCCATATTGCTCCTAAGCATGCCCACAAAAGGTACCTAAATGGCACATGTGCATGCTGGATGTGCCAATAGCAGGTTCCCCACAGTGTCCCACATGGGCCAAGACCTACATGCAAACACTCAGTGTTGTTTTGTTTTGTTCTCATTCTCTACTCTGTGGTGTAACGATATTGTTGAAAATGTCAAAAAAGGTTGGGCGCTTTGGAAGGCCAAGGCAGGTGGATTGCTTGAGCTCAGGAGTTTGAGATCAGCCTGGGCAGCATGGTGAAATCTGTCTCTACTAAAAATACAAAAATTGGCCAGGCGCGGTGGCCCACGCCTATAATCCCAGCCCTTTGGGAGGCAGAGACAGGTGGATAACGAGGTCAGGAGTTCAAGACCAGCCTGGCTAATATGGTGAAACCTTGTCTCTAATAAAAATACAAAAATTAGCCCAGTGTGGTGGGCGTGCGCCTGTAGTCCCAGCTACTCAGGAGGCTGAGGCAGGAGAATCACTTGAACCCAGAGGTGGAGGTTGCAGTGAGCTGAGATTGTGCCACTGCACTCCAGCCTGGAGGACAAAATGAGACACCACCTCAGAAAGAAAAAAATAAAAAATTAGCCAGGCATGGTGGCACAAGCCTGTAGTCTCAGCTACTCAGGAGGCTGAGTTGGGAGGATCACTTGAGACTGGGAGACAGAGGTTGCAGTAAACAGAGATCCTGCCACTGCACTCCAGCCTGGGTAACAGAGCGGGTCCCTGTCTAAAAGAAAAAGGGAAAGAAAAGGTCAAAAAGCCCACAGATACTCCTGTGGGTAACAGTGATAAGAAAAAGAGAAAACATTTATGTTTATCCACAGCATAGAAAATCAAGTTGTTGGAGAAACTGGATAGCAATGTAAGCGTGAGATGTCTTACGGAAGAGTACTGTGATGGTTAATACTGAGTGTCGACTTGATTGAATTGAAGGACG
>NW_012111586.1:4647036-4648767 GCF_000951035.1 Colobus angolensis palliatus
ATATATATATATACACACACACACATATATCTCCTATTAGTTCTGTCCCTCTAGAGAATACTGATTCATACAGATTTTGGTACCAGGAATGGTTCTAGAGGAACAGAATATTAAGGCTGGAGTTCTTTTTTTGGCTTTGGGATTTCTGGAGTTGGCTGCTTAATATGATTAGACCCCAAAATGCTAAGGACTCTACTTCTAATAGTACGGAAAACATTGATAGTTTTTGGCGTGAACTGTTTAGAGTTATGCAAAATAAATGCATTTGACACTCCTGATTCACTGCTCATGAGAGGAAAGGAGTTTAGTGACTCTATACATAATACCTTGACCATATGTGGAGAGCCAAGGAACATAATGAAGCTGGTTGGTTGTTCCTAAGTTCGGTGGGCAAAGTGATGAAAGAAAATGATGAACTCAGGGATTCTGTCTCCCAGCTTCAGAAGCAGATACTGAGCCTCAAATCTGCTAAGATTGCCCTGAGTGAGTCTTAGCTCCTGTAGAAAAAGAGCTGAAATTGTGGAAAAACAGACACAAGCTCTTATCATGCAAGTGGCTGACCTGCAATGAAAGGTGCATGCACAGCCTCACCAGGTGTCTACTGTTAAAGTAGGGGCATTGATTGGAAAAGAATGGGACCCTAAAACTTGGAATGGGGACATGTGGGAGGACCCTGATGAAGCTGAGGACACTGAGTTTGTAACTCTGATAAACCTTTTTTGCCAGAAGAAACAGCCTTTCTATCCCCAGTAGTGGCAACACACCCTCCCCCACCCATGCTGCCATCAGCCTGTCCACCTTTGTCTGAGGAGATAAACTCTGTGCTGCCTAGAGCAACAGTGATGGCCTCCCCTGAGGCAGTTGCCAGGCAAGATAATGTTGATTCTCCTCAGGAGCCACCCCCAACATGTTTGCTTCTAGACCTATCACTAAAGTCCTAGCTGGCCCCTAGAGATGAGGTTCAGGGTATGACCCATGAGGAGGTGTGTTACACTTGAAAAGAACTGCTTGAGTTTTCTGATTTATATAAACAGAAATCTGGAGAACAGGCATAGGAATGGACATTAAGGGTGTGGGATAATGGTGGAAGGAACATAGAGGTGGATCGGGCCTAATTTATTGATTTGGGCCTATTAAGTAGGGGCTCTGCCTTTAATGTTGCAGCCTGGAGAGTTAAAAAAAAGTTCTAATTGTTTACTTGCTTGGTTAGTTGAAATAAGGATTAAAAGATGGGCCATTGTGAGCAAGCTGGAAATCCCTGATCTCTCTTGGTTTAATGTAGAGGAAGGGATTCCAAAGGCTTAGGGAGAATGGGATGGTGGAGTGGATTGGTCACTTTAGACTTATTCATCCCAGCTGGGAGGGTCCAGAAGATACACCCTTGACCAATGCCTTGTGAAATAGATTTGTGAAGGCAGCACCTGCATTGTTGGTCCCAAGCATTTGACTATGGTACACTCAATTGTATTAAATTTTCAAATGGGTTTGGTGCAATGGCTCACACCTATGATCCCAACACTTTAGAAGGCTGTGAGGCAGGAGGATCTCTTGAACCAGGAATTTGAGACCAACCTGGGCAACATAGTGAGACCCCATCTCTACAAAAAAATTTTAAAATAGCCGCCAGGTGTGGTGGCTCGTGCCTGTAATCCCAGCACTTTGGGAGGCCGAGGCGGGCTGATCATGAGGTCAGGAGATCGAGACCATCCTGGCTAACACGGTGAAACTGTC
>NW_012111586.1:4654912-4655508 GCF_000951035.1 Colobus angolensis palliatus
GCTAGTTTTTTTGTATTTTTTAGTAGAGACGGGGTTTCACCGGGTTAGCCAGGATGTTCTCGATCTCCTGACCTTGTGATCCGCCCGTCTCAGCCTCCTAAAGTGCTGGGATTACAGGCTTGAGCCACCACGCCTGGCTGCTATACACTTTTAAACAACTTGACATGAGATTTGGGCAGGGACGCAGATCCAAACCATGTAACGTTTTAAAATGGTTAACAGAAAAATGGCTTAAAATTTTAATTGGCTTTATATGGCATTAAATTAATTAATTAATTAATTTCTCTTTCCCCTCCCTGCCCTCTTATATAGCATTTTAGTTCCCAGAAGTGGTCTACATAAAACTGTCACAAGTAAAAAAGTTAAATACACATAAATAAATATTTGTGGGCGTGCTTTTTGTGTGGCTTAAAATCTTAAACTGGAGCAGGATTGGCCGGGCACCATGGGTTTCACCGAGTGAAACCTTGTCTCAAAAAATTAAAAAATAAAAAAGAAATCAATAAGTAGGGGAAAAAGATATAAAGAAAGATATAGGCTGGGTGCAGTGGCTGATGCCTGTAATCCTAGCACTTTGGGAGGCCAAGGCGGGCGGA
>NW_012111586.1:4656715-4658418 GCF_000951035.1 Colobus angolensis palliatus
GATTACAGGCATGCACCACCACACCCGGCCAATTTTGTACTTTTTAGTAAAGACGGGGTTTTTCCATGTTGATCAGGCTGGTCTTGAACTCCCGACGTCAGGTGATTCACCCGCCTTGGCATCCCAAAGTGTTGGGATTGCAGGCGTGAGTCACCGCGCCTGCTGAGAAGTGTGGTTTTTTTTTTTGAAACAGAGTCTCTTCTGTCGCCCAGGCTAGAGTGCAGTGGCACAATCTCGGCTCACTGCAAGCTCCGCCTCCCCAGTTCACGCCATTCTCCTGCCTCAGCTTGCCAAGTAGCTGGGACTACAGGCTCCCACCACCAAGCCCCGCGAATTTTTTTGTATTTTTTTTAGTAGAGACAGGGTTTCACCGTGTTAGCCAGGATGGTCTTGATCTCCTGACCTCGTGATCTGCCCTCCGTGGTCTTCCAAAGTGCTGGGATTACAGGTGTGAGCCACCGCGCCCTGCCAATAAGTTCTTAAAAGAAACAGGTTATAGTATTGAAAAGCAAAATTTCTTGTAATTTTTTTTTTTTGAGACAGAGTCTCACTCTGTCCCCCTACCCCGAGAATCAATTACAACCAAAATAAAAGAGCCCTTAATAGGTATTGTTAAGTACCCCCAACTACTGTTAAACTTCAGCAAATCACTAGCTGGGTACATCTGTCCTATATTAAACCTGTTTCTTATGAGTCCCTGTAGGTGTAAAAGGAGGACATCATGACTTACACTTGTGAACTCTTATAAGACTTAAAGTTGTTATTTCACAAACACAAAAATAAATAATATTACAAGGCAGAGTATGTGCAGTGTTAAACTATACGTGTTATTCTCACCTTTTTTCTTTTTTTACCTTTCCTAAGACTTTTAATGCGATTCTATTATCACTAATTTTTGGCCCTTGCTTATTTAACCTCCCAGTAACGTTTGTGTCTTCTAGACTACAGTAATTCCACATGAAAACAAGGCTGGCACAAGGCTTCCAACCCATCCCTTCTTCTGACCTAGAAAACAAGAACAAGCTGCTATTAGACCCATCAGATTAGGTATCCGGAGACTGTCACTCCTCCAATGCTAGGCAGGGCCCATGACCATAAAATTAGCAGAAAACAGCTACAGAAGATGGCCCTCTGCCCTTCTGCAGCCCATTTAAGTTTTGTTTTTGTTTTTTTTTCTAAACAGTCTCACTCTGTCCCCCAAGCTGGAGTGCAGTGGTGCTATATTGGTTCACTGCAACCTCCGCCTGAGTTCAAGTGATTCTTCTGTCTCAGCCTCCCGAGTAGCTGGGACCACAGGCCTGTGCCACCATGCCCAGCTAATTTTTGTATTTTTAATACAGATGGGGTTTCATTATGATGGCCAGGCTGGTCTCAAACCCCTGGCCTCAAGTGATCCACTTGCTTTGGCCTCCCAAAGTGCTGGGATTATAGGCCTGAGCCACCACACCCGGCCACCCCTTTAAAGATTAAGGAGGAGTATGGCCGGGCGCGGTGGCTCAAGCCTGTAATCCCAGCACTTTGTGAGGCCGAGATGGGCGGATCACAAGGTCAGGAGATCGAGACCATCCTGGCTAACCTGGTGAAACCCCGTCTCTGCTAAAAAAATACAAAAAAACTAGCCGGGCAAGGTGGCGGGTGCCTATAGTCCCAGCTACTCGGGAGGCTGAGGCAGGAGAATGGTGTGAACCCGAAAGGCGGAGCTT
>NW_012111586.1:4659603-4662229 GCF_000951035.1 Colobus angolensis palliatus
AGGCGGAGCTTGCAGTGAGCTGAGATCCGGCTACCGCACTCCAGCCTGGGCGACAGAGCGAGACTCTGTCTCAAAAAAAAAAAAAAAAAAAAACTTCTGTGAAAACATCTGCCCAGTAACTGCCTGTCCAGCCTTGGACTAATGCTTGTTATTGATTGGATTTTGGATTAATGCTTGTTATTGACTAACCCTTGTTACTGATTCTTGTAGCAACCAATAATTGTTCCAAAACAACTTACTATATGTAACGATTCTAACTTTTCCTTTAAACTCCCCTCCCCCCCTTTTTTTTTCAGGTCAGGCATAGTGGCTGATGCCTGTAATCCCAACTCTTTGAGTAGCCAAGGCAGGTGATCCCTTGAGCCCAGGAGTTTGAGACCAGCATGGGCAAAATGGTGAAACCTTGTCTCTACAAAAAATATGAAAATTAGCCAGGGGTGGTGGCATGTGCCAGTAGTCCCAGCTACTTGGGAGGCTGATGCAGGAGGATTGGTTGAGCCTGGGAGGTTGAGGCTGCAGTGAGCCATGATTGTGCAATTGTACTCCAGCCTGGGCAACACATGAGACCCTGTCTCAAAAAAAATTAAAAAAAAAAACAACCCTTATTTTCCTTTACCTCCTCATGCTGAGACCAGCTCGGTCAGGGAGACCCTAACCCAGCAGTGCTAGAGGAATTAAAGACACACACACAGAAACATAGAGGTGTGAAGTGGGAAATCAGGGGTCTCACAGCCCTCTGAATTGACAGCCCCAAACAGAGATTTACCCACATATTTATTAACAGCAAACCAGTCATTGGCATTGTTTCTATAGATACTAAATTAACTAAAAGTATCCCTTATGGGAAACGAAGGGATGGACCGAATTAAAAGAATAGGTTGGGCTAGTTAACTGCAGCAGGAACATGCTCTTCAGACACAGATCACTCATGCTATTGGTTGTGGCTTAAGAATGCCTTTAAGTGGTTTTCTGCCCTGGGTGGGCCAGGTGTTCCTTGCCCTCATTCCCATAAACCCACAACCTTCCAGCTTGGGCGTTAGGGCCATTATGAACATGTCACAGTGCTGCAGAGATTTTGTTTATGGCCAGTTTTGGGGCCAGTTTACGGCCAGATTTTGGGGGGTTTGCTCCCAACTTCCTCACATGCCCATAGGTTAATACGGTACCATATTCCACATTGCAATGCTTACTCCTGAATTAATTTATTATATTTGGATAATCTCTTTTATTTAGTTTGACAATAGAACTAAGATAGAAAGAAATCAACTATAAATATGAGTGGAAATCAGTGACATATAAAATAAACGGAGAAAAACAACAAAACCAAAAGCTAGTCCTTTGAAAAGTTCAATAAAATATATAAACATCTCTTAGCCTGATAAGGTACAAAAGAGGAAGACACAAATTGCCAATATCAGTAATAAGAGAGGGGACATCACTAAGGATCCTATAAACCAAAGGACAGCGAGCTTTTTCTGTAAAGATTCAGGGAGCATGTTTGGCTTTGTGGGTCACACATGATCTGTGAAGCAACTACTTAACTCTATTGCAGGGGTAAAGGAGCCATAAAAATTATGTATTTCTATTTCAAAAACAGGCTGCAAGATGAATTTGGCTTGTGGCTGTAGTTTGCCACCCCATACGATAAACATTAAAAGGATAATAATGGAATATTCTGAAACACTTTATATGAAGACAATCAATACCTTAGATGAAATAGACACATTCTTTAAAAGACTAAAATTGTTGGGGCCAGGCATGGTGGCTCATGCCTGTAATTCCAGCACTTTGGGAGGCTGAGGCAGGGGGGATCACCTGTGGTTGGAAGTTAGAGATCAGCCTGGGCAACATGGTGAAGC
Organism: Colobus angolensis palliatus; assembly: GCF_000951035.1. NCBI lineage: Eukaryota > Metazoa > Chordata > Mammalia > Primates > Cercopithecidae > Colobus > Colobus angolensis. The sequence goes on from NW_012111586.1 coordinate 4,661,463, forward strand.
CTCACCTCTACTAAAAATACAAAAATTAGCCGGGTGTGGTGGTGCGTGCCTGTAATCCCAGCAACTCAGGAGGCTGAGGCACCAAGAATCTCTTGAATCTGGGAGGCGGAGGTTGCAGTGAGCTGAGATTGCATCACTGAACTCCAACCTGGGTAACAGAGTAAGACTGTCTCAAAAAAAGAAAAAAAAGGACTCAAATTGTCAAAACCAATGCAAGAAAAATTAGAAAGTTCAAATAGCTCTATATGAGGGTTTCTCAACCTCAGCACTATTGATATTTGGGTTGGATAATTGTTTTGGGGGAGGGCTGTCCTGTGTATTGTAGGGTACTGAGCAGTATCCCTGGCTTCTACCGGCTAGATGCCAGAATGACCACCCAGTTGTAACAACCCCAAATGTCTCCAGATGTTACCAAATGTCCCCTAAGGGAGGGATAAAATCACCACTGCCCTATATCAATTAAAGAAATTGAGCCAGGCATGGTGGCTCATACCTGTAATCCCAGCACTTTGGGAGGCTGGGGTGGGCGGATCACCTGAAGTCAGGAGTTCGAGACCAGCCTGACCAACATGGAGAAACCTCGTCTCTACTCAAAATATAAAATTAGCCGGATGTGGTGGCACATGCCTGTAATCCCAGCTACTCGGGAGGCTGAGGCAGGAGAATTGCTTGAACCCGGGAGGCGGAGGCTGTGATGAGCCAAGATGCGTCATTGCACTCCAGCTTGGGCAACAAGAATGAAACTCCATCTCAAAAAAAAAAAAAAA
>NW_012111586.1:4662953-4663468 GCF_000951035.1 Colobus angolensis palliatus
GAAAAAAAAAAAAAAAAAGGAAAGAAAAGGAAAAAAGAAAGAAAATAGAAGTGAAGGGACATTTCCCAAATTCTTTTTTTTTTTTGAGACAGAGTCTTACTTTGTTGCCCAGGCTGGAGTGCAGCAGCATGATCTCGGCTCACTGCAAGCTCTGCCTGCCGGGTTCATGCCATTCTCCTGCCTCAGCCTCCCGAGTAGCTGGGACTACAGGACCAAAGGCGCCCGCCACCCAAATTCATTTCATGAGGCCAGCATTACCATGATATCAGAATTAAACAAAGACTTTGTAAGAAGAAAAAGCTGCTTCCTTTCTGCCCGTGGACGCTGCCGAAGAAGCATCGTTCAAGTCTCTCTTCTCCTTGCCGTCATGCCTAAGTCAGAGCCTCCTAAAGAGCCCGAACAGCTAAGGAAGGTCTTCACTGGAGGGTTGAGCTTTGAAACAACCGATGAGAGCCTGAGGAGCCATTTTGAGCAATGGGGAATGCTCACGGACTGTGTGGTAATGAGAGATCCAA
>NW_012111586.1:4669051-4669643 GCF_000951035.1 Colobus angolensis palliatus
TGGCCAACATGGCGAAACCCCATCTCTACTAAAAATATAAAAATTATCCGGGTGTGGTGGCATGTACCTGTAGTCTCAGCTACTCAGGAGGCTGAGGCAGAAGAATCGCTTGAACCCAGGAGGCGTGGGTTGCAGTGAGCTAAGACTATGCCACTGCACTGCAGCCTGGGTGACAAGGCAAGACTCTGTTTAAAAGAAAAAAAAATATTGTATTTGTATCATGAATTAATGTGCTTTTTACAAGAATACAAAGTTGGTTCATATTGAAAAGTCAGCCAATGTGATTCATCATAGTAATGGAATAAAGAGGTAAAACTGGCTGGGCACAGGGGCTCACACCTAATTACAGCACTTTAGGAGGTGGACAGATCACCTGAGGTCAGGAGTTCGAGACCAGCCTGGCCAACACGGTGAAACCCCATCTCTACTAAAAATACAAAAATTAGCCAGGCGTGGTGGTGTATGCCTGTGATACCAGCTGCTCAGGAGGCTGAGGCAGAAGAATTGCTTGAACCTAAGAGGCAGAGGTTGCAGTGAGCCAAGATGGCACCACTGCACTCCAGACTGGTGACAGAGCGAAACTCCGCCAAAA
>NW_012111586.1:4671554-4672422 GCF_000951035.1 Colobus angolensis palliatus
CAAAGTGTTGGGATTACAGGCATGAGCCACCGGGCCCAGCGGAACAACTCCATCTTAAATAGCAGTTGGGTAAAATGAGGCTGTGTAGCAGGACGAGCCGCAGACAAAACTCCTCAGACATCGAGTTAAAGAAGGAAGGGGTTTATTCAGCCGGGGGCATCGGCAAGACTTCTCATTCAAGAGCCGAACCCCCCGAGTGAGCAATTCCTGTCCCTTTCAAGGGCTCACAACTCTAAGGGGGTGAGCATGAGAGGGTCGTGATTGACTGAGCAAGCAGGGGGTATGTGACTGGGGGCTGCATGCACTGGTAATTATATTGGAACAAAACAAGATAGAGATTTTCACAGTGCATTTCTATACAATGTCTGTAATCTATAGATAACATAACCGATTAGGTCAGGGGTCGATCTTTAATGACCAGGCCCAGGGTGTAGCACTGGGCTGTCTGCCTGTGGATTTCATTTCTGCCTTTTAGTTTTTACTTCTTTCTTTGGAGGCAGAAATTGGGCATAAGATGATATGAGGGGTGGTTTCCTCCCTTATTCCCCCATTTTGAGACTCTCACTCATTTTATTAGTGGGAGTTCTCACTTTCATTTTCACTACCCATGTCTTCTTGCAAGACAGATCGATAGTGATTCATATAGTACGCTTGTGCTGAAGCATTTTGGTGAACTAAGGTAGCGATGAAGCTGTTTATCATTTGAAGAAGTACAGGTAGCAAACAAGGGAGTAGTAAGCAGGTTCCTATTACTATTATAACTCCTATTATAAGAGTTTTAGCCGGGCGCGGTGGCTCAAGCCTGTAATCCCAGCACTTTGGGAGGCCGAGACGGGCGGATCACGAGGTCAGGAGATCGAGACCATCC
>NW_012111586.1:4676812-4681372 GCF_000951035.1 Colobus angolensis palliatus
GACTGTCCGGTCCTGGTGGGACTCCGGGTGGGTCCACATGGTTTGCAACTTTGGGAATTTACTAAATGGATTTCTCTCTGTGTGATCTGAACTCCACCAAGTGACTGTTCTTGTGGTACCATTATACAGTTTCTGTCTCAGACAACTAAGTCATCCTACGGGGTGAGTGAATTCTTTTCTTTCTCTAGCTATGCAATATTGTCCAATAATTGAGGTTTTTAGTACCTAGAAATTATCAGGGTGATTCTTTTGAGCCGGGAATTCATCAGGAACTGGGTCTGTAGGTACTAATTCTCGGGCTTCCTATGGCCATTGATCTCCTATTACAGTTCCTCCACATAACATGAAGTGACACTGAGAGACTGTGCTACATGCTCGGCTAATTGCAAAAACAAATTTCTTGTTTTTCCTGGAATTTCTGGTACTGGCACATTTAGTTCATCATATAAAGTTTGAAACACTGGCTCAGGAGAGCGTTTGTAAACTTCTCCTCAAACCAAGATACTTACTCCAGGATCCAGTTCGGCCCCATCGATTCCTAAGGTCACACGCTCCTCTTTCTTCCAGCGAGGATCAAGGGGATTGGTTATTACTAGCTCTAAGGGTTACATTGTCCCTTAGTACAGGAAGGGCCATTTGTTCCTTTCTGAAGGTGGACTGGATCCTTTTTTTTTTCTTTTTTTTTAATCCAAGTGGCCTAAATGACACAAGACCAGTATTTACATTTATTTCCACACACTCCTAATTTATGACAAATGTACATATTTTCTGCCATATAGCCTCTTTTCTAATTAAGATAATCACACCTTATTCCTAACTTATTACTATTAATGACAGCACAGGCATCAAATTTTAAGGTGACTTGTTTGGGCACCCCGTTTTCTTCTGTTTTGGCTAACGCTTTACTCGTATCATTTATGAGCCCCCACCAGTCCTCAGTCCTTAATCTTATTTTAAAAACTGTGGTCATGGGAGGCTCAGATGGGTCATAATACACATCAGGTTGGTCATTTCCTGGGCTACATACCTCGTATAGAATAACATTATACAAACAAGTTCTTTTTAGAGTTCCAGTACATTACAATAACCATAAAATAATAGGACCGTAGCAACCTTTTGTCCTCCCTCAGTGACTTGACGTATACACTGGGAACAGTCCTCAGTCTGAGGAAGGTCAGTTGAAGTTCTTACTGTACAAGTCCAAATTTTAAGGAAAATGAGTCCTGCAATGAGTTTCCTCATGCTTCAGCTGTGCGTGGACCAGTCAGCTTCCGGGTGTGACAGAAGCAGGGCTTGTCTTCTTCAGAGTCACTTTGCAGGGGTTGGCGAAGCTGCTCCTGTCCACATACGGCTTATAGTCTACTGATATTTAAGGATGGTCTCGGAGGTTGGGCCTGCTAGAATAAACTGAGTCCAATACCTCTACACAGTTATGTTCAACTGGGCTCTCTGATACTGGGAGCAAGGTGGTGGGGTTTAGGGTGTTGCAAACTTCAATGGTTATGTGGGGATTTTCACATAGAAAGCTTTGGTACTTGGTTAATCTAGCATTTGTTAACCAATGATATCCTTTGGTATTTATTAAAGTTACCACGCATAGGAGGCCTTTATATTCAGGTTTTGCCTAAGGGTTAGTTTATCTGCTTCTTGTGCTAACAGGGCCTTTGCTTCTAGGGCCGTTAGACCTGGGGGCCAGCCTTTGGAAACCTTGTCTAGTTGTTTTGAGAGCTAGGCCACTGGCCTTGGCCAGGGCCCCACAGTCTGGGTTAAAACTCCAATTGCCATTTTTTCTTTTTCTGACACATAGAGTGTAAAGAGTTTTGTCGGGTCAGGTAGCCTCAGGGCTGGGTCCGACATGAGTTTTTCTTTTCAACTCATGAAAAGCTCGTTGCTGTTGGTTGTAATAGATGTAGTTTATCTAATCTACATTTTTATTAACTGTCACCTACTGAAATATTGACTCAAATCCTGCAGCTATTTGATTTCAAGCTTTAAATTGATCTAGTATTCCTCATGGGACTCCAATTGCATCTAAATAGACATGAGAGTCGAAAGACCCATAAGGGGCTTCTCTCGCTTTATGATGCCTTATTTTTTTTCCTTCTGGTTGATGAATGCCAGGGTGAAAGGGATAGCCAATTGGGCTAAAGTACAAGTGCCACTCCAGTTATTCAGCAGAGTGTCCAGTAAAGGTCCACCACAATACCACCACACATTGCTCAGGGATGAACAAGGGCTGACTGATTGATAAGCTCTTGAAAATTCTTAAGCTCACTGCATCCTTTCAGGTCTCCAAGGAATGCTAAGTTTCCTCCCTGCCGTGAGAGACATGAAGTGAACTTAGTGTTGGGAGACGGAAGCTGGATGGCCCTCGGGGGCTGAACCGCAGGGTGCCGGACTTAGGGATATAGCAGAGAGAGAGCTTGGCATGACTTATTACTCCAGGCTGTAAAATCCTGGAAAAAAGCTACCATGCAGCCTATGCCTGGTCGACTGGAGGACCACCTTAGTGGAAGGGGGATAGTATGGACCTCTGGCCTGCCACGTGCACAAGCATAACAACTGCTTTTGTTTAACGTGTGGATGGAATATTTGATCCAATTTATTCAGGCATTTCCATCTTGGTATCCTGTCTTAATTGCTAAAGTTTGTTTTAGGTCTTTAACTTTTATGATCCTCTAGTAAAATGAATGTATGGTTTTAGGAAAATTACAAAAACTGGTTGGGGCAGTCCATCATTGCTCTTCAGTGGTCCACAGAATGTGGGACCAACTATGGCATGAAAGCTCTACATCAGGGGGCAAGACTCCTGGTTGGCACTGGGGTCTTTATCGAGATCTCCCTGGATTAAATGGTCCTAGTTTACTAATGCCCAGTCTGAGGAGAGTCAGGAGGAACAGAGGTACTTTTCTGAAGTAGAAAGCTGTCTTTGACTTGGCAAGTCCTCACAGGGTATAACAAGGCAAGCATTAAATGCAATAGTTTGAGGCAAAATTGACTTGGTTATATTAGTAACTAGATGGTCAGCAATAGAACGAGGAAAGAAGAGAGAGTAATAGAATAGATTAAAATAGTTAAATTTTTCTTAGCTTTAGTTTGGTAGGGTTTTCCCCTGGGACTATAGCCCATGACTCTGGAGGGGGTGGTGCTTTCTTGACTCAGGTGTGATGAGTCCATCCTTTTTTGCTGTACAAACAGCAGTTTTGGTGGTTAGCAGCACAAGGAAGGGTCCTTCCCAGGCTGGCTCGAGTTTTTCTTCTTTCCACCTTTCGATGAGAACGTGATCTTCAGGCTGGTGCTGGTTTACTGGAAATTCTAGGGGTGGTACATGTGCTAAAAGCCTTTTAGTTTTTTTTTTTTTTTTTGAGAAAGTGGAAGATAAACCAAGTATATAATTTTTAAGAAATTGACCTTTTGTTTTAAATGTGGGGAACTTGGCAGTGGCCTTTATAGTCCCTAGTGCCTTTTTACTGAGAAATTTCCTTTAGCTCCTATTTTTTATTGGTTTTTAAACCAAAGAAAGCCAAATACCATTTTACATTTAACAATGCTTCTCGTATGATTTTTATACCAGATAAGCTAAATGTTATCTTTGTACTAGCGTGTTATTAATGTTAAACCTAATTTTAATAAAACCTTGTAGACATATTTATTTAATTTTTAATGTCTGACCATAAGGTAAGATTTCATAGACTCTTTTTAACCTTTTATAATTTTTGCTAAAGAGTAGGTTGGTGCTTTAAGAAGAACTTGTTATGCTTTTACTTTAATGTCCAGTTCACAGAAAAACTGGATGATACTTCTTTAACTTTAGCTAATATGTTTACACACAGAATGTTCTTTACAATTAATGTTTTAAAACTTGCTTAAACCTTCAAAACAATATTTTTTTTAAACTTTTTAATGTAGGTAAAAATGTACATTCTTGTGCCTCCTTATAATCCTTTTACCAGAGATATATTTTGCTTTTCTTATACACCTTGCACATAAACTGTTTTTTTTTTTCAATAGTTTTACATTCAGGAGGACTAGTTACTTTTAAATTATACATTTTTTGCATAAATTCCTTTTTTAACACACTTTTTTATAACCTTTTTTTTTCTTTCACAACTTTTACAGGCAATTTTTCCACATACCTTAACTTTCTGACTTATTACAAACACTTCTTTCTTTAAACAACCAGTTAATTTATTTCAGGACAAGAATTTACCATATAACACTCTTTTTATATAAATTCTGCCCCCCCGCCCCCTTTTTTTTCCTGAAGATGATAACCGTTCTTTTCCAAAGCAAACTTTTTTTATGTCTGTGGACTAGACTGTCTAAGGCCACAAGAATAGAAGTTACTATAATACATGTTACACTGTTAACTTTTAGCAAACTTTACTTTCGTTGAAAACCTTGTAAGTTTGGGATTTTAATTATCCTTTGCTATCAATAAGACCTTGTTTTGTCCAAATTAGAATTGGTATGATGGCTTTTAAAGGAATAGGGTACTTTTTTTTTTTTTAACTACTTATATACTCTCTTTCTCTCTTTGACTTTGTCTCTCTCTCTTTG
>NW_012111586.1:4681519-4682410 GCF_000951035.1 Colobus angolensis palliatus
CCAGGATGGTCTCGATCTCCTGACCTCGTGATCCGCCCGTCTTGGCCTCCCAAAGTGCTGGGATTACAGGCTTGAGCCACCGCGCCCGGCCCTCTTTGACTTTCTTTTTGCCTCTGTCTTTTCCTCTCTCTCTCTGCCTCTGTCTTTCTCTCTCTCTCTCCTTGACTCCCTCTTTGTCTCTTCCTCTCTCTCTCTTTGCCTCTTTTCCTCTCTGTCTCTTTCCTTTCTCTCTCTCTGCTGGTCTTTCCTTGCCTCTGCCAGCTGCTTATGCTGCTGTTCTCTCAACCACTGTGTGTTGGGAGTGGGGGGTCTAAAACCAACTGTAACCACGTGTCTATGTACAGGAACTGGTCTGGGTTCCCTGGCTTACATGTTACCTTGTGCTACATCTTTGAAACAAGGTACCTGCCCAGGCTTCCTTCTAATGGCCAAGCTACCTCTAATGCTGGCCAGTCTATCTTACACAAAGTTTTAAGTTTTTCTGGTGTCATAGTACTCCATAGTCTCCCTTAAATCCTTTTTTTGAAAATTTTCAACATAGTTCCTAGTGGGATGGGCTTACTTTGTGCCTCACCCATGTTTCCTCTAGACAAAACACTATGCTCACACCACACACACACCACAAAACAATGGGTAAAAAGGGCACACACACACACTTTTGTAGTTTACACCAAACCAAGATCAAAACCAAAATGAGAGTATCCAGAAATCCAAGCCAGGTCAAAACCAAAGTACCAAGCAATCCAAGTCAAGTCAAAATCAAAAACCAAAGTGCCGGTACAGGCACACCGTGGGTGATCAGGCCACGCTTCCACTCAAATGGAGTAGGCAAGTTCCCAAAACCAATCCTGTCAAGCAATTCAAACCAAGTCAAAACCAAAGTGCTGATAA
>NW_012111586.1:4682460-4684131 GCF_000951035.1 Colobus angolensis palliatus
GATCAGGCCACGCTTCCACTCAAATGGAGTAGGCAAGTTCCCAAAACCAATCCTGTCAAGCAATTCAAACCAAGTCAAAACCAAAGTGCTGATAAAGGCACGCCGTGGGGGATCAGGCCACGCTTCCACTCAAATGGAGTGGGCAAGTTCCCAAGACTGGTCCTGTCAAGCAATTCAAACCAAATCAAAACCCAAACCCAAACCAAAGTGCCGATAAAGGCACACCATGGGGGATCAGGCCACACTTCCACTCAAATGGAGAGGACAAGTTTCAAAGACTAGTCTTACCAAGTTTTAGATGTCCAGACTCCAAGTGCCCGTTCATTCCCGGTGTTCAGCCACTGCGTTGATCCTCCACGGGCGCCTGCCACACACTGCTCTGGCGAGGCGTCCCACCGGGACAAATGCCTGCCCAGCAGCGCTTTCAGGATCCACGTCACTTGGGCTGGTGGGAGTCCCCCGCAGGGATGTTCCACAGGGCAGGCTTAAGCCGCCTAAGGAGCTGCCTCGACCATCCACCATTCACCTCGCTTCCCGGTCAGGGAACACAGAAATGTAGCAGGATGAGCCGCGGACAAAACTCCTCAGACACCAAGTTAAAGAAGGAAGGGGTTTATTCAGCCGGGGGCATCAGCGAGACTTCTCTCTCAAGAGCCGAGCCCCCCGAGTGAGCAATTCCTGTCCCTTTTAAGGGCTCACAACTCTAAGGGGGTGCATGTGAGAGTGTTGTGATTGATGGAGCAAGCAGGGAGTACTTGACTGGGGGCTGCACACACCGGTAATTAGATTGGAACAAAACAAGACAGGGATTTTCATAGTGCATTTCTATACAATGTCTAGAATCTGTAGATAACATAACCAATTAGGTCAGGGTTAGATCTCTAACTACCAGGCCCGGGTGCGGCGCCTGGCTGTCTGCCTGTGGCTTTCATTTCTGCCTTTTAGTTTTTACTTCTTTCTTTGGAGGCAGAAATTGGGCATAAGATGATATGAGGGGTGGTCTCCTCCCTTAGCTGAAACCCACTGGGCTGCATTCCCAGACGGTTAAGACATTCTAAGCCACAGTTTGAGACAGGTCAGCACAAAATACAGCTCATAAAGACCTTGCTGATACAACCCGTTGCAGTAAAAGAGTCCGCCAAAACCCACCAAAACCAAAATGGCTACGAGAGTAACCTCCGGTCATCCTCACGGCTGCACTCCCACCAGCGCCATGACAGTTTATATGGCAACGTTAGGAAGTTACCCTATGTGGTCTAAAAAGAGGAGGCGGTCAGGCACGGTGGCTCACACCTGTAATCCCAGCACTTTGGTGAGGCCCAGGTGGGTAGATCATGAGGTCAGGAGATCGAGACCCTCCTGGCTAACAGGATGAAACCCCCATCTCTACCAAAAATATAAAAAATTAGCTGGGCGAGGTGGCGGGCGCCTGTAGTCCCAGCTACTGGGAGGCTAAGGCAGGAGAATGGCGTGAACCGGCGAGGCGGAGCTTGCAGTGAGCCGAGATCACATCAAGCCACTGCACTCCAGCCTAGGCTTCAGAGCCAGACTTCCTCTTAAAAAGAAGAGGTCTTGGCCGGGCGCGGTGGCTCAAGCCTGTAATCCCAGCACTTTGGGAGGCCGAGACGGGCGGATCATGAGGTCAGGAGATCGAGACCATCCTGGTTAACA
>NW_012111586.1:4684305-4684710 GCF_000951035.1 Colobus angolensis palliatus
GAGGAGGTGTGAATAACCCCTTGTTTAGGGTACCATCAAGAAATAACCATAAAAATGGGGCAACCAGCAGCCCTTTGGGGCTGCTCTATCTATGGAACATCCATTCTTTTATTCTTTTACTTTAATAAACTTGCTCTCACTTTGCATTGTGTACTCGCCCTGAATTCTTTCTTGTGAGAGATCCAAGAACCCTCTCTCTGGTAACAATGTCTGTAATCCCAGCCAATCTCCCTGCCTTTTGATCTCCCTGCCTCACTCCTACCCACCCTGATAATTGGCTGTTGAATGATCATTTAAAAACACAGTTTCTGATCGTGTCCCTCCTCTCCACTGGATCCAGTGATGTCAAATGTTGTGGGGCCTACCACTTCCAGAATTTGAGAAGCCATAGTTAAAAAAAAAAAA
>NW_012111586.1:4686115-4690988 GCF_000951035.1 Colobus angolensis palliatus
TTCCTCATTGATTTTCCAGCCCGGTCACCCTCACCCCTCGGAAAATACCATAGCGACCTTCCCTGCACTCCTGGGTCTCCGCCGCCTTGCAGGAAAGGATTCAGCCCCTTCCTCAACCTGGAACTGCCTCTGGCGACCGGGAAAGGTTACAGTGACCACCCTGCCTATACTGCCGGCCCAAACCCTGGCAAAAGGTGCAACGAATCCTCTCATCCTCTGGAATCTCCCTGCTTCTCCAGAGACCCTTTTTCTTGCCTCCCTGGAAGCCCTGGAATTTCTTCTATGACTGGCACGCCCCCCTACCCACCCCAGCCGATTCCCTTGCGGCCTCCACCATCTCTTCCACCCCCACAACCTTCCTCGCACTCAGGGAGATGTTCTTTTGAGTCCTCTTCCCCACTCCTGGAAAGGACCTACTGCCGCGAGCCCTGCCACTCGGGTTCCCCACTCTCCAGCCCTTATTTTGAGCAGTTCAGCATTCCGGGGTCACCCCCTCTCTGTCAGCGGACTCCTTATTGCAGCTGGATGAATCCCTCGAGAATGCGGCGTGCCTGTCTTCAAGGCGCGTACTTTGACCAGCGCACTAATCTTTGTTACTCCAGCGGATGCCCTTCAGCTTTTGGAACCAGCCCGGCAACCTCCTTTCCCCTTGCTCATCAGTCCCTGGGAACGAGCCCAGTGACCTCCCCTCAGCTCACTCGTGTACCCTTGGAAATTGGACCCATGATTTCGCCTCCTCCTACACATAGGACCCCGGGAACTTGCCTCACGATTTCACCTCCTCTTGCTCGCCGGCCAGTGGAAACTAGTCCTATGGACTTCCCAACCCTTTCTCACAGAGTTTTGGAAACTGGGCTGATGATCTCTCTGCCCTCTCACTGGTCCTCAGGGAGAAGTTATAATGACCCCCTTCTCTCCCCAGCATCTTCCCCACCAACTGGCAGCTTTTACCGTGGCAGCCTTAAGCCTCTAGACTCTTGTGAACCCAAACCACAGCTTGACCTGCCCCTTGAGAAAAATTTTTGTGGCTCCCCACTCTCTTCTCAGGCAGGTAGGCCTGGCTTTCCCAGGTCACCTCAGGAGGGCTCTTATCATTACTCCCATCTTTCTTCAGAGGCTTACATGCCTACTCCTGGGAGTCCTTGCTATGCCGTCCGCCTGCACCCCAGGAGTACTGATTCTCCTTGGTCACCCCAGTCCCAGGCTCCCAGGAAGGCTTGCGTTGAGTCCCTTCTCTCCTGGGAGCCAAGTGGGAACTCTTACCTCATCCTAACTCCGGGCACCACAATTTCTGGTCCCCCCTGTTCCCAGGAACTATCTCGTCCCCATGGTCCTCATTCTGTCCTTTCCTTCCCTTCACCGCTGGGCAACCAGTTTATATCTCCACCCCAGTCACTTCCCCGCAGAAGCTATAATGAACCCCCTCTTCCCACCCCAGTTTCCCCCCAGCCGAAGTCCCCTAAGTCCCCAGAGTTAAGACAGTCACGTACGCCCCACAAATGTCTCTCCCTAGTCAACACTCCCCAGCACACCCCTTCTAGCCAGCCCAAGCCCACTAAGGCCCGCACCTCTCCCTCACCTCCCTCCTGCCTCTCTGGTCCTTCTTGTATGGAGCCATACATCACAACTCCTTCAAATTCCAGCCCCAAAGAACTTCCCCCAGGGACTGCCTTACCGACTGTGGTCCATAGATCCCTCAAAACGGTTATCCCCACTTCTCTTCCCCTCTGCCTTCCTTGTGATCCTGCCTCGCCCAATAGTTATGCTCAGAGCAGCCCCCATGGGCCCTCTATAGGGCCCCCCTGCAATACCCATATATACTCTGTGGTTCCCTCCACACCCCATCCCTGCCCACTGTCTGGCTCCCTCAATCATTCAAAAGGCCTCCCTCCCATTGTGCCTCTGTGTGATACCTATAGCACTCCTAGGGGCCCACCCCAACCTCGTCGTCAGCCTGTGATGCCTCCTTGTTCTACCCACATCTATTCTTTTATCCCTTTGAGAACACCCTTTGATCCTCAAAGTTTACCCATTGTCCCCCGAGTCCGGGCCTACCCTGATACTGTCCCCTGTGGCCTCCATATCTACCCTGTGGCCTCTCAAGGCCCTTGCAAAGAGCCCCTGCAGATCCCTTACAGCTGCCCTTTGCCTTCATCCAAGGATTCCAGCTGTAACACCAATCCCAACTGTAGTTCGACTATTATTAGAGAATGCCAGAGTAGTGACAGTGAGAGCAGGAGTTCCCACCAAAGCCAAAGCCGGAGCCAAAGCAAGAGTCCCCATCATGACAGAAGTCAGAGCCGGAGCAAGAGCCATCATTTGAGCAGAAGTCCGAGCCAGAAAAGGAGTCCCTATCCTAGCAGAAGCTGGGGCCGGAGCAGTAGTCCTCAACAAAACACAAGTCAGGGCCAGAGTGAGAGTCCCCAGCTTAGCATAAATGAGCGCCAGGGTGAGAGTCCCCAAATTAGCAGAGGTCAGGGCAAGAGCAAGAGTCTATGATGGCAAAAGTCGGAACCGGAGCAAGAGTCCCCAACATAGCAAAGGTCAAGGCCAGAGCAAGAGTCCCAGCAGGGGCAAAAGTCACAGAGTGAGAGTCCTCACCATAACAAGAAATGAAGGCCAGAGCAAAAGTTCTGACCAGACCAAAAATCTAGGCCAGAGCAAGGCATAGATAGTAACAAGATTGCCAGCTATAACAAGCATCCCAGCTGCAGCAACCAGGACCAACTTGTGGACTCCTCATCTGAAGTCTTCATTTCTCTTGTACTCTGCCTCCTCGCTCTTGTCCTCTTGTCCCCTGCTACCCCCATAGCAGTCATCCTACAAGTCCCTGTTTTGGTTCACACTTCAAGATTCTGTGTGCCCTCCTTATCCTACCTTTCTGGGGTCTGGGAACTCTCCCACCATGACCCTCAACCCTCTGATTCTAAGCATTATGGTGCTGGTCACTGCATGACGCTAGGTAAGTTACCCGCATCTCTTCATCACATTGAAACGTTATTTATTTTTTTTTGTATCTTACTGAGCTATCAGTTGTAGTGCTCACATAAGCTAGAAGACATGAAAGTACTTTCTAAATAGGACTGTTCAGAAGAAAAGGGCCTTTTGCTTTTAAGTTCAAAGCTTCCCAGAGCCTCTATAGTTTCTCCTAATCTTCTGCAGGCTTTCCTCAAGAGTCCTCTCCTGAGCTCCCATTCTTCTAAGTTTCTCTTACTCCAAGGTCCCTCTCCTTGATGACCCCCGCACCGTACCATGAGAGTTACATCTTTATCAGACAACCCTGGGATAGGAAGGCCCACCCTCTGCTACTGTTCCCTCTCACACTTCTCTGGCAGGCAGGCGGGATGCAAAAGCAGGAGTGGGCACTAGCTGGATCCAAGTTGCCCCTAGACTCTGAGGTGGGGTCAGGTAGTAGGGGGTAGAGGCAAGACTGGGAAAACCAATAAGCCTGTCTTCTCTCTTTTAGGCTGCCACAGAGCCCAAATTCCCTGCCGTTCGACTGGCTTTACAGTATTTTGACATGACTTACAGTGTGCAGTTTGGAGATCTTTGGCCATCAATCCGTGTCAGTCTCCTCTCAGAGCAGAAGTATGGTGCACTAGTCAATAACTTTGCTGCCTGGGATCATGTAAATGCTAAGCTGGAGCAGCTGAGTGCCAAGGACTTTGTGAATAAAGCCATCTCCCACTGGGAACTGCAGTCTGAGGGTGGCGAATCTGCAGCCCCATCCCCTGCCTCCTGGGCCTGCAGTCCGAACCTTCGATGCTTCACTTTTGCCAGAGGGGATGTCAGTCGCTTCCCTCCTGCCAGGTAGGATCTGGAGCCGTGACAAGCAGTCCTGAGTGCCTGCAGGAAGTAGATATGATGAGACTCAGCGTCTACTCTCTGTGATAAGGACCATAATATTGCTAATATTTATGGCATGTTTATACAGACTAGGCATTTTTTGAGGTGCTTTGTATATGTTATCTCTTTTTGTTCTGTCAACAGCCTTATGAAGTAGTTATTATTGCTCCTCTTTTACATTTGGGGAAACTGAGGTACACAGAAGTTAAGATTCTTACTTGCTTTAGGTCCCTCAGGTGGTAAGTGATGTGGCTAATATTTAGACCCAGAACCTGCACTTTGAACCCACTCTGCTCTGTGCCTCTGGTAGAAAACAGCCACCTTTTACATGAGCACTCACTGGGCCCTCTCAAGTTGAAATGTGTGTTATTCACAGCAGTCTTCTCATTTTGCCCTCATAGCCACCCATCAAAGTGAATAGGAAAAGTAACTTCATGGTAGCAAAGAGGTAATGGGACTTTCCTAGGAAATAGGGCTGGCATAGGGGCACAAACTTGGTATTAGACTGGGAAAAAGAAAGAACTTCCAGTTTCTTGATTCAATCCTCATGTATATGAAATTGCATGAGAAAAGACTGTGGAATCAAATGCTGAATTCTGCTTTAACAATTAAGGAGAGCTCCATGTTAGTTGTAGGGTATGGGAATCGATATCCTACAACTTTTTGAAAGACTTTATCAGACTTTCAAAAAGACTGATTTATTTTTTGAAAAGAATAAATTTTGAAAGACTGATTTATTTATTTAAAAATATTGACTGGGCATGGTGGCTCACGCTTCTAATCCTAGCACTTTGGGAGGCCAAGGCGGGTGGATTGCCTGAGCTCAGGAGTTCGAGACCAGCCTGGGCAACACGGTGAAACCCTGTCTCTGCTAAAATACAAAAAAATAGCTGGGTGGCTGGGCACGGTGGCTCATGCCTGTTATCCCAGAACTTTGGGAGGCCGAGGTGGGTGGATCACGAGGTCAGGAGATCAAAACCATCCTGGCTAACACGGCGAAACCCTGTCTCTACTAAAAGTACAAAAA